>NC_090175.1:13558794-14158794 GCF_024679245.1 Pseudorasbora parva | reverse complement strand
TTCATTCCCAGATTATGAATTTGTAATATCAAGAATTAGTTTTTCACTAGTTAAAATGCTATTCTTGATATCTGGAATTACATTTCAATTAGTAACAATGTTCTTTTTTTTTTTTTTTTTTTAAATGTAACAGGAATTGCATTAGTAAAGGTTGTTGTTCATTGGTAAAGGAGGTGGGAAATGGCGAACGACTCCACGACTTTAATTAAATAAATAAACACAAAATGAAGGTAAAAGCAGCAGCCCCTCATGGATGACTCCCACTTACATACACATCAAAAAACGTAAATAAAATACAGCATAAAATCCAGGCCTGGTCCTATCTCGTCTTTCACTGGCGTCGCTCCTCCTTTTATGCCCCCGTCACTCCTCCTTGAACCCGGCTCTCACGGTCCCTCCACCTTGCTGCTTATTTACAGTTTGTGATGTGTATGTGTGCAGATGTCGTCCATGAGGGGATGCCGCTTTTACTTTAATTTTGTGTTCATTTATTTGATTAAAGTCAAGGAATGTTTTCGGAGAGCCCTCGCTGCTGAGGGGGATCGTAGTGCTGAGGAGGTCGGGCACCGCTGAAGATAGTGAAGGCGATGGTGCTGGAGCGAGTGCAGAGCAGTGGGAAGGAGAGCTCGCTGCCATGCCCCTGGGTCGAGGTGGGGTGGCGGCCGTCCGAGAGGGAGCGGGGGAGTCGTGAAGTGCAAATTGAATTGTTGATATCAAAAATGCATATCCTAAGAATGATTAAAAGACAAAATGGCTTGCCATACTCAAAATACAGTATCAGCTCACTAATCCTCAGCTCATTTCAAGGTGACTTAAGAACAATTCAAACAGATTTAGGTTTTTTTTTTATTTGTGAATGAAATGCTCAGACCGCTTTTGATTTGTTTGCAAATTGGACATAGCAACTAGGTTTAAATTATGATTTTGGAGGTGGGAAAACCCTCATATTGTGGCTGAAATAAATAAATGGAATGGATTAACAACACATTTTTTTTTCTTGAAATGAATGGAAGTTCTTGCAGATTTTGGGCCAGATGAATCCCTGCCTAAATCCGAGAATAGATCTCCTTTCAGGCATACCAACAGCAAACATTTACTGTGGTTGTACATGCTGTTCCTTGATAGAGGAGCGTTCAGAGCTTTCATATGAATTGTGATAGCATATTAACCACTTCGTTAAGCATTCATTTAATAAACATTGATCGGAACTTCAAAGCTAAAGATAGTTTTGGGAGCAAGCTTTTGCTGTAATGGATTTAACCATACATCTTCCAGCTAAAATTTCAACCTGTACAACTTTTACATGAATCAACCACTTTTCAACCACTACCAGTTCCCTATATTGTTCACTATCAGACTGTGCTTAATAAAATATCTTGTGATCTCCATGGTCCAGATATTCAATTATTAAAATACTGAATTAAAACATGAAGTTAATATTATATAAATGTGAACATGAACAATTAGACCACTTGGCTTCAACATTCAGTGCCCATAATTATTTATTTATTTAGTATTATCTTATCCTGCCTCAACTCTTGGAGAACATTCTTCCTCAATGAATAATGAATGACTCACATTCAGACACTGGTTTTAGGAACACCCCAAACCCATCTTGCTGTTTTAAGATGTAACACCCAGCCTCGACTCCAGTCATCAAAGCAGCTCCAATGGGCACAAATGCTCTCAGACTCAGACATTACGCCCCCGGATCACCCACGGTTCCTTTGCTGACCGTCTGATGTATATTACCACACAAAAGGCAAGAGCCGGCAGAAATGGCCAGTTCCAACCTCCAGGAGTCATGGTGTCTTTTACTAGATACCAGGTTGATACAATGAGAGCTTTTAAGGGAGAAAGAAACTTCCACGTCACTGGCACCTATAAAAGATATTCATAGTTTAGTTTGAGGCACTTTAGCAGCAAGTACACTAGCTGAATTGTATATTAATTTTAAGCTATAATAATAATAATAATAATCTGCACTAGTTTTTTGTTTAGTTTTTTCAATGGCACTTCAAATGTGTGCCTTTCATAAAATTATATTTAATGTTACATTTTAACAAAGCACTGTTAGTCACAGTGGTCCTGACTGATGTTACAGATTTAAAAAGAAGTGAAATTCAACATAGATGATATATCAAATGTTTAAACTGTATAATTTTAAGGTGAAAATAAGTTTTAAATTTCATGGCATCAACACATCTCAAAAAAGTTGGGACAAGGCCATGTTTACCACTGTGTGGCATCCCCTATTCTTTTTATAACAGTTTGCAAATGTCTGAGGAGACAAGTTGCTCACGTTTAGGAATAGGAATGTTGTCCCATTCTTGTCTAATACAGGCTTCTAGTTGCTCAACTGTCTTACGTCTTCTTTGTCACATCTTCCTCTTTATGATGCGCCAAATGTTTTCTAAGGGGGTAAGATCTGGACTGCAGGCTGGCCATTTCAGTACCCGGATCCTTCTTCTACGCAGCCATGATGTTGTAATTAATGCAGTATGTGGTCTGGCATTGTCATGTTTGAAAATATAAGGTCTTCCCTGAAACAGACGACTTCTGGATGGGAGCATATGTTGTTCTTAGATATACCTTTCAGCATTGATGGTGCCTTTTCAGATGTGTAAGCTGCCCATGCCACCCGCACTCATGCAACCCCATACCATCAGAGATGCAGGCTTCTAACCTGAGCTCTGATAACAACTTTGGTTGCCCTTGTCTTTAGTCCGGATGACTTGGCATCCAATTTTTCCAAAAAGAACTATAAATTCTGATTCGTTTGACCACAGAACCGTTTTCCACTGTCCACTTTAAATGACTCTTGACCCAGAAAAACTTCTGCACTTCTGGATCATGTTTAGGTATGGCTTCTTTTTTGACCTATAGAGTTTTAGCCAGCAACGGTGGATTGTGTTCACCAGAAATGTTTTCTGGAAGTGTTCCTGAGCCCATGTTGTGATTTCCATTACATTAGCATTCCTGTATGTGATGCAGTGCTGTCTAAGGGCCTGAAGATCACGGGCATCCAATATGGTTTTCCAGCCTTCTCTGAATCTTTGGGTGATATAATGAACTGTAGATTATGATAACTTCAAATTCTTTTAAATTTTTCTCTAAGAAACTCCTTTCTGATATTGCTCCACTATTTTTCGCCACAGCATTTGGGGAAGTGGTGATCCCCTGCCCATCTTGCCACTCTGAGAGGCTCTTTTCATACCCAATAATGTTGCCAATTGACCTAATAAGTTGCAAAGGTCCTCCTGCTGTTACTTATATGTACATTTAAATTTTGCGGCCTCTTATTGCTACTTGTCTCAACTTTTTGGGAATGTTTAGCTCTCATGAAAAATAATCAACATATGTGGATATGTTATCTATATTCTATTGTGAATTCTTGTATTGGAATTTAAAAAGCTTTCTTATTTCAAATCCTAATGGTGCACAACCCTGACAAGTCTGGCACATATATATATTTCATAACTACCAGACACTGTCCACATGTAAGATTCTGAAATCGACACAGCAATCACACACTCTCTTGAGATGAGTGTCAAGCTCAAGACCTGTCATTACAAATGACTAACCCAACTTTCAAAAACCTTTTCTATTTTGGCAATAGAGGGCAAATTCCGCTGGGAGCTCATTCTTATATAATTCCACCTATCATTTTCTACGTATCCTCTTCTGAAACATATCATTACTTATAAAGATACAGCAGTTGAGTTGATTTGTGCGAGCAGCTCATCGTTGGCATGAATAATATTCTATTGTCGTGACAGGCTATTTTCCTCACCAAAGTTCTGAGAAGTCTGATTGTCTTTGAGTACATATATCTGGATACGGCTCTGCATACTGAATATTGCATGAACCTTTGCACTGTACAGAGCACCCATTCATACGAATCCCCCAGAGGACATATCCCACAATGCAATTCCCGGGTAATGCCATAGTGCTAGTGAGCCATATGCATTCCCAACTAATGCAGCTAATCCTTCCTGTTCTTTTTTTCGTTTTCCATTTTAAGGAGTACTGTTAGTGTCAGTGGTCCTGACTGATGTTACAGATTTATAATAGAAGTGAAATTCTTCCTTACCTAGCAATCTGTCATCAAAACGAACGGCTCAAGCAAAAATTCTGCGAGACAGCATCATATTTTCATTAAAAACTTCAGGTTGCATTACAATTGCAGATATCTTTGTTGACATCTGCAATTACATGCTAATGTATTTTTCAAAAAGCCTTTCTGAAATCAGTGTCCTCTCTCTCTCTCTCTCTCTCTCTCTCTCTCTCTCTCTCTCTCTCTCTCTCTCTCTCTCTCTCTCTCTCTCTCTCTCTCTCTCTAAAGGTAATTAAACGAGTTTATCGGTTCCTGATGAAAAAGATTTTTTTCCTTGCTTGATGTTTTCACCAAAGCTAGATGGGTTTAAAGGTTTTCCTTTTCAAAACTGGGACGCACAGCGGTTAGATTTATTATCCAGTAAAGGAAAACAATTGTATGGATCTTGTGTAATGGTTTTTAACAAAAATCATCTTGCAAAAAAAAAAACAGATACACCGTGGAGAGTGTTTTTTGGGTTAACTGAAAATGTAAAACCGGAATGGAGAGTTATATATAAACCGCCATTAGCAAAAAAGGTTGGGGATTTGCAATGGAGGATTCTTAATGGTATTTTAGCTGTTAATTCTTTTGTTTCTGTTATAAATGTTGAAGTTAATGATGATTGTCCCTTTTGCTTTGCAACGAGAAACAATATTTCATGCATTTGTACAATGTTCTAGGCTGGTGTCATTGTTTGATTCTTTAAAAAACTTTTTTCTGAAAAGATGTTTATTTTGGGGTTTAAATACTGTCAAAAAAAGAAGAATATTTGTCAGTTACTGAATTTCATAATTGGACAAGCAAAAATGACAATATATGTTAGTAGAAGGGACAAAATTGAACAGAAAACGGGTCAAAATATCAATGAGATTTTTTAACACTGGTGAAGTCAAGAGTATTGATTGATTATAAATTTTATAAAACTATGAATGATTTGTTTACTTTTGAGAAGATTTGGTGTTGTGATGAAGCTCTATATAGAAGCAGAATGCACTATTTCTAAAAATGGCTTAATTTTTTGTCTGTAATTTTTATTTTTATTTTTTAATTTAGTTTAGTTTTATTTATGGTTTCCTCTTTGGTTTGTTAACAGTCTTATATTAAGATGATTGTGGAATAAAGATAGTTTTTTCTGCTCTCTCTCTCTCTCTCTCTCTCTCTCTCTCTCTCTCTCTCTCTCTCTCTCTCTCTCTCTCTCTCTCTCTCTCTCTCTCTCTCTCTCTCTCTCTCTCTCTCTCTCAAATTCACTCGCTCGATCTACCGTGTTTTCTGAAAACCAGGTACGACACTAGAACGATAACAATTGATCTGCCTGATTCAAGTGTAAATCCTCTGTGAGCTCTTTAAAAGCTTTCCCACGAGGAGTAAAATATTCATACCAGCAGCCGTGCGTTACCAGTCACAGAGAGTGAGACAACCACAATAATTAATGAGATTTTGTTTCAGCCGACAATACTATCTGTCAAATCACGTGGCCTGGCAGATAACAAGATTCCAAATTCTCCAAATTAAAATCTAGTTTGATTATGATTTGATTTAGAGTATAATAATAGGATACATGAAATTAAAGAATTACTACTCTCTCTCTCTCTAAAAAGAAAAGATGGCTCTTTGAAGGTTCTTTACAGTTATATTTAGAACCGTATTCCCCTTTGTGTTAGAGTTTAGAATTCTTTTTAAATATGTAACTTGTGAAAGCCACCTCATTTCTGATTTCCTAGAGCTATACAGCTACACTGACTGTCAACACGCTCTCGACAGGTAAATGTTTTCTTTCTTAAAATGTCTATAAACTTAACATTTTCAACAACAACAAAAAAATCATAAAAACACCTAAAAAATGCTCAGCTATGTCAACCCGTGTTTGGGTCAAATATGGACAAACCGATGCTCGCGTTTACAAGCCAGCGTCATTATAGTAGTCTATTGGTTACCGTTTTACAGAATCTATATGATACTTCAGTTCAATGTTTGAGTGGTAGCTCACCGTAACAAGCAGGACAGCATCGGTCGGGCACGCCTCCTTCAGCTCACGCCAACGGGCAAACGCTGGTCACATGTTGATCCTCGTCCTGCCTTTAATCCCATCACTTTTTCGTTTCCTCTTATTGCGTTCCTCCAACAAAACCTTTTCTTTCTTATTTGTTTGTGCTGCTTCGGACATGACTATATTATCAGACGAACAAAGTTGGGCTCGCACGTCCGAATTTAAGGAAGTGTGGGTGTTGGTGGAAGTGACGTATATGCCGTAAAGCAGTCGAATTTTGTAGTTCTTTTTGTTCTCGGGTTACTACCCGAAACCCGAAGTTTAAAAGTACGATTAAAAACAATAAAGACCCCATCAAGCTATGGCAGACGTGTCATTCAACCTATTGTAAGTCGATGTATCATCACAAGAGTCTTGAAAATATATTATGAAGGTTAAAAAGTTACCTAGTGCTGCTTTAAAACAGCCAAATAATCAGAAATCACAACAGGTTTAATACAGAACAGATATAGCCAAACAGCCTGGATTCGGACTGCTGATAGAGTCAAACAAAGTGAGGAACATGTGACTTACAGATTGTGACCTCTGCAGATCTGTTCATGTACATTAAGTCTTGGGGAAGGGGGGGGGGGGGGTATGGAAACTTTGGGCTTTGGACTGAACATAGTATTGTTCTGCGGCATTTGACCTCTGTGGGGATTTGGAATGTAAGGCATCTTTCCTTCATAAAAGGCTTCTTCTGTGCTAGAACATTAGCACTGTCTGCAGCAATAGAACTATAATGAACTGTAATGGTGACTTATTACATAACACACAATCAATATTACATATATTTTATGCCAAGAGGTGTGTTTCTGTTTTTGGCAACAGCTTTCTGTAAATGTCTTTGGTCATGAGTTGTAAGATGCTAAAGAAATTGTGTTTTTTCATGTTACTTTCAGCTTGTGTACTTTAAAATACTTATAAACCTGACCAATTACATAAGAGAATGTAATACTTAAGCATCCAGGTATGCATTTACTTTTAATATATTTTACCTGCAAAGAAAAACAGATATTTTGTACAAATATTCTCATCAGCGAATAATCACGTGCTGCTGAATGTCAGATTAATTTCCTGTGAAAAAAGGCCCATGTTTCCCATTTCATTACATTAAAGTCCTAATGAAAGAACTGACATTTTTGAGTACTCTAAAATACTACATCACTAACATTTGAAGCTTTACAATAAATCAGGTAAAAATTCGGAGGAAAATACAACATGTCACTGCATAGACTATTTCACACAAAAGATCAGAGACCTATACACCTGCAGAGCAATGCAGTTCATGCAATTCAGTGCAACAAAGAATACCCTGACATCAAGGAAACAGAGCAATCCCTTTATAAGCCAACAGCTCAACACAGAAGAGCGAAAACCTCCAGGCAAGTCGCAGACATTTACCTGCATTTGAAGGACAAGGATCATTCGTTCAAGGGCAGTAATGTAAAGACTGTGGAGAGGACTGAGAACTGAGAATCGCATACTCTTGAGTATTGAGTATGTTCTATATACACCGATCAGACATAATATTATGACAGGTGAAGTGAATAAAACTGATCATCTCTTCATTATGGCACCTGTTAGTAGGTGGGATACATCAGGCAGCTTGTGAACATTTTGTCCTCAAAGTGTTAGAAGCAGGAAAATTGGGCAAGCGTAAGGATTTGAGCGAGGTTGACTACGGCCAAATTGTGATGGCTAGATGACTGGGTCAGAGCATCTCCAAAACTGCAGGTCTTGCGGGGTGTTCCCAGTGGTCAGAATCTATCAAAAGTGCTCCAAGGAAGGAACAGCAATGAACTAGTGCCAGGGTCATGGGCGGCCAAGGCTCATTGATGCACGTGGGGAGCAAAGGCTGGCCCGTGTGGTCAGATCAAGCAGACGAGCTACTGTAGCTCAAATTGCTCAAGAAGTTAATGCTGGTTCTGATAGAAAAGTGTCAGAATACACAGTGCATTGCAGTTTGCTGTGTCTGGGGCTGTATAGCTGTGGACCAGTCAGGGTGCCCATGCTGACCCCTGTCCACCGCTGGGCATGTGAGCATCAGAACTGAGCCACAAAGGAATAGAAGAAGGTAGCCTGGTCTGATGAATCACATTTTATTTTACATCATGTGGATGGCCGGGTGTGTGTGCATCACTTACCTGGGAACACATGGCACCAGGATTCACTATGGGAACTAGGCAAGCTGGCGGAGGTAGTTTGATGTCACAGATCATGTACACCCTTTCGTGGAAACGCTATTTCCAGGTGGCTGTGGCCTCTTTCAGCAAGTTAATGCACCTGCCACAAAGAAAAAAAAAATGGTTGAGGAATAGTTTGAGGAGCACATCAACGGGTTTGAGACATCAATCGAAACATCTGTGAGATGTGCTGAACAATCAAGTCAGATCCATGGATGCCCCACCTCACAACTTGCAGGACTTAAAGGATATGATGCTAACATCTTTTTGCCGCATACCACAGCATACCATCAGGGAGTCCATGCCTTGCCAGGTCAGGGCTGTTTTGGCTGCAAAAAAAGGGACCAACACAATATTAGAAATAATATTGTCATGTCATAATGTTATGCCTGATCGGTGTAGTATGAATATACGTTGCATACTACATTTGCCATGTTGTTATTATCATGTAACTTATACCAGTGTCAGTCTCTCATACTAAGTACTCTAACACTTAATCTCAGCCTAAAAGCACCTCGGACCACTCACAAGTGTTTATATAGTCAAAACAATTTACATTAACATATATTGATTACTGCAAACCATTTGAAAAATGATTGCAAATTTAAAAGTTAAAATGGACATATAAACTCAACAATGCACAACAAGTAACTGCAGAACCCCTTATAAAGGTCCATGATCATATGAAATACAGTATTTTTGTGTTACAGTATTTTCATATTGGCAAGATACTAAATATGGAGATATTGGTATACGTTTTGGCCTTGCTCAGCAACTCTGAACCTGAGAGCTCTGTAACGATGCACTTATTTGCTTATGTGCTGGCATGGGAAACTTGCTGGCTTGACGTTTATCTATCTTTCTCTAAAACTATGTACAACATAAGATACAATGATATGTGGGAGTAAATTGCAATGTTATCTGGAAATCCAAGTCCAAACTGTTGTCTGCGGCTTATAACGATTTTAGGTTTTAATTCTATTTATGTTTTCTCTGTCTTCCTGTCTTAATGACTAATTATGTCCGTATTAGATTCCTATGAGTTTAACCTAATTTACAGCAATTCCTTGTGTGCCTGTGTGAATACAGTTGTGGTCAGAATTATTGGCACTGCTGGTAAATATAATCAAACATTATAAAAAATAAATCTGCATTTTTTTTTTTATCCTTCTAATCTTCCATAAAAAAAAATAAAAAATAAAAATTCTAAACTTCTTTTAAGTGAAATAATTGAAAGTGGAAGGAAACTCACATAATAAAATACATTTTGATGTTTTTTTCTTCTTCTCCAAAACCCCTCTAATTTGTATGTGTAAAATGTCTAGGTATGTAAAGTATATTCCAATTAATATCAACAATATTTTAGCACACCAGGGTGACTTTAGGAACATGAAATTGTCCAGCCATGACTTTTTGTTTCACAGGAATATAAATAAGAGGAATCAGAAAGGACAAATCCCCTTAATCGTTTATCACAATGAGTAAGACCATAGAATACAGCTCTGGTGTGCAGCAAAAGAGCTTCACAAAATAAAAAGTGGCTGTAAGAAAATATCTAAAGCATTGAAAATTCACATTTCCTCCGTTGGGGCAATAATTAAGAAGTTCCAATCAATTAAAGATTGTACGGCTCTCCCTGGAAGAGGACATGAGTCTTTATCGTCCTAATGCACGAGAGGAGGAGAGTTTGAGTGGACAGAGACTCTCCAAAGATCACAGATGGAGAATTGCAGAGATTTGTTGAGTCTTGGGGTTAAAAATCCTAAAAACCATATCAAACAGCAAGAAAAATTCAAGAAAAATCCTCCTTGTTCATTCAAAAAAAAAAAACAACTCCAGCATGTTCAGTTATCAGACACGACTGAAACTTCAAAAGGGACCGGCTTCTATGATCAGTTGAACATAAACAAGGCAACAAACTAACCAGATGGGTTTGGTGCAGGGATAAAAAGTCCCCCATGTCAACGGTTAAATATACGGCTGGATCTTTAATGTTGTGGGTCTATTTTTTTTGCTGGAGGTCCTGGACATCTAGTTCAGAGACATGGTATCATGGATTCTAGCAAATACCAACAGATAAAAAATCTAAACCTGATGGATTCTGCTAGAAATCTAATAATGGGCTGTGGTTGGATCTTCCATCAGGACAATGATCCAAAACAAACTGACCTGAACCCTATAGAGAATGAGTGATGAACTGAAGAGAAGATGCACCAACATGGATCTGGGAATCTGAAGGATCTGGAGAGATTTACCCCCCACATTTGATAATTCAAAATTAATTCAAAACCCATAACCACAATTACATATTAATTAACAATTAGTTAATAGTCATGTGCCCCAATAAGTCATAGCATAATGATCATTAGCTAATGATTCATTAAAGCAGACAACTGGAAGTGGAAATGCATGGCTTTGACCCCTTGTGGTAATTAACACATTAATTTAAATTATTAGTTAATATAATATGTTATTAAGGAATTAATGCATTATGACACATTTAACTAATAACAATTTAATGATTACTTAATCTATTAATCATGTAGAATCTTCATTTGTTGCTGATCCAGTAATCATTAATAAATGGTTCACCATTAGTATAACATTAACTCATGATTATCTGTGCATTAATTAAGCATGAATTAATGCATATTAGTGCACCCGTATTGTAAAGTGTTACCGAACTTTTCAAAAATGTTGTCATCAATTGGCAAAAACGCAACAAAAAAACAAACAAAAAAAAGACGCAAACATTTTTTTATTTTAATACATAGTTTTCGTGTAGACGGAACCTTAGGCGCTGTTTACACAACACCATTTTCAGCTACAAATGAGGGGGCGGGGGGGGGGGGGGGGATGTGCGTTTAGGCCGTGCATTTAAACGTCAGTGGCATTTGAAAGCCTAAAAAAAAGCGTACTTTTTAAAGCAGGTTTCAAAGTGCACGTTTTTGAAACCGCTATCGCCTCAGTCCAAACTACAAAAATGCTAATTTGTGAAACCGGTGACGTCATGTGCATATGTATTACGTGCTCAGTCTATAGACATGTAGCTTTTCTTTACAAAGTGACAATTCTTTACTGGCCGGGCAGCAGAATAAAGTGATTTTGGTCGTTTATGCCGATTATTTTGACTATGTTGTTGTCTGTACAGGAAAAATGCAAAGGAAAACTTTTCTGTTTTTGGTGATACATTGATGTGTAAAAGTACTCTTAGTTTAGCAGTTGTGCTCTGATTTGCACAGCATTGGCATTAGAGGAGGACAGTTCTACAGTGATTCACAAATCTTATGACGTGGCATTGTGAAATGACATGCCAAGAAATCCCTGACATCCTACAACTGATGATGCAGCTTGGATAAGCGACAAAATGCCTTAAATGAATAAACAAACCCAGATGCTCCAGAATAAATACTGCCTGCCACATTTCTTTCAGCCAAAGAACAGCCTACAGCTGAGACTGAGAGAATATATACGGTTTGCTAAGTAATTAATCAGTGCATCATATTTATAGCCAAATAGTCACTTTAGCAGACAGAAAATTTATGTG
This sequence comes from Pseudorasbora parva, assembly GCF_024679245.1. Taxonomy (NCBI): domain Eukaryota; kingdom Metazoa; phylum Chordata; class Actinopteri; order Cypriniformes; family Gobionidae; genus Pseudorasbora; species Pseudorasbora parva. The sequence continues at coordinate 14,146,936 of NC_090175.1, read as the reverse complement.
TTTGAACACGGTAAGGCGGAAACATTAAAATTCTGAAACTACTGCTTTCTAAAAGAGCTTTAGTGACACAGTTAATCAATCAACCAATCAGACCACAATCATTTTGTCCGGTCGGATTCTAGTGCTTCACCTCCGTAGTCTGTCTGTTCATAGCATGCCTGCATCAGTCTTTGCCCTATTACCTTGATTAATCTTAATGTTCTGTTGAGATTGACTTTACATTCTTTATCTTTGGGGTTGCAAAGTCCCCAGCACTTTATGTATAACAGGTTTGTGCATCAGTCAGAACGGAATAGTGAATGGCTTTTGAATTCTCATTTAACTGCACTTCATTTGAATTGAGGTAGAAAACATGAGGCAGAAGTGCAATATTTTTTCATTTTTTAATGAAAGTCGAAATTAAATTCAGTCAATTTAATCTGGTCTGAAAGATGAAAAAGTTTTAAAATACATGTACTGTAAGTTACAGTATATTACATCAAATGTAATTTATGATTTTTATGAAATTATTTGATAAGTAATATATACATACATATTAAAATAACATAAATATTAAATATGAATTAATTCCATAAGACTCCAGGAGGATTAAAAAAGGCCTTCGGAAATTTGTTTTGGGAAAATATCCATATTTAAAACTTTTTAAAGTAAAATATCTTGCTTCTGCCAGAATGCACTCTGTATTGAACTTATCACATCACGGCAGTTATGCTTTTTGTTGAATACAGAAGATGGTCTGCCAGAAGCTAGATATTGTACTTTATAACTTGCTAAATATGGAATTGTTTTTTGTTCGATTGTGTGTGTGTGTGTGTGTGTGTGTGTGTGTGTGTGTGTGTGTGTGTGTGTGTGTGTGTGTGTGTGTGTGTGTGTGTGTGTGTGTGTGTGTGTGTGTGTGTGTGTGTGTGTGTGTGTGTGTGTGTGTGTGTGTGTGTGTGATTGTGATTGTACAATATTTATCTTAAAGGTGCCCTAGAAAGAAAAAATGAATTAACCTTGCCATAGTTTAATAACAAGAGTTCAGTACATGAACATCACATACTGTGAGTCTCAAAGAACATTGCCTCCTCCTTTATATGTAAATCTTGTACATGAAAAACACCACGGAAAAATAAGTGATTCTCAACATAATGCCAACCGTGGCCATAAGGCCAATCGTTGGGGATCATTTATATGCACGCCCCAACATTTGCATCTGTCTGAACATGTTTATTGTCGGGCAGAACTGACGGAGCCGAATCATCGGGACTGCAGGTAAACAAGCGACACTTGAGGATAGAAAAAATGACAGCTCACATGGACACACACATCATGTTCCAGGCTGTGCAGGAGACGTGAGGACTTTTCATACCCTTCCCACAGATAAAAAATGTCAACAGTATGCTTGATTTTTATAATCGGATACCGCAACAATTTAAGATGCTAGATGCTAGTACAGTAACAATAGGAAACCCCAAGTACCATACAAAACTAAATAGTGTGTCTAATGACAAAGGTTAATATTATTTTGTATTACAAAATACAAACGCAGATACGTTGCTTACAGATCGTTTACTCAACCCTTCTAGCAAACGTCACCTTTTCCACCATATAAATTAAAACGACAGTCATTTGACAAGGCTATTCATTTTGCAAAAAAAAAAAAATATATATTTATATTTTTGATAACTTAAGTAGGCCTATGATGTTTTTGCATGCTTGTATTTTAGAGTACATCACAGTCACTGCGTAGCCGACATTGTGACTAATGTTATATAAAGATGCAATATCGTTGACAAAAAAAAAGACATGTCTAAAATCACTGGTTTTGGTTTTGTCTGAGAGAATGAAGAGCATTTGTGCGGTTGCCGGATTTCAGTAATTTAAATCCCCCAATCAGAGCTTTTCTGTGAAAAGAACACATACTATCCGGTGTTTTATCTAAACATGTCCAATCTGGCAACCATATGCACACATCTGTGTTCTGTCAGGATGATCAGGACTCACCAGCCGCTTTACTGAACTACAACTGAACTGCTGTGTGCTGTGAGCTGCTGAAATAAGCCAATCAGAGCAGAGCTCTAATTTGAATGTTAATGACTCTTCCAAATAAGGCAAAAACAATGCATTACATCCTAGGGACAATTTATAGGGTTGTAAATGGACCCGCAAAACTGTATCTGGATGGTTTTTGCCCTAAAATAAGCCACATACCCTCTATGTAGATATCAGAGAACAATTTAACATATTGTTTCAACTCATTCTAGGGCACCTTTAAATAAATACATGCATGTGTGTGTATTTATTTATATATATATATATATATATATATATATATATATATATATATATATATATATATATATATATATATATATATATATATATATATATATATATACTGTAATTATACACAGTACACACATACATTATGTAAACACAAAAGTTTATTTTGGATGCGTTTTAATCGATTGCCCAGCACTAAAAAATATATAAATATTTTTGACATATGTATTTATGTCGTCCCAAACCTTTAAAAGTAATCCTTTGTTCATCATCGAACACAAATGAAGATTTCTTTGATGAAATCCGTGAGCTTTGTCTGTGTTGCGTTGCTCCCAGTGGAGAGACAGAAAGCTCTCGGATTTTATCAAAAAAAAATCTTCATTCGTGTTCCGACGATGAACAAAGGTTTTACGGGTTTGGAACGACATGAGGGTGATTAATTAATGACAGAATTTACATTTTTTCATGAACTAACCCTTTAACACATACTGTTTTGTAATATGCAAATCGAAATTCTGAAAAATGTAGGATCTTTGGGGTCTCTAAATCCCAAACAGGTCATTAGGGGGAAACTTTCAGAGGCTGTGTGCAGGGCTGTATAGACCTTCAAGGAATTTCACAGTGAAATCCAGAACATAAATGATGCTGAAATGTAGTGATTGACACCCGCTGGAGATGCTTGATATTCTCATGATATATAGCGCATGCTGGATATTTTCAGGGCTGCCCTTCAAATCTGAAAACAGATCTCAACACCACTGATGCTTTCCTTTAGTTCCCTCAGCACTGTCTGTCAAAGAGCACAAGAGATGGAGCAATGGCAGTTTCATCCTCAGAGCACCGTGTTGAAGATGCTACAGCCAAAACATTGAAATTCGGGCATACAAATGAGTTTCACTGCGATTATCTAGCCTCGCCTTTAGCCAGTGTGTTCAAAAATAGTCCAAAACATGCCAGTCAGTTGATTTTTAACGAGGGTTAATGAGTGTTTTTGAACAACAAAACTACAAACGGCACATTTGGGAATCAGTACTGAAAACGTGTAATTGCCGGAAAATGAGCGGGATGGTGTGACAAAATGCTTTCAAAACACCGATAATTTAGCATTCAGTCAATGATGCCGCACGTCCTGCTTTGCCTTTCCAGTGATGATGGATTTGACGTACATTTGAAGGGCAGAGTGGAAATGAAAGACCGCCTTCAAACAATCATTCCTCCGAAACTTGCGACTATTTTAATTTTAATCATGAAAGTAACAAATAAAGTGGAAAAAATGCAAAGCAGCATTCTTAGAGTTGTGACAGCATATCAAGAGAAATAAAAATGTGCTAGTTGGTTGAGAAAATAGGATCATTCTCTCTCTCTCTCTCTCTCTCTCTCTCTCTCTCTCTCTCTCTCTCTCTCTCTCTCTCTCTCTCTCTCTCTCTCTCTCTCTCTCTCTCTCTCTCTCTCTCTCTCTCTCTCCCTCTCTCTCTCTCTCTCTCTGTAACTTGCTCTTTTCTCCCTCTTTTTCTCTCCACAGTGGATACAATCCACTTGGATTTATTTGTACTCAGATGTGAGCTTTTGGTGTACCATTATGAAATATTAGCAATTATGGCCAATTTGTTCCTTCATCATCACCAGAATTAAATATGTTTAGAGCTGGTGTTTGCAGAAGGAGGCTTTTAGAAAATAAAATAGGATGGATGAAATTTGTATCACATGCCCTCTACTCATAGACTGGGTAAGCCCAGCCGGATCTGCCGGCGATTTGTTTTCGCCCTGCAACTCCATGTACATTCATTTCTCCTGCTTCTGTTACAGTTTTGCAGGAACAAAACGCAAACTGGCTTATCGACCTGGCGCCTTATCGGCGGGTTTAACACAATGACAGATAAAGAAACGATGATTCGTTGCCCGTTGATCACACCTCTTGTGGTCTGATTGGTTGAAGGACTATCCAATTGCGTAAAGTCATTTGAACTACACACGTTGATCACGCCTCTTGTGCAGTAGAAAATACAAAGCAGACTCCCCAGACCAATGTTCAATCTTAAACTGAGCTTGGTCTGGTGATAGACAGACAACTCTACTCATATATTGTCTGGAAAATGGCTTTACATGGTCTCAGGATTCAAGGATACATTACCAATATCAGTAATTGCTTTATATGAAAATGTCTTGTTTTAATATTTCAATTTACAAATTATCATAAAAAGCGGAAATTACTTGAAAACAGCAGAGGATAAACTGTTTTTTTAGAGAAAAATGTTGCTGCTAAAACAAGTCGCTGGTGCAAGTTTGTCCATATGCTACAAATGTTAAAAAGCAAACATTTTAGTATTTTCATGAAATATCTTAAGATGTAACATTAACAATCATATTTATAAAACTAAACAATGTGTAAAAGTAAAAAGTCCAAAAAAGTACACAATGGATATAATGCATCACTAGCTATATTTTGCCTTTAATTGATTATATTACTATGAATGTTTATGAAAATACTTCACCTGCAGTAACTTTTTTGTCTGTAAATAAATGCATACTTATTATGCAATGCAGGTTACTTGTAATGCATTACTTCACTCATAACACCAAAAAGTAATCGGATTACGTAATGCATGTTGCTTGTAATGCATATCTTTACTCCTTAGATCAAAAAATGATCTGATTATGTCATGCTTGTTACTTGTAATGTATTACTTTACTCATAATATCAAAAAGCAATCTCATTACATCATATATGTTACTTGTAATGCATTATTTTACTCCTAAAATCAAAAAAGTAATCTAAATACGTAATCCACGTTACTTGTAATCCATTACTTTACTCATTACATCAAAAAAGTAGTCTAAATACGTAATCCACGTTACTTGTAATCCATTACTTTACTCACTACATCAAAAAAGTAGTCTAAATACGTAATCCACGTTACTTGTAATCCATTACTTTACTCATTACATCAAAAAAGTAATCTAAATACGTAATCCACGTTACTTGTAATCCATTACTTTACTCATTACATCAAAAAGTAATTTAAATACGTAATCCACGTTACTTGTAATCCATTACTTTACTCATTACATCAAAAAAGTAGTCTAAATACGTAATCCACGTTACTTGTAATCCATTACTTTACTCATTACATCAAAAAAGTAATCTAAATACGTAATCCACGTTACTTGTAATCCATTACTTTACTCATTACATCAAAAAGTAGTCTAAATACGTGATCCATGTTACTTGTAATCCATTACTTTACTCATTACATCAAAAAAGTAATCTAAATATGTAATCCATGTTACTTGTAATCCATTACTTTACTCATTACATCAAAAAAGTAGTCTAAATACGTAATCCACATTACTTGTAATGCACCACTTCTAACATCAAAAAATTAATCTGATTATGTAATGCATGTGTTACAATACACAAAGGACGGAGACAAGGAACGCAGGTTAGTGACGTTTTATTGAACAACCAGAAGAGATAACAGGAGTGCGGGTGAGTGGTCTTGAAGTTTGTAGAAGTTGGATGTAGATAACTGAATGACATAGTCTTGACTAATGCATTGATTATATTGCATAATCTGATTACGTTATGCTTTTTATTTGTAATGTGTTACCTTACTCGTAATATCAAAAAGTAATCTGATTACATAATGTACGTTACTTGTAATGTATTACTTCACTCGTAACAGACAAACAGACAGACAGATTCATTTATTCTGTCTTCTGTACTTTATTCTGTATCTTAACATTATTCTGTATTATGTATACTTGTATGACATTTAATTGCGTGTGCAATATTTGATAATTTTACTCATTGGTTTGTTGCAATACACCATTATTGCAATACACACAATATTGCTTTGTTATTACTGTATTATGTTTAATACAGTATAGTTAAAACCATAAACGCATACTGTCCACTCAAGTGGGCAGCTAAAAACTCTCTTTGAAAAATATGTCTAAAAATATTACTTTTCATGGCCTAAGAGCAATAAAATCACGTAGGGAAAATCCTGACTGAAGTATTAATTCATGCATGAAAGAGTTAATTACTGTTCATTCAATGTGTTTTAATTACTTTTCAATCAGTGCATTAAAAAATAAACTTGTACAAAAAGCAATTTATTATTTTTTCTTCTGAAGTGATTTATTTTAATTTAGTTCATTTTCTAGTTTTATCTTGTATTTAGGATGTTTATAAAATTATTCTGGGGGAAAAATGTCAAAAAAATAATGATTCATTTTTTTATTTTTTATTTTTTATTTTTTGCAGTTTTTTTATTGTTAAGCACCAACTTCGAGACTTCGGGTTTATTCATTAAATGAGCTAAAAAGTTTGCATCTGTCCTTTGTTATTTTAGGGATCTCAATAACTTGGTAATATCTGTTAATATGTATCCACACAACACTGTCTGTTCACCTCAGATCAATATTTGTTGAACCTTTTAGTGGGCAAAGCACATGTGATCTGTTTTGTTTATGACACAGTTGTTAAATAATATTTGAGGGCCAAAACTTTGTTTTTATGAGATGGATCTACTGCCGCAGGAAAATGTCAAGACCCGAAATGTAGAGAGGCCATTAGCATAAAATTAACATTTTAATTAAGCCAATCCATAAACCGCATCAAAATCCTTCATGTTAATAAATGCATTTCTATTTATTGCGATCTGCAGTGGTCTTCAAACAAGTGCGCCTATCCTGACCTGAAATGAAACTTCCCACATACCTCTATCAGGATCCATTATATCCATTACTTTTGGCCATCTTGGCTAAATTATGATCCATGCATATGAATTCCAGGCCAAGGGCTGTGATATTTCAGAGGGTGAATCCAACTGGGAGATGCAATGAGGCAAAGCGCTTGTTTGGGGAATGATTAGGCCATAACTTCCGAAGTTCGGCAAACAAAAACACAATAAATATTTAATGAGTATCTATAACGACGTAGGGAGGAGCTCTCAACCCGTTCTGACCTCAGTAAATGTAAGCTAACTTTTTAAAATGTTGAACCATGCAGGCTGATATACAGACTTTCTTTAATGAAAGTTGTTTTGGGATGTTGTGAGATGTTGTGGTCATATGCATGAAGCATAAGATCATTACTTTGTGGATCTTAATAAAGTCCATGTGCTAAGATGGAAACGGATTTAATACTTTAATTCACAGCTTAATTAAACCATGTTTTATGTGATCAACCTCTGTGGGGCCGGTTATAATTGTGTTTAATGTAGTCTCATTTTCACCCAGGCAGCCCAGTAAATGCTGGCCTCTGCAATTATGACTGTTGGCGCTACTGGCTAATGTTTCTTTAATCACGAAAGTCAATAGGACTTTTTGTTTTATTTTTGGTACTTTTTAATAGGATGAGTGAACGAGCGGCAGAGCGACACAAGATTCACATTCACGTTGCCTCGCAGACTCAAGACACGTGCACACCACTTCGACAAAAAAAAAAAGCGAATCATGATATGATCAAGTCATGAGGCAGCTCTTCCACTTGCTATGCACTGGCACAATTTTGTTTTTGTGGGGTTTTTTTTTATGTTTTTAATGATTCTTTCTGATAATATAGTACAGGCTCTGCTACTCCCACCCTCACACACAAATGCTTCTCATCTAATAATCTCAAGCTTAATAAAAGGTTTCAGTGAAACTCGTGAGCACATCATTAATTCTGCTGAACTGTTGTGGTAGTGTTTACTAAAGTGTGCAGATCATTGTGAAAAGACAGACCATATTTAATTGGGCTTAAAGCTCCAATCTGAACCCCTCTTCCCCCTCTTGAAAAAAAGAGAAGGTTAATTAGAATTTTGCATCTCAGGAAACTAAACATTTTTTTAAAGGAAATCAGAAAGTCTAATCTAGTCTGAAGTATCTGTCCATCCGTCCGTCCATCCATCCATCCATCCATCCATCCATCCATCCATCCATCCATCCATCCATCCATCCATCCATCCATCCATCCATCTATCTATCTATCTATCTATCTATCTATCTATCTATCTATCTATCTATCTATCTATCTATCTATCTATCTATCTATCTATCTATCTATCTATCTATCCATTCATAAATGTATCCATCCTTTTATCTATCTGTTCATCCATCCTTCTGTCCATCCCACCCTCCTTCCTTCCATCTATCCATCCTTCTGTCCATCCCTCCCTCCTTCCATCCATTTGTCCACCATTATATCAGTCTGTCTATCTCTCGTGAAATTGAGAGGATGTATAAAACACGTCACTTTAAATAAATTATTTATACATATCTATCTCGTCCGTCCGTCCGTCCGTCCGTCCATCCATATCCATACCCATATCCATCTCTCCATTTGTCAATCTTTCTATTAGTCCATCTATCTATCTATCTATCTATCTATCTATCTATCTATCTATCTATCTATCTATCTATCTATCTATCTATCTATCTATCTATCTATCTATCTATCTATCTATCTATCTATCTATCTATCTATCTATCTATCTATCTATCTATCTCATCCATCCATCCATCCATCCATCCATCCATCCATCCATCCATCCATCCATCCATCCATCCATCCACCTATCTATCTGTCTGTCTGTCTGTCTGTCTGTCTGTCTGTCTGTCTGTCTGTCTGTCTGTCTATCTATCTTTGCATTTGTCCATCTTTCTATCAGTCCATCTATCTATCGTGAAATTGAGGGGATGTATAAAACATGTCACTTTGAATGAATGATTTATATCTATCTTGTCCATCCATCTAGCCATCCATCTTTCTATCAGTCCATCTATCTATTGTGAAATTGAGGTGGAATGTATAAAACGTGTCACTTTGAATAAATGATTTATATATTAAGTTTCTTCTAGCTCACTTCTCTTATGGCAAAGCCACCACTAATCCGAGCTGACTCTAATGCTGTTGAATGTGATTTTGAATATAGCTAGGTAAATGAATTATTCACTTCAGATGAAAATTTCATGAGGAAGGTGATTATGTAAAGAACTGTGGTCGTTATCTTTGCTTCTATGTTGTTTAGTAAAGTGAAAATGGACTCTACTCTTAACATGATTTTTACTAAAAGTCACAACTAAATGCAAAAATCTACCTCTCTTCTTAATCTTACGGAAATATTTGTAGTGTCTGTGTCTCCAGAAAACTGATAATGAATTGGGCCATCTAAATCTAAATTTCTGTCATTAAAACCTGGAAATTCATAGAAAGTTTACCACAATAAATGAATAAGAAATATTTCAGATTCTAGGTCACACTTCAAGTAAGGAAAATTTTGACACTGACCAAGTACAGACCAATCCGATCTCATGAGATAATGTAAGTATTGTCAGTATTTACAAGTTGGTGATTTGTACAATGTGATTCTAAAAAATATAAATAAAAACATGAAGGTCCAAACCTAAACCTAATCCTCATTGAAGAGGAACCAGATGATGTGCCAATGACATACAAATTAATACAATTTTGTCACAAATGAAGCTAAATGGAAACATATTTGAGAACTACCATGAGATTGTGTTGTACAGATGATCTTGCTTTCTTTGAAGCACTAGATGTTCTTTGGATCATTCTCAAATCATGCTGGAGAAAATTATAATCTTATAATTGTCTACAAGCTTGTGGAGTTTCATGCAGCTTAAGCAAATGTGTGATGGTCATTTACTTACCATCATTACACCAAAATCACACACACACACACACACACACACACACACGTTGGTCTATGTGGTTTATAGGGACTCTCCATAGGCGTAATGGTTTTTATACTGTACAAACCGTATTTTCTATCCCCTTACACTGCCCCTGCCCCTAAACCTACCCATCACAGGAAACATTCTGCATTTTTACTTTCTCAAAAAACATCATTTAGTATGTTTTTAAGGCCATTTGAATTATGAGGACATTTGATATGTCCTCATAAACCACATTTTTAGTATAATACCAGTGTAATACCCATGTAGTTATACAAATTTGTGTCCTCATAAACCACATAAACAGGCTCTCTCTCTCTCTCACACACACACACACACACACACACACACACACACACACACACACACACACACACACACACACACACACACACACACACACGGCTAAAGGATTATTAGGAACACCTGTTCAATTTCTTATTAGTGCAATTATCTAATCTACCAATCACATGGCAGTTGCTTCAATGCATTTAGGGGTGTGGTCCTGGTCAAGACAATCTCCTGAACTCCAAACTGAATGTCAGAATGGGAAAGAAAGGGGATTTAAGCGATTTTGAGCGTGGAATGTTGGTGTCAGACCGGCCGGTCTGAGTATTTCACAATCTGCTCAGTTACTGGGATTTTCACACACAACCATTTCTAGGGTTTACAAAGAATAGTGTGAAAAGGGAAAAACATCCAGTATTCGGCAGTCCTGTGGACGAAAATGCCTTGTTGATGCTAGAGGTCAGAGGAGAATGGGCCGACTGGTTCAAGCTGACAGAAGAGCAACTTTGACTGAAATAACCACTCGTTACAACCGAGGTCTGCAGCAAAGCATTTGTGAAGCCACAACATGCACAACCTTAAGGCGGATGGGCTACAACAGCAGAAGACCCCACCGGGTACCACTCATCTCCTCTACAAATAGGAAAAAGAGGCTACAATATGCACAAGCTCACCAAAATTGGACAGTTGAAGACTGAAAAAAATGTTGCCTGGTCTGATGAGTCTCGATTTTTGTTGAGACATTCAGATGGTAGAGTCAGAACTTGGCGTAAGTAGAATCAGACCATCATGCCTTGTTACCACTGTGCAGACTGGTGGTGGTGGTGTAATGGTGTGGGGGATGTTTTCTTGGCATACCCATATTAGGCCCCATAGTGTCAATTGGGCATCATTTAAATGTCACAGCCTACCTGAGCATTGTTTCTGACCATGTTCATCCCTTTATGACCACCATGTACCCATCCTCTGATGGCTACTTCCAGCAGGACAATGCACCATGTCACAAAGCTCGAATCATTTCAAATTGGTTTCTTGAACATGACAATGAGTTCACTGTACTAAAATGGCCCCCACAGTCACCAGATCTCAACCCAATAGAGCATCTTTGGGATGTGGTGGAACGGGAGCTTCATGCCCTGGATGTGCATCCCACAAATCTCCATCAACTGCAAGATGCTATCCGATCAATATGGGCCAACATTTCTAAAGAATGCTTTCAGCAACTTGTTGAATCAATGCCACGTAGAATTAAGGCAGTTCTGAAGGCGAAAGGGGGACAAACACAGTATATGGTGTTCCTAATAATCCTTTAGGTGTGTGTGTATATATATATATATATATATATATATATATATATAGAGAGAGAGAGAGAGAGAGAGAGAGAGAGAGAGAGAGAGAGAGAGAGAGAGAGAGAGAGAGAGAGAGAGAGAGAGAGAGAGAGAGAGAGAGAGAGAGAGAGATACACACACACACACACACAAACACACAATTATACAGGTTTGGAATAACATGAGGGTGAATAAATTATAACAGAATGAACTAGACCTTTTAAGGAAAAAGTGATTGATCTGAATTGAAATGTTAAAGGTTGAAGACTACAAAATGCTACCTTGAAAATCCAAAGCCTTTGATAAATGTGTCAAATTCAAATTAAACACATGCCGAAGCCCTTTTGAAATAAAGCGGTGAACGACACTGACTGTGACAACCTGTTCTCATTCGCAGTCCACGCACTCTGTCTCTCTGCACATGTGACTTTGTGTCTCGCAATCCGAATGCTTCAGTTCCACAATGCACACATTGTTCATTCAGAAGGAATAGACATTACACTTTCAAGTTTGTCCCACTGGTACTTTATGTGTGTGTGTGCACATGTCTGTCTGCTGTGTACCCTGGACAAAGGGCAGTTAGCATTTAGAAGAATTAAGGACTGTCAGCTTCTATCTGATGGCGTGAGGAAGTCCTTAAATCTCTGCGTCGGTGCGATCCGTCTCTGTCCAGCCGTCGAGCGGGAAAAAGATAGATGCATTCAATAATCGTGGTCTTGAGAAATCTGCAGGAAATGATTAAGAGTGATAAATAGGGGACAGGGGATTTTTTTCTCACATCCATTTGACATTTTTATGCCTTTGGTGCCACAGACAAGGACAAGAGGAGAGAAAGTATAGGACAACCAGCTGCCATTGAGTCAGATGTCATTTTAGGCACAATAAAGGGATATAGTTTGAAGGCACTTTCTAACCAGACTTGAGCAGCGGACAGCATAGAAAAAGTTTAAATCTCCTGCTGAAGCACAATGTGTGCACCGAGTCTTAAAGAGACTATATTGTGCCTAGATAGATGTCTTGATTTTGTTTTTGGAGGTCTACTAGAATAGGTTTGTATGCATCAATGTTCAAACACATTATTTTTCACATATCTTACATTGTTGCAGCACCTCTTTTCCCGTCTGTCAGTAACGCTCTGTTTAGTTCCTGACTCTATGAAGCCCCAGCAAGCAATAGCCATCATTTCACCATCTCAGTTACTTTTTATGCCTCAGAGACATTGTCATGTGATACTTTATATACTGCTTAATACAGCATGTGTTGTTACAAGATCAAAGCTCAACATAAGTGAACTATTAATGAAGTGGGGTCTACGTTTTTTTTATCACAATACAACACAATATAGCATCGCGAGTACATGAAAAGAGGTTTTACTGTCGCAACATACAGATTTGAAGATGTTGAACTGAAGGATTTCGAATAAACACAAAACCATAGACTGTAAAAAAAAAAAAAAGGTGTAGTGTCTGTGACGTCACCCATTGGATTCTGAAGAGCCGTTCTGAAGTGTAAAGTAGGTTCGAGCTGGCCATTGCCATCTTGGCAGCGCTTCACTCCCGGATATCTGACAATGGGCAAAGGACATGGGTGGGACATGGGCGGAGCTAAGGTGACGCGATGACTAACAGACAGCAGACAAATGGCAATCCACCTGTCACTCAAAAGGGCCACGTCCTTAATTATGCAGAACTTTAAGGCTTTATATAATGTAAACAAATGAATTATAACACAATTCACCCCCCACAGATTTCATGAGTCACTCTCACGCCACTTTGATGGCATATGACACGTGGTGTCGGCGCTGTCTCAAATCAGACAAAATTTTGAACCAGAATGTACTGCTTCAAGTCAGCCGCCAATCGGTCTGTGCGGCGCTGTAAGAAGTCGAACAAGCCTGATATAAAGAAACTCAACCAGGACTCATCCTCCTTTTTTATTTTTGAATATGCCTTGGACGTAAATTATTTAAATGAGGAATATTGTGACGTATTCATTACATGAAGAAAACTCAAGACTACCGTCGAGTTTTGTAACCTTGCAAACCTTTTTCATGCTTAAACAGCAACATTACAAAGTAAAGAAAGTTGAAAATGTCAAAAAGCTTATTGGGTCCTATTTAAAACTTACAAAGAAAGCAGTTGTGTGCACTCTATTGCCAAAAGTATTGGGACCTCCAAATCATTGAATTCCGTTTCTAATCACTTCCAGGACACGGGTGTATAAAATCAAGCACTAGGCTAGCAGGCACTTCTACAAAAATTTGTGAAAGAATGGGTCGCTCGCAGGAGCTCAGTGAATTCAAGTATGGTTTCCACCTGTGCCATAAGTCCATTTGTGAAATTTCCTCACTACTAAATATTCCACTGTCAACTATTAGTGGTATTATAACAAAGTTGAAGGATTTGGGAACGACAGCAACTCAGTTATCAAGGGGCGGGCCACTTAAAATCACAGAGCGGGGTCAGCCCATGCTAAGGCACACAGTCATGTCAACTTTATTTATATAGCGCTTTTACAATAACAGTTGATTCAACGATTGGAAAATATTGCAACAAAATTTGATTCGGCTGTACAGTGGTTTTGGAGAAAACGGTGATGTTATTTTATCATAGCTACAATGTGGGCAGATCAGTAATATAGTTGATACAATGTGCAGTGTGCAGAAGTTGCCAACTTTCTTCAAAGTCAATAGCTACAGACATCCAGGTTTGTCGGTTGCCAGGGGAACGGTACTTGCCTGACTGCATTGTGTAAAGTTTGGTGGAGGAGAGATTATGGTGTGGAGTTGTTTTTCAGGGGTTGGGCTTGGCCCCTCAGTTCCAAAGAAAGGAACTATTATTGTTTGGGGCTTCCTGTTCCAACATAACTGCTCACCAGTGCACAAAGCAAGTTTCATAAAGACATGGATGAGCAATGTTGGTGTGAACTCAGGGGAACTTGACTGACCTGCCTTGATCTCAACCCGATAGAACTTTGGGATGAATTAGAGCGGAGACTGTAAGCCCGGCCTTCTCGTCCAACATCAGTGCCTGACCTCACAAATGTGCTTCTAGAAGAATGGTCAAAAGTTCCCTAAGCATAGTGGAAAGCCTTCCCAGAAGAGTTAAAGCTGTTATAGCTGCAAAGGGTGGGCCAACTCCATATTATAAACCCTACAGATTAAGAATGGAATGTTCATGTGCATGAAAAGTTCATGTGCATATAAAGGCATGCGTCTCAAAACATTTAGCAATATAGTGTCTGTCTGTAAACCCATTATATGTGTAAAAGTGTTTAGATGTAATTAATGCATTGGTATTTTACACCTTAATATATAACTTTCTTTTGATAACATGAATTATCTGATAAAACTGGGATGTAGTATGAAAACAAGGCATGTTTTCTATCTCTCTTAAAATTGTCTTGCATTAATCTGAGAAACAACTGGAAATCATGTTTGGGACTGTTGCAAGGGCTTTTCTTCAGTCTCATTTATACACGACTTGAATATTATTTTTTGGGTAACACTTTATAATAACTACACGCTATGAAGCATTAATTAAGCATTTGTTAAGCATTAGTAAATAGTTAATTAATCATTTGTAAAGCATAAGTAGACATTAGTAAGCAGTTTATAAATACAGTTGTTCTTGATTTATAAGCAGATTTATAATGTGTTTAATAATTGTATTTTCATACTTTATTAATGATCAATTTATCATTTATAAATTCAGTGTTACATTATTTACAAACCAGTTATTTAGGAGTTGTTGGTGGTTCATAACATCATTTAGAAAGAGCTAGTAAATAATTAATAAACTATTTAAATGTACATTTATACATCTTATTTTTTAGACATTTAGTAATGGTTACTAAGTGTGTTAATAAAGGCTTTATTATCATGTATTCCTATTGTAGTTCATGATTAGTTCAGGTAGTTATAAAACATTTAGTAGTTGTCAGTAACCTATTTCTGTGAGCTCATCTAAAGTGAGGACTATTTATACCTTATAAAGCATTTACAAAGGAGATATAAAGGCTCAGTTCTCTTCTAAACAGAAAAAGGAAATAAACACACAACAGAGTGTTACAGAGCATGGACATTTATTTCAAATGCAAAAATGTGTAACAAAACACACGTGCAACTGTACACTTGATATAAAATGAAAAAAGAAAAAGAAAAACATTTGCAATGACATAGAAAATAAAAATCTTTGTTTTGTCAAAATGTAAACATTGCTGATTTGTTCACTTCACACAAACAGACTTTGGAATGAGACGGCTAACTGTAGTAGTGTTTAGTCCACTGTCTATAATGGCCTAATTTAGAGATATCACTTCTTCTTTTTTTTTTTACCGACAACTGACAACTTTGATCGGTTAACGTTGATACGGTCAACCATCGGTTAAACAGTCATCGGTTAACATCCCTAATTTAATGCAATAAATACAGCTTATTATGTTGCCCTTCTCATTTTGTAAGTCTTTAACAAAACATTAAAAAAGTGAAGCTGATATGGATGGTCTACCAGGTTAAATCCCCAATCATTTTTATGGCACAAGCATAATTTGACATCATGCGGCAATTGTACAATTGTAATCCGTGCAAACTAAAAACTGAGTGAGTGGAAAGGGTGAAAATAGCATGCTTACCTCTCTGGCGAGTCTTTGTTTCCATTTTCTTCTTCCCATACTTTTTCTAAAGTCCTCACTTTAGATGAGCTCACAGAAATAGTTAACTGACAACTACTAAATGTTTTATAACTACCTGAACTAATCATGAACTACAATAGGAATACATGATAATAAAGCCTTTATTAACACACTTAGTAACCATTACTAAATGTCTAAATAATATGTATAAATGTACATTTAAATAGTTCATTAATCATTTACTAGCTCTTTCTAAATTATGTTATGAACCACCGACAACTCCTAAATAACTGGTTTTAAATAATGTAACACTGAATTTATACATGATAAATTGATCATTAATAAAGTATGAAAATACAATTATTAAACACATTATAAATATGCTTATAAATCAAGAACAAAGCATTTATAACCGTATTTATAAACTGCTTACTAATATCTACTAATGCTTTATAAATGATTAATTGACTATTTACTAATGCTTAACAAATGCTTAATTAATGCTTCATAGCGTGTAGTTATTATAAAGTGTTACCATTTTTTGTATCTTATGTCTAAAAGTTGATGTTTTCTCTCTATTTTTTTTTTTTTTTTTTTTTTTTGCTTTAAAGTTTCTCAAAATATATATTGTTATCTACTCTTTCTTGATTTTATGTTGGCCATACAGTACTGACTGATTCAGTACTGACTGAACTCTTGTGTGATTTCGGCCATCACAGTCTCTAAGACATCATCACATTGATAGGTGTGTCAGATAAGCGTTGCCTCATCACTTCAAGATCTCTTACCCTGACCTTCATGGCAAATGAGCCATATACTGAAGCAGAAGTCAATGGGAGGACATGATCTATAGACAGACAAAACTCTGAACAGGACGTATTGGAGTTTCTTTCTCTCAGTAAACAGCAAACCTAAGTAGGTTATGACATCTAATATTAAAGAAATAATTAAGAATATTATACTCACCCTGTTTTTCTTTCCTCTGTGGAAGGCAAAAGATTTTGAAGAACACCCTGGTCATTCTTTTTTAAATAATTAAGAGTGGATGAGAACTGGGTCTGTAAGGCTCTGAAATGGAAGAAGAAAAAAATATATAATAAAAGTACCATATTAGTTGTCCCTATCACGTGTCCAGTATTTTTCAAGTCCTCTTATAGCAAGTGATAGATATTTGTGACAACCATAAATGTAAGTCATTATTAAATATCAATCTTGACATTCATCTTATCTCTTGGAGGTATACATGTCTTATTCATTAAAGAGATCCTATTCTGCTTTTTTAGTTTTTCAACTTTAGATAGTGTGTGTAATGTGTGAAGGTTACAAAGCTCAAAGTCCTCTTCGAAGGGAGATATTTTATTTAACAGAATCCACTTTCCAAGAACTACAATGAATGAATCGTTTAAATTACAACGTGCCCCCCCCCCCCCCCATCTTATTGTCACAATGTTACTCATTTAAATAGCTCCACCCAAAAAATACGCAAAAAAAGGGTACGAGGCCTGGTTGAGATGAATTCGAGGAGATTGTGTTGTCCCTTTGTCAAAGAGACACTGTTTTGTTCACCCCGTTTCCAAAACTCATTGTTTGACCTTTTAGGCTGACTTATTAGTATTATTTTAAACACTGTTCCTGAAAATAATCACCTTAACGTTTATCTGTGTGCTGCACATTTTACGGAGAACAGTTTCCAGAAACTAAGAGAGTAATGCAGGCTACGCACAAAAGCTTCTCCTGAAACGGAGCAGTTTCCACTTTGTCGGGACAGTTTGTAGGCGAGATGGAGTTTTTTTACTTTTCATAACTAGCATATGATACGTTATCCACATTTATAATGTTTGATATTTAAATGACATCCATGTAGGTAGATTATTGTCAGTGAAGTTTTGTTTGCAATACGTAGTAATACGTAGAAAACTAGCAAGTGATAGCTTAGTGACAATATTAATAATTTTAATAAAATTAATATTAGTTGATAATATTGATAATGCTAAGTAAATTAATTTTGTTTGACAACTTATTTGCTGTGCACCCGCGGGTTTAGACGCCTCATTTTTGATGAACGCGCAAGATGAGCACTTGCCTGACCTAACGCCTGAACCAATAATCAATAATCACCATCAATTCAATCTAATAATCAGGTTGATAAGTAATTAAACGTGGGACTGAGGGGGTGCCCTATGATGATCATGTTTAATAAATATTATTTTGTATTTCGCTAGTTCCGATTCTATGCTTAATAAGAAGTAATGGGCGGCACTAGAGCGCGCTCGCGCCCCTAACACAATTGTCGCCCTAGGCAGCCGCCTAGCTCACCTATAGCAAACGCCGGCCCTGCTTATTATAGGTAGTTGCATTTGCTATTAACAGTTCCAATTATAGGTTTTATGTTGTTCCGTCAGCAGGCCGATGAATCTCATAATATTCCTTTTTCTGCAGTGTTCTCTCTCTCTTAACTTGACATTTGATGAGCATGCGCACGCACGTGTGTGTGTGTGTGCATGTGGTTCGACCAAGCGGCAACCTCCCTTTAAGCCAATACGGAAGTAATGTAAACTGCAATTTCTTAACTGGCCTCTAGGGACAGGCTCCAGAAGGGAGCAGAATCTCATTGAGCCCCATGTTAAAATTCTCAACTTTACAGCAGAAAAAAACATGTTTACAGCCTGGTACAAATTGTGGTTTTGGCTTACAAGGCTAATTTTGATCTTCATGACAACTGTGAGAGGGGTGAATTTTTTTATAACTCATTCGTTTACTTTATATATAGCCTTAAAGCTCTGCATAATTAAGGGCGTGGTTACAAGTGGATAGCCATTTATCTGCTGTCTATAGTTATTGCGTCACCTCAGCTCCGCGCACATCCCGCCTTTTTGCCCATTTTCTGTTATCCGGGAGTGACACGCGATGACTCGCTCACAAGATGGCAACGCCCAGCTCGACTCTACTTTAGGCTTCAGAACGACTTATCAGAAGCCTATGGGTGACGTCACGGACGTCCATATTTTTTTACAGTCTATGGGTTCGACCCATTGTGCAGGCCATGCAATACAAAAATAATAGTCTGATCAGTCGCGGGTGGAAGAGAAATACATTATTGTGTTTGTTTGATAAAGACGTTTATTCCGGTTGCCTTCAAATCTTCCCCTCTCTCATGTGAACTGATGGAGCACGCCCATCAAAACCCAGCGTTCAGGAGAGAGCCTCAAAACCAGTGTAGAAAATAGCCTATTACTTATTAGTTATGATGTTTTTGAATGTAAAAAGTAATTAGTCATTAGTTGGCTTCAGACAACCCTTTGTGGCAATACTTTTTTTAAGACAGTTCATGAGACCTTTAAACAATATGAAATGAAATAAAAATTACTGTAGAGCACAGCGTCTTACTCGACTTGATGTTATCCAGTATACACTGCAGTGTTCAAGGTTCCCTAGTCTCTGCATGGAGTGTCCACAATAAGTGGAAGGGCAATATGCTAATGTTTTGTCTTAACGCCACAACGAAATGGCTTGCGATTTGTTTGAATGACAATTTTAACAGGTGACTCAGATGTATTTATACGGTGCACTTTCAGATTTAAAACTTTGCGGGATGTTTTGATTCACTTACACACTACATGAAAGGTAGAAAATCCATAGAGGCTTTTTATTTATATAAAAAACAAGGCTTAATTTCTCTTAAATATCAGTTGCTGAGAAACATGACTAACTGGAAATCAAGTTCTGTGAATGTTATGCAAGAAGATGTGGATTTTGGCTTCAGAGTCACATTTGAGTGAATTTTCTGTGACTTCTGTGTTAATCTCACAGGGTTTCATCTTCCTAGAACAGATCAAGAACATTTTCATGAGCTCATCATTGAATCAAAGCCCAAGTTGACAAGAGCTCATTTAACAAACCAACTTTTTTTTAATGAAATGCTGTAGATGACATAGAGCAACCCAACTGACTATAATCGATTATTTATCATAAGAAAACGTACTCCAAAATCCCATCTGTAACTTCACAGAACAGCTCTGCCCACAGTTAGACAGCGTCTGTTTGAAATGTATGAAATCCCTAGCCATTCCTTTTTTTATATAGGTCACTCTAGAGAACTGATGAATGGGATTGTCCAGACTAACTTCTTATCTGTTCGTTTATATGCCTCATTAAGCAGCACTCAGAGAGTTATTGATGTGCTTTGTCTAATTCATCATTTATGGTAGTCTTTAGTCTCACAATCTCTCCCTAAGATCTCATATCTGCCTGCAAAAAAATAAAATAAAATAATACCTTTCCAGTGATCATCTTCCAGTTCCAGTTTGAGTAAGGAGATATCATTTGTATTAATATTCAGTATATTCATATCCCCAACACTCAAATGCATTGGAGCATGTGTAGTATAACAAAGTTTTTTGTTAATATTTTAGGAAAATATTTGGTTAGAGTTATTTAAATTTAGACTAGTCTGCAAAACTTGTAAATGGAATCCTAAGTAAATTGGTTGCCACAGGTCTGACAAGCATGCAGAATACATGCTTTTCTATGTGAAATTTTATCAACAAAATGTGTTGTAATGCGTATTATGCATTCCATACTCTTTTGATTCAATTGTGCCTGGGAAAAATGACCTTTCGCCCACTAAGAGAGCTTCTTTATAGCTAGGAAAAAAAGATTGTGCCTTGCAATTAATTTTGATGAATACGCTTTTGTGGTATAGTCAGCATGAAGGCCAAATTTCCGGGCGCAAATGCTATCTTGAGCTTCAGGCCCATATTTTCTCCTTCTGTATCTGTTTATTTCTCTCTCTTTCTCCCTCCCTTCTGTACACTGCAAACATTTGACCAGCTGTTCCTTTATCCATTTAATTTCTCTCCTGCCAATTCACGCCAATGCAGTTGACAGTTAGATTATTAGCAAGACTAGTTAAAATGAGATTTGTTGGATCACATGGACCCAAGTTTGATGTCCCAATCCTATTCCTTCTCTCCCAGGGATGTCCAAACTTGATTCTGGAAACCCACTGTCCTGAGTTTAGCTTCAACTTGCTTCAACACGCCTGCCTGGATGTTTCCAGTGTGCATCATAAGACCGTGGATATGTCCAAAATCGCCCCTATACCTTTAAAAGGGTTGATATCCGATTTATTTATTTTTACGTTTAGACAAAATACTAATCTGTCCCTCAAAATCCTCATTGGGTCAATGGATGTCTACATCAGAGTATGTTGCAGTAAATGTTTTCTCAACATTTAGTTTTTTATGACAGAACCATTTTTCATACATCCCTACAATGCACCATCACCTTCAAAACGTTAAACTTTCAGTATTCTCTCAGCATAAACTGTAATGGGGGACAGCCATTTGCCGAACCGTTGATTCGATACACTGATTCATAATGCTCCGAAGCTTTGTTTTAAAATCGGCCATCACTATAAGTCATTATTTAGTTTTTTAGTGCACAAAAACTATTCTCGTTGCTTCATAAAAGGATTGTAGAACCACTGTAGTGAGATGAGCTTTGTAATGATGTCTTTAGTGCCCTTTGAGGCCCCTTGAGAGAGGAAATGACATTGGTGTCAGTGAAGGCCTTTCTGAGCCATTGGATTTCAACAAAAATATCTTCATTTGTGTTTCGGAGATGAACGGAGGTCTTACGGGTGTCGAACGACATTAGGGTGAGTAATTAATGACAGAAATAAATGTTTGGGTGAACTAACTCTTTAAATTAAATTACTGATTTGGAGATTATTTGATCATCATTTGATCGATAAGACATGCCGTACCATACATATGCATAAGCAGGCTATTCTTGAGAGTGTCATTGATGTATTAAGCTTCTAACATTTCCAGAAATAAAAAACCTCCAAATCAGTAATTTAATTAAATTATTTTTTTCTAATTTTGCATAGATTTTACGTCGGGCATTGGGTCTAATGGTTATAAAAACATTTCTAATTGCATTTCCAGTCAAGAACGGTTCACATCATCACCATTAGTAGCATTATTAACTGTCATGTGCAATAGCCTAAACCTTTTGCTTCTTGTAATGTCATAAAGCCTGTCTCCATGGATATCCCATTTCCCATATCGCATAAGTCACAATGTATAAGTGATGATTTTCTTCAACAAAAACACAAGAAGAACATTAAAGAGGACGTAGCCCTTGATGTGTGGGGAGTATGAAGATGGCAGACGGTTCAGAGGTGTGGTGATAGGCTATCATGCACCTCAAGAACACCCCATTAATGTCCTTCAGAAACTAGAGGAGAGACAAAGCGATATACAGCAGTGGTTACAAAGAGCAATTGTAACCCAGGTCACTGACTAGGTCACTAGTAATTATAAGTATTTTATATTAATATCTGTTTAGTATTATAACAAAAGAAAGCAGAATTAAGTTAATTTATAAAAAAGAAATCTAGAAAAAGAAATTGGCCAAAAGGAAGTTTTGATTGGATGAGGTCAGAGGTTAGTCCCGCCTCCTGGAAGTGAGTTCGGAGACAGAACGAGAACAGCTGAGGGGTAGTGAAGCAGAAAAAAGACGGCGATTGACGCGAGAGAGTGCATTCACGTTTTTCATAGTTCTCAAAAGAGAATTTAAATAATCTAAAAATAGATTATTTAGTGAAAAATATCTTCAAAAGTAACGCTTTACGGGTGATAGAAGCCGATGGAATGAGTACAAAACTAACGGGAAAAGTTAGATACACGTGAAAGAAGAAGAAAACTATCTGGATTAAGACCGAATCACAAGAACATTATTTTATTTTTCTCTTTCACTTACCTTTTCCTTGTGTTGCCGACCGAGTCCTGATCTGTCCCTTCCGTGGATGTTCTGTCTGTGGTTTGGACATGGCGAGCCAATCATCTAATTGCCCGTACCTGGAAGTAAGTAGATCACTCATTTTGCTGACAAACCATACTCACTTGAACTGTTTGTTTAGTGTTTTTTTTCCTTTGGAATTCCCTTGGATCACTCGTTGGGATTTTTTTTCTTCCGTTGAACTGAAACTGAACTAAAACATCCAGTGACATTTGGACATTTTTTTCCTTTGGATGCATATTGTGAACTTTGAAATCTGGTTCTAAATCTTGTATACTGATTCTGAAATTGGAAGTCCTGACTTCAACTGAAATGTGAATTGTGAACTGAATTGTTTATTATTCCTGTTTATTTGGGTTTATTTCTATAATTTTATTTGTCAAAATATTTATTTAATTTCATTTAAGTCAGCAGCAATACATTCAATTTCTTAGAAACTAACAGTTGCCGAAGAGTCTGAGTGTTTTCTTTCTTTAATTTCTATTATCAGTTCCCTATAGAGTCTGGGATAGTGACGTAAGCAACGCAATACATTTTGGGACTTAAGGTCACGGAGGCCGCTGTCGATACTAATTTGTGTTGTATAGGAAATTGATGCTTTTAGTTCTAAAAGTAGAACTAATTTCGCTAAAAAAAAGTTACAATGGTGAACGCGTGTTGTGTCATTAACTGTCATAATCGCACTCACGACCGGAGTGGAAACCTAATCGCAAATTGAGTGTGATTGTTTAGCTTTCCCTCCTGGAAACAGCACATTGGATCTCATTCGTGGACTTTAGGACACAGACACTACATAGCAAATGTGTAGTGGAGGTAGACGTAAAAACTTGTTTTAGATAGTTAAAAACAGATTCTAATGGTGTACGCTTGCTATGTTAACGACTGCTATAGCTGATCTCATGAACTGCGTGGGGGGAAAAAACCTCAAATGACGTGCAATTTTTCAGTTTACCAGCTTGGAAACAAGAGGTAAAGGTGAAAGTAAACCTCAATGAAAATAAACAGCTTACCAGAAATGTGTCTTTATAATTTGTGTTTATTTATTTATTATTCATAACCGATATATTACAGATTTATGATTTATGAACCTCATATGCGTACGCCATTAATAATGTAAACACATCTGGAAATTCTTCATTGCTTCTCTCAGTAGAAGGACTCTTGTACTTGCACCTTTTAAGTCCAGTAAAACTGTTTAGTACTGTAACTTAGGCTAAAGTTGCGTTCACAATTCAAATCATTTCAAAGCTGCATTACGGGCCATACTCACATATGTTATCCCTTATGATTAAGTTACGCTATGGAATTGCAATATGATATATGTTGATATATGACCCACTGGCTGAGATCAAGCAATATTATTTTAAATATCAGATACAGACCTTTTCGTTAGGCTATATAAAAAAAAAACTGCGAAAGAGAAATCTATGTGTAGTCCTGTGTGTGGTGCGATAGTCCGCCGTATGATTTCTGATTGTATGAAATGAGATGAATATGTGCAATGTCCTGGCATTACGACTGAGTGCTCATGTACGCAAGAGATTCAAATATTAGTACATTCATTCCAAGTGAGTGCAAGCAGTTCTTAAATAACGCGAATACAGTCGTTTTTTCTCTAGTGATTCGTATTTGTTATCATTGTACGCTCATGAGCGTGACCTAAAACATGGCGGTGACTGCCCAGAATGCAACGCGCAGTGACGTTGATTCCCAGACTCTATACTCCAGTGAGTCAAACCCCCCCACCTTCTGTAAGCTGGTCCTAGATACAGATAGATCACGTACCAAAGTATCATGCCATAAACGAGTAGCTGCGAGTTACACAATCAGCAAGAAAAGAGACTACTTTAGCAACAGGTCTCATTTTATGCAAATCTCAAATTAACTTTATGATGATGCATATAGGAAGTAAATTATACACAATTAAGCTTTATAATCGACGAGCATTCCATTTCCTGGAGTTTTATGCCTGACTGTGTGAAACCAAGGAACTTAATTGGGCAAGCTTTAAATGCAGTGGGAAGATGCAATCAAAAGCAATATAAAACAACTGTGAAACTGACACATCCACACACTTTGGATTTGCAGCCAATTACAAAAGCAATGGTCAAAAAAGGTTGACAAAACCTTTTGTAGAAATCCCATGATGCAAGTGTATAGCCTCATGGCAATTCAACAAATATTATGAGCCATTTACATCATTACCCCAGCATAGAAGCCCAGATGGGGCCAGAATAACACACACTCCCCACTGTTTTTTATGTGAGCACTTATAGTTAAAGCTTTGTGCCAACCAAATGAGCACTACAGCACTGGGGCTGTTTATAGCTAAAGTAAATGTATTGGGATTTCCCTGCGATTCATGTTGTGTTCACACTTGTACAGTAGTTCGGTTCGCTTGGTTAATTTGGTCCGGACCAAAGAAAAAAAAAATATAGTCCTGGTCAGCTTATAGCGTTAAAACTCAAAAAAATGACTTGAATTTACTTTAAAAAGATGCATCAAGTGGCTGCACACAACTGTATTGAGTAATTTTTACAAATACCAATTTAGTTATATGAACAAAA
Organism: Pseudorasbora parva; assembly: GCF_024679245.1. Taxonomy (NCBI): domain Eukaryota; kingdom Metazoa; phylum Chordata; class Actinopteri; order Cypriniformes; family Gobionidae; genus Pseudorasbora; species Pseudorasbora parva. The sequence goes on along the minus strand of NC_090175.1, from coordinate 14,121,366 downwards.
GAAATTCAAGTAAAGCTGACAACTTTTCTTTGAGTAAATACAATCCATTTCAATGTGTCACTGTTACATAATATTTAGTTTATATTTATATATATTTACGTGCAGTTTACTTAATGTCATGTTAAATTTATAAAAGTTTATTACGTAAGGTGAACACATTTATCATTTTAATATACTGTACCTTCAAAACTTTTAAATAACAACAAGCATATTTTTAGAAATAAAATGTTAAAATAACTCATTGAATTGATGTGCCTACATCCTAAACACAGGCACCACTTTTCTGCATAATGGTAACCACAAAATTACAGAAACTCCTCTCTAAATGTCCAACATAACTGAACATAAAACACACACAAACTAACAGCATATTTCCCTTTATTGCAAAACACATAAATTAACGCTTTAATCCCTAAATTTACTCTCCTAACACAGACCCTTGCAAAGCATGCTGGGGACTACATATCCACTGCTCAGTTAGTTATGTCAGCACAAATATTTTTTTTTACGTAGTTTTTAAAACAAATGATTTAAGTAAACTTCAGTTTTAAATATATTAGGTTGATTGAACACAATTAAATTAAGTTGAGACGAAATTAAATATGTTTAAGTAAAGTGGACAGAATTTAAATGTGTCATATATCTATGAAGGGCCTGAATCATTTTTTTTTTTTTTTTTTTTTTTTTTTGAGTGCACCGGACTTAAATACTGAACCTGAAGGCATAGAGATACATTGATAACCTGACTGGTTGGCTTTTATCCCCGTGAAGTGCTTATAAAATGTGTAAAGGTGTCAAAACAGCAACAGGAACCATTCCGTCACACACAAATGAAGATCTGCTTTGAGGAGACACGGTTCTGATACCTGTGCTGAACTGTGATGGGCAACATCATATGACAAGAAAAAACAGGTATACGTGAGCATTCGCACTTTTTAGGGTCGCATTTTGTGACATCATGCCCTGTTTTTGGTTGTTGGTGTTGGTTTCATATTTCATTCAAACCGTGCCAGAGTTTGTTTGGAAGTGGACAGAGACCGATCATTTCAGCGGTATTCGTCCACTTGTTTGCCGCTTATCAGGGTTCAGATGGCACACTTATTTGATGGATTTTAATCAAACCAAACATACCAAGTGTGAATACGCTAAAACAAAACGAACCGCCTCATAGAGAAACTTTCTGTAAAAGTACAAAATCAGCTGACATCTTGAAAACCAAGCATTAGATTCTAGATTTACTTGCTCACAAACTTATCCATGATATCTCAAATCAATGAAACAGCATTTATGACACACTGACACATTATCTGGTATAGCAGCCTGCCATCTACTCTTGCTTAATGGACAAGAATCCCAAGAAGAATGTCAAGGACTGATATTGTCTGACAGTGAACTGAAACGGGTAGAGGAAATTATTCCTCTTCTTAACCCCTTTATGACTATTACACCCCTCTCAAGCACTGAAACAAACTCCTGTCTCAATGATCCTCCCTCTGGAGAAAATGATTCTACAAACTATGAAACCAAAAGATGAGGACAGTCCAACCATAAAGTCTGCCAAGACAGCCATCATTCGGGACCTGGAAAACAGATTTACAGAGTGTAACCTTCAGGGCCTTCTCCTCAGAGCCTCATCCATTGATCTGAGGTTTAAAGCCGCGTACACACTACAGTTTTTTGCTGTGTCAGAGAATACTGCAACAATTTCCAAGGTGATGGTGCATTGTAAGGATGTAAAGAAAAAGGGGTTTGTGAAAGTTAGGGCCCTACGATTTAAATCCAATTGCAAAATAGACAATAGTGTTGTGATTATTAAATCGCAAATAGCCTATTTTTAAATATGAATCCGAAACCTTCTGCGTGTCTGTGAATGAATGGTGCACACGTGCGGTTTCATTTATCACAAGCACACTGAAGCACACTTGACGCTCGCTGTGTTTTCAGCCTCACTATATGAGGACAAGAATGCATGAACTTCTTCTCCAGAGCCGCTCGGAGAGTCACTTCATCAGAGTCACTTTATCATACACACAAAGAAACTCAAAGGTCTTTGTGACCACCTGTCAAAATAAAAGTTTGATTTAACTTTTAACATTGTGACAGAAATATATCACTGTTGTACAGTAGAATTTAGCTACATATCAATGTCTTAATAATAATAGCACTGATAATGATAATATTGATTCATTGTGTTGATTTAAAGGGGTGTTGAATTGAGGAATCAACTTTCCCTTGAGCTTTTGATATATAAAAGGTCATGGAAAAGCTTTTATAGACACCAGGATGAGCAAACGGTCCTGTGCTTTATACTGAGATCATTGTGCGACGAAACACACACCTCTACAGCGCGTCTAAACCAATAGCCTCGCCCACCGACTCATGGAGGGCTCGTGCTAGCTGGTCAACAACTATAAACATGCCGAGGAAGATTAAGATATTGCGCCTGGTTGTGGAAGAACACAGTCGCTGCATAAGCTTCCTTCAGATCCTGATATTAGGAATGTGTGGTTGAACTTTATTTTGAATGAAGTTCCAGCTCACGTGGGGAAGACATGTTCACTTCAGTTCACTGCGGGATCGTTGGTAAACAAATCTCTGGTCGATAGTGGATTTGGATCCGACAGGAATGGTGCAACACACTTATGTGAGTAAAACATGTTTTATATGTAATAGTATTGCGTTGTTATAGATTGTTTTGCCTATGAGTACGAGTCTAACAGAACACACTGGACTCAGACACATATGGGCCAGGGTTCGCAAAGCCTGGCAAGCCGATGAATCTCATTATATTCCGTTCTTGTTCTTCTATTCTCTCTCTCTCTCTCTCTCTCTCTCTCTCTCTCTCTCTCTCTCTCTCTCTCTCTCTCTCTCTCTCTCTCTCTCTCTCTCTCTCTCTCTCTCTCTCTCTCTCTCTCTCTCTCTCTCTCTCTCTCTCTCTCTCTCTCTCTCTCAAGTTGACATCTGAACAGAGGTGGGTAGAGTAGCCAAAATCTTTACTCAAGTAAAAGTACAAGTACTTACGGAAATATTTACTCAAGTAAAAGTAAAAGTAACAATCGTAATAGTTACTTGAGTAAGAGTAAAAAAGTATTAGATGAAAAAACTACTCAAGTACTTAGTTACTAGTTACTTTCGATCTGATTGATAAGATCCAAAAACCCTGAATTTCAGACTACTTAGAGAGCTATATATATATATATATATATGTGTGTGTGTGTGTGTGTTTGTGTGTGTGTTTAATGGTTAAACAGTGTAAATTAATGGTGTGCTGGGCTAACCACAGCTCTTTTTAAAACATACTTTGCTCTTATATTTTTATAAGTATATGCATTCTTAAAAATACAGTGCCATTTTTAAATGTATACATACACTGCAGACTGTTGTCTGTCCGGATATGTGTTTAAATGCAAGATGTTACATTAGGCTATTCAATTTGTTTCGTTTTTAGCCTGATCTCATCAGTACCTATGGCAACGTTTTTGCAAACCACAAAATATGTACCAATACGTACATATTGCGACAGTTTCAAAGTGAAATGTCCACTGGGTGGCGCTAAAAGCTCATTTTTTTCCAGAACAGATTTGCGTGAATCTGACATGTTTTGTTACGGTGTGTTTTTAACGTACACCCACACTAAACCTACCCGAAAGTGGTAACAAAAGCAAATGTGACAAAAATAAAATTGTGTCCATGTATTTTTAGCTTGTGTTTAGAACTCGTCTTTGAGCTCTTTTATCATGACTCGTTCTTCACGGGGTTCGCTCTCAAGCTTTTCGCATTGCAAATACAAATCTGTATCAGCTGAGCTATCGAGCAAATCTGGTGAATCAGAAAAGCAGAACATGGAGCTGTGACGCAAAATTCAAAATGTTTTAGTTTACAAACCATAGACTAAAAAAATGCAGTTTTTCTGCCTATAGTTCATTTCTGTTGGAAAAACCAGTGTATTGGTACGTATTTTGTGGTTTGCAAAAACATTGTCACAGGTACATTTTGCCAATGAGGTTTCTCGTTTTATGAGAAAAAAAAAGATATGTAAATGTGCAGATGTGAACGTTTGTTTGTGGACGTGTGTTCGGAGGATTCAAACGATTTGTCAATGCTTGCACAAGAGCGCATATGAGGAAAACACTCGGACAGTGTGTGAAATAGTATTACAATAAAGGAAAAGTGCCCATAGTTACCAATTTACCATTAATAGTGTTCAAATATAGGCATCATTGTTACACTTTCCGCTGTTTTCTCAGGTTGGAGCTGGAATTATTGTATGCTGAGATGTCCGTTCATATTGGTGCACACAGCATGCATTACATTATGAAACTGTTCTTTTTGACATCTTTGACTGAAAACAGGCTGAACTTGAGGCCACGTACGGGTGATCTGCCGTAGCTCACACATCTCCCTCTGCTTCGGCCATCATCTTCTGACTAAACGCGCGCTAATTTTATGCGGGTGATGCGTATCCACCTCTCGCGAAGCAGCCTCTCCAACGTTTCGCGAGACTTGCGAACAATTCATAACTTATTTTAAAATATATAATTAACTATCACCATTGACAGTAGCGGAGGAACGCCACCGAATGTAACGAAGTAAAAGTACAGTTTTTTCACAAGAAATGTACTTGAGTAAAAGTAAAAGTACCCATTTTTAAATATACTCTAAAAGTACAAGTTACCCAAAAAATGTACTCAAGTAAATGTAACGAAGTAAATGTAATTCGTTACTACCCACCTCTGCATCTGAAGGGCGCGCACGTGTGTGTGTGTGTGTGCGCGCGCAGTTCACGCTTATATCGTCCGTTCTTGTGGGCAATGTGTAATATAAAAATAATAGTCCAATCAATTGTAGGTGAATGAAAAATAAATAAATCCTTGTGTTTGTTTGATAAAGGCGTTTACGAGCCCTGTGATCGAGAAAATCATTCTGGTTGCCGCTTCTCCCTCAATCTCTCCCTAATGTGAACTGACAGGGGAGTTGAAGCTCATTAAATATCCAATTATTATCCAATCCTAGCCGTGGGCATTTACTTCCAAGTCTCCAGTGCATCACACCCATCAAAACCCAGCGTTCAGGAGAGAGCCTCAAAACCAGTGTAGGAAATAGCCTATTACTTATTGGCTATGATGTTTTTGAATGTAAAAAAGCACACAAACATCATTAGTTGACCTCAGACAACAGTATAAAAAAAGAAAAAAAAGCCAGTTCATGACACATTTAATTAATCCGTTCAATTGTAATCCAGAAAAAAAAAAAAAAAGGAGACACAGAATTTGGTAAAATATAAGCCAAACAAAATAAATAAAATATTTTTTGTAGTGCCCTAAGCATGTCATTTTTGTTAAACTTTATTGTAAATTATTTTTTTATTACTTAAATGCAATTTAGCCATTGCAATGAAGTTAGAGAGAAAAAACGGAATCTGAAAAAAAAATAATAACGGATTTCATAGGGCCCTATAGGTTCTGTCACACAAATAAAAGTTGAGAAAACTTTTACTGAAAATACACAATTACTGTAAATATACCCACTGATATCCAATACTGTGCAATATCATTTGTTTCACTCTTGGCCTCTTCGGTCTGAAATTACCACACACAAAAAAAGTATGCTTTGAAATTTTACTTTTAACTTTTCTTTTCTTTTCTTCTTTTTTTTTTTTTTGCTTCATCAGAATGGATTGACACTTCGTGACTTTTATCGAATGGACCTAATTTGTTATATTATGCAATGGAAATAATGTTAAAGGGTCAAAAAGAAAAGTCATACTTGGCCCCTTCGCAGTCATAAATGACCAACACGGGAAATTAATGACAAAAAAAAAATATAAATCAGCCACTTTGCAGAAAAACGGGGTGCCACTGTAAAATATGAGTGTAGAACAGACAGAATTATTTACTATATTTTAACATGAACTGCTTTAATTAAAATATATTGTAATGTACATTAAAATGTAAATGGGGAAAATAGCTCATACACTTGTGCATAGTATCATAAAATCACCTCAAAATTCAACACAAAAAAAAAAAAATAATAATAATAATACCAAAATATATTGCATTGATTTCCCTAAGGCTTTAAGGCTTCGGTCACTTTTGACCACGAAGGAGCCAAGTGTAACCACTAAAAAAAGACATGTATTTTGCCAAAATCATAATGAGGCACAGATGATTGCATTCATGGATGCAGATCTGCTCGCATAGTGGAAAAATATTTTTTTATATAACTAAACTTGCAAAACAACACCACTGTCTCAACAACTTCAGTGCCAATTTTCTCCACTGCAGGAGATCTTGTTACCACAAGCAATTCACCTTGCAAAGGAAAATGTTATTGCAAACGAACAGACCTGAGATCCAGAATCCTCACATATGATATACAGCTTCTGCATGTTGAATCTGCTATTAATTCAAATGATTTGTATATTTCTTTGTGTATGCTTACTTTGAAATTAAGAATAGTATTGCCCTCCCGTTACAAACACACACATGTCGACGGAAACCATTTGTACCACCATGCATGTACACAAAGAATCTGGTGGCGGGAAAGAACGTAAAGATTTATGAGCTTTTAAGCAGCTTAAATTAATCTGAAGTATAATAGCTGATGCTTTGTTACTAGCATTAAGAGAGCAAAAACAGTCTGGCTTATTTTGGATGCGAAGGTTTGAGATGGACCGGCGGGTTTCAACTGGACAGCATGGTATGACTTTCACATGCTAAAAGAACAGATGTGCATGCACCACTGTTGGGCATGAATTTAGTTGGCCTTTTGTCCTCATATAAATGCGAAAGCAAGTTACTCTTTTATGACAGTATTCAAGATATTGGGTCACTGTGAAAAATGTAATTTTCAACTGTCATTGCAGATATTGGAACACCACAAAAAATGAAGTTATATTTAGAAAACAGAAGAGAATGGGTGTTATAAGGAGAGAGAGATTTTCATATGTCCCAGATATCATGCTGGCCTTATCAATGCTGTTATTGGCTCTCGCTTGATGGCTCTAAGATTTGTTATTTCCTACAGGCCCACTGAGGATTGAGTCATCAAAAACATTCATACATATACATACCTATACATACATATACACTGCATAACATTATAACCACTGACTGGTGAAGTGAATAACACTGATTATCCCTGGGTGGGATATATTAGACAGCAAGTGAACCTTTTTTGTCCTCAAAGTTGACGTGTTAGAAGCAGAAAGATTTGGCAAGCGTAAGAATTTGAGTGAGTTTGACAAGGGCCTAATTGTGATGGCTAGATGACTGGGTCAGAGCATCTCCAAAACTGCAGCTCTTGTGGGGTATTCCCGGTCTCCAGTGGTCAGTATCTATCAAAAGTGGTCCAAGGAAGAAACAGTGATGAATCGGCGACAGGGTCATGGGCGGCCAAGGCTCAATGATGCACGTGTGGAGTGAAGGCTGGCCCGTGTGGTCCGATTAAACAGACAAGCTGCTGTAGCTCAAATGATTTATAGTTTGTGATAGATGATTGAATATTTTGTATAAGATACCCCCCCACACACACACACACACACACACACATGATACGGTGCATTGTTAAGGTGTTAAGCTGTCATGAGACTGTGGGAAAGGACGAGGTGACACATTTGAACTCACATTGCATCAATATCTCAGAGCACATGTAATAAACTCAAGGCCACGGCTCCTCCATTTTGAAACACCCCAACAACAGAAAAAGACACAACTCCACCTCTTTATCCTCTCAAAATGATAACGGTTGTTCACCCATGTTCATCAGTTCAGCTGATCAGCTCGGCCTTTCTGTCAGAGAGTATATCATACATCTCTACACTTAACAATCTCATCCAGACGGTGTGTGTGTGTGTGTGTGTTTGCTTGAGATTCACACAGTAGCTTGTGGAGCTTAAGGATTCACCAGAGACATGTTTTCTTTTAATAAGACAAGAAACATGCCAATTATAGGCCCTTTGGTTCTTTCTGACCCTCCAAGCTATGCCTTAAATTGGTTAGTTTCAAACACATCTCACTGGGCTGTTCACTCCTAGTCTGAGGGTTATGGACACTTCTCTTCTACTTTACTTTTCTAAACAATCAGCAGCCTGGGATGATGAATGTTAGTAGAGAAAAATACATAAGTTGTTTACATACCAGCCGCTTTGGTGTTTAAATTCAGCATTTAAACACCAAACTTTATCTTTGCAAAAATAATGACTGATACACACATTTTATACAAAATGTGCTGTTATTTAAATCACAGAGATAAAGTAGCAGGCCCAGTCAACACATTACCCTGCCTATAGTTTAAGGCACAAGCCTTAGTAAAATTCTATTTATAAATCTTTGTCTGATGAAGATTATCAGCTGAAACACATTTCCACCCTGCAATATTTTAGCAACCATGTCGTATAGTTCATATTGTTTACTATATACTTACCTACAATCCCCGGAAACCAAACCGGGACCTGGTTCCACATCACACTTGCATATCTACTCAGGTAAATACATTTTCTGATCATTTTCTCAACTGAGGTGTCAGCTAGAGGTCTGTACAGTAATTAGAAGTCAAAGTGTGGTATAATAAGATAATATTTGTTTGTATTGTACATAGCTAAAAAAATGTTCTAGGTTTGTGTGTGTGTGTGTTTTTTGTAAGCACCTTTGGTTCAGGACTTTGGTTCACTTTCTTGCACACTATAGGTTCATTATGTCAGCGTATTGATTTTAATTAGATCAGTGTATTTATCACTTTAAAGCAATATACACCAATCCGGCATAACATTATGACCACTGACAAGTGAAGCGAATAGCACTTTTTTATCACAGCACCTAGTCAAACATTTGACTGGAAATATTGCTTCATGCTGTTCTTAAAACACAAATTAAGAAATATACTCTGGAAAAGTAAGAACACTGAATCAATGCAAACAGGCAAAATTGCTGTACTTTTTTTGTGGTGTTTTTCTTGCTTTAAGCATAAACTAAGTCGGCATGAAGCAGACGTTTTGGTTGTTTTATTTTCTATCATATCTGAGTGAAAGGGTGTCTCAAACAAGAAAAAAAAAATGTATGACAGCGGGACATGATTTTGTCCAAGAATAATTGATTGGATCATTGGATTGTGTTTTGCTATTGGTTGATCTCATGTGATTGACAGGTTGATCCCGCCCTCATGCCGGTAAACACTTCATTAGAGAAGAGATGTCGCTGTTAGAGGGAGAGGGGAAGTTATTTAAGATTACAATGGTTCATTCAAAATAGAATAATGATGTGCACGGATAAATCATTTATGATAAATACGGCAATAGTCAATAAAAATAAAATGAAAATGTATTTCATGGTGCCTTTAAAATGTTTTTCTTACCTCCTGAGTCTGTCCTCTATACTGTAGTGCCTGAAAGTCATTCAGTATGTGAACCTGTCTTTCTCTCTCTAGCTTTAGCTGTCTATGTCTGCCTGTCTGTCTTTCCGTATCTGATTGCAAGACATCTGTCCTTTGCTCTGTCCCTCAATGTAAGCAGCTGTCTTTCTGACTCTTCACCTGTGTGCTTCTGTCATGTTCAAAGCCTCACACACATACACACAGGTGAAAAGACCTGAAGGCAGGGGTGATGTGCTGGGGTGGATGCTGAATGACTCAGGTCCAGTTGAGAATAGACCTTTCAGGCTGTAAATAGACTGATATTTGCAGATAATTATATGATGAATTCAATTTTAGGTGGCTTAAAAGACTGTGTACATCTTCAAGGCAAATGCGATTTTAGAGGGGTGACTTAAGATGGGGTCATTGGCATAGTGAATTGCACAGGTCATCTCCGTACAAAATTATTTTCTTGCATTGAAATTATAAGGGAAATGAAATGACATGAATACATTTAGCATCTCCTTAAAGAGATATTTTAGAACATTCTTATTTTTATTATTATTTTTATTATTATTATTATTCTGTTAAAGTACTCGTTTATAAAGACGGGTGTGTGATGGTCCTCAACGTAAACGTCAAGCAGTCAAGATGTTTTTCATTTGTACAGTTATATTTAAGGGGCCATAGTATGATACAAATTCCCTTGATTTTTGACATAAGAGGTCTTTGTATACTAGGGCTGCACGTTTTCAAGTTTTTCATTAACCGTTAACCGAGGCCCTTAGCGGTTAATACTCGGTTAACCATAGTGTGCGTCAGGGTTATTTTTAGCTTATTAATTTGACGACCACCATCTCCGTAGTGAACGCGCCTATATAGAGAAATGCACATCATGGATAACATAATCAGAGAGTAGCCTATTTATTTTCGTTTTAAATTGTTAAAAGACATTTCAAGTTTCTTAAGATCTATTTCATGTCTGCGAGGCGTACGCTGAGTTTCGTTAAATTAGGATGAGATCCGCTCCAGTTCACGAGCAATGCAAGTGGCCGCGAGGTGAGGGCGCCTGCACGATTAGAGCATGTAATGTTAGTAAAATATGCAGCCGAGAATGATTCACACAGACACAGCGTTTGACTCGCGCGGCTGAGCCTCTCCCGGCAGAGAGTTCAAGCATCTGTGGTCTCGTCCCTTCAGCTCTGGCCATCTTGCTTTCAGTCCGCGATTAGCTTTTTTGTTTTCTTCATTACAGTTAAAGTAACGTCTGCTTTTCTCTAGTCATTCACAAGTTTCTCGCTTCAAACTTTCTTTCTTCTGCTCCGTTATGCACAGCGCGCGGCTCGCGCTCTGCTTCTGCCCTAATGCGACTTTTAGTCCAGTGCGACATATGTTATTTTCCTCTTCATGACGCATATTTTGACTGATGCGACTCATACTCCGGAGCAACTTATAGCCTGAAAAATGCGGTAAGCACTGCATTGCAATACTTGCATTTTGCCCCGTCACTCTCATTTTTAAAGTGCTCCCACGCTTTCTTTGCCCGCTTCATTGCCCGCTTAGAAAGCTGGTCATGACTTCTTCTTGTGGATATTACAAATGTCTGGGAGCGCTCTGGCGGTCTCTAGGGGTGCAAACATATATTACAACTAAATTCAAGGCACGTCATTGACGCCACTTAACCGAGCAAAATGTTTCACTCGGTTACGCAATTTTTAACGGTTAATCGGTCAATCGATTAACCATGGACACCCCTATTGTATACCATTGAAATCAATACAACCCATTATAATAACTGATGCTGTCTACACTGGATACAATATATAGATGATATATTCAGTTTCTGACTTAATCCACACGCTTGAGTCTGTCGACAAGACAATGAAGAGTAAAAGAACGTTTGCTTTGATGCAGCCTGTTAAAACAGCTAATTTGCGTCTCTGTACAGACTTCAGAAAGATACCAGCATCAGGGACAAGCTTATGGTTATTTTAATGGCGTCCTGGATCATGTCGAAGGATTATATGTATTTGTATATGTATATTGTGTTGTAAATGAGGCACAGTGTAATGGGGAGTTCACAAAGAAACATGTTGAAAAATGAACCAGCCAACTGTATGTAGCGACATCAGAAACCAGATACAGGTAAATGATTTCAAAATGGTTTGTCTGTAAATGAAAACCGTCATTTACTGATGTGGATGGTTGTAAAACACTTACTTAACATGCAAAAAACTTTATTGACCTAAGTAAACCTTAAGGAACATATTAAAATAATAATAAAAATCAATGTCAAAACCCACTGAAAGGCCCAGTGTGCGCAGCATTATTCATTGGTTGACGTAATTTCCACTGAAACAGAAAGACAGGGCGGGGCATAATGATAGGCCCCTCCCCTTTTAAAAAAAGCCAGTACCGTTTAGTTTATATCGCAGCTCGGTAAATCCGCAGTTTTTCTTCCTTACTTTTTCTCATCCTATGCATCTCTTAAATATAGTATTATGTACAGAATTTTAAATGTGTCCGATACTCCGACTCGCGTTTATGACCTGCTCTGTGATATCGTGTCTCTGGACCGGAGCAGACTGTAGCGACACTAACTTAAAACGAGACTTAATTTGCCCTAATGGAAAACATCCACTGTCTGAATCGTGCCCTATCCCTTATACAGTGCATATGTGCCATTCACCTTATAGAAAACATTAAATGTGTGATTTTAGCCACAGCTTCAGCGTTTATTAGGGGGCGGGGTGTTTTAGATTCTAGAGAGCATTTGATTGGACAAAAAATGTGATGAGAAGCTGAAGTGCAGGGTGATGTCATTAAAATCATTGATACATAAGAGCAGAAGTGAGAGACTATAAGTTTTGAATGCGGATATCTTTTAAATGTGAAATTTGTCATTTTTTTGTAGCACTAGCTTATAAATAACAGTAAGTCTAATATTATTACTAAAACCCAAAATAAACAAAAAAAAAGTATATTTTGATTTCATGGCGACTTTAAAGCATATAGTGATTGACTTAATCTTTACATTTACATAGCTATCTTATTCCTACGTTTAATTTCCGTTAAGCTGTGAACAATCTCGCTCTATGAACGCAATAGTACCTTTTTTATATACAATGAGATGACATTGTTCTACTCACACTTCAACCATTGAACATTAAAAGGACATTTAAAAGTGTAAAAGCATCAACAAGGTACTTCTAACCGACCATGAATAACCCCGAAAGCACCATTCTTTCCACAGCAATAATGGACAGGTTAAAAATCACTGTAGTAATATTTATATATGTATTATGTAACATACGATGCTTTAATCAAAAATGTTTAATAACTTCAGCATTGTGTGATGCTATTTCAAAGTGATTTCAGTCATTTTGACAGATAATAAATTGTATTTACCTGTAAAAACAAACCTGGAAAGAGGCGTGAGGATTTGAGGATAAAAAAAAAGAGAAATTCTTTGTGCTTTCCAGTGATTGTAAATTAAATCCGAAGAACAGACCACAAATGTGCAGTGTCATCCTTTTTCATACTGTTACAGCGGAATGCAAAGGGGGAAAAAGAAATAATCATGATGAAAATAATGTAGCGACTTTTTTTTTTCATACCTTTTTTTTTACAGATACATACTATTTGCACCACAGTATTATACATTAACAGGATGCAATAATAACAGAGTGTAAATTATTATATTTATTAAAATTATTAAATGGATGCCACTTTATTGGGACAATAAAAGCCCTCCTCACACCTACCCCTAAAAAATGCTTTTATTATCATTAAACATTTTGTTAGGCACTTCATTTCCATTTTTAGAACATTTTCTTATTTTTTATTGAATGTAAATGCCTTTCCGATGTAATATGTGATGAGAAGATAGAAGAGCAAGTTTGGCAAAAGGCAGATTTGAACCTGTGTCGATCGTGTCAAAACCTAGTTACTTAAGTCTTATGATTTACTGACTACACCACTGAAGACTTTGAAATCATAGACTGTAAAAAATATATATGGACGTAGTGTCCGTGTGTTACGGTGTTGATGTACAAAGGATGAGGATCCCAAGACTTCCAAAACACGGCAGAGCCAAAAAGACATGCTATTTGCATTTGGTTTAAATAGAAACTCTGTATGACTCGTTTTAGTAAGGGAAGTTTCCCAAACCCGCAATCAAAATGCACTAGACTTGTCAGAAATAAGGTGGATAAAATATAGTTAATTGCTAGTATATAACGGCGCTAAAATGTGCATACACATGTTCTTCAGTTGGCATGGGCATAAGAAAATGTTCACATCAGTTTCAGTCTTCTGAATCTGAAATTGTTACTCACCTTTGGCAGATAGAATCCAAAATCTTTAGGATCAAAACTGATCATACAGTACGTGTGTTTTATAACTGAGGCCCCAGGAATGGAGTGACATGATAGTGAACAAATTACAGAATTTTCACTTTTATGTGAACTATTACTTTAATCAGCATTTAATGGACCAAAAACATAACTAATAGGTCCTTATGGAACGGTACAGAATATTAAACTGCAGTAAACTTGGCAACTCCAGCCCACAGCACTAAACTGTCTGCTGTCTTTAGCCAGCTAGCATATTTCAGCTAGAATTCGCTTTCATCTCTGCATCTCCTCTCTACCCCCCCCCCCTCCTCTCTCTCTCTCTGCTCACTGAAACTCAATTTCATAGAAGTATGAGATATTGATTCCATAGGCAATGTGCTTGTGTCCAAGCTGTTACATTAGCTGTAGCCCTAATCAGGAGCCTGAACGTGCGGGGTTTGGGCATAAATCTCTCCCTTTTCGCTCTCTCTCCCTCTCCAATCCCTGGAAAAGACCCTTTCATGGTGATGTATTAAAGCCAAGCAGGTCTGAATATCCTTCGACAGGCCTCCAAACACAAATCAAAGCTCTGGGCAGGAGCAATATGTAAAACCATAGGCTTTGTGTCCATTGAGGGAAATCCTGCTGCGTTAGAGGGGGGAAAATATAATGCGTCCCTTGTCAGTTAGGCTCAAATTAAATAAAACACTGTTTAGTGGAGCAAAGAGCTGCATAGGTCTGACTTTAGAAGCACAGTGCAGATGCAATGGGAGGGAAGAGGCTGTGGGTGGTTAACTTTGGAGCCCATTTCTCTGGCAAGCACACTGTCATTGTCCAAGGCTCACCAGAACGTAGCAGGTCTTTGCAAAGACAGAATCTAAGAATTGGCTCCATTTTCATTCGTGAGCTGAAATTTGAATTGAATTTGCCACATGCCCCAAAGGATATATATATATATATATATATATATATATATATATATATATATATATATATATATATATATATATATAATATATATATATATATATATACACTCTACAGAGTTTATAGAACATTATCTTTTTTGATCAAAGTGTAGACCAAATTTAAGTTGAGACAGTTTATTATACTTAAAGTTCTGAAGCTGCTTGAGTTTTCTCGGCATCCTTTCTGTTATTTCATTTCAAATTGAGGAAATAAATTACATTTAAAAGACAGTCTCAATTCAGAAGGGTTTACAACTCTGGAACACGTGGGCAGCGACTAAATGACTTTATTAAGAAATGCATCTACATGCATTACAGCTGTTCAAAAGTATGATTTTTTTTTTTGTATGTATTCAAAGGTCTTATGTTCACCAAGGCTGCATTTGTGTTCTACTTTTTTAAATCTGAAAAACTGTGTTCTACTTTATTTAAAAAAAAATAATAATAAGAAGAATCTGTAATGGTAAATCTTCATTTTTGCAGTACCGTGATCCAAAATATTTCTAATATGCTGCTTTGTTATTTGTTATTGTATAATATATGTTCTTGCTAAATTGCTCCCAAACGTAAGATTGTTGCCTGTCATAATAGTAGAATAATTACCCTTTAATTCAAAAATACTTACAGTATAAAAAAATATATATTTTTTGTTTTTGGTAGTTACCCCTTTATTTCTCAAAAATTACATATTGTTCTCTTATCCCTACACTTAGATACACTATAATTACCAAAAGTTACACTGTAAATTTGTTTTACTCACGCAGCAATTTCCAGGCCGTAATCTAAAGCATTACCACTTTTAATATAATTAATATAGTTGACAATAGCTGTGTGGCTTGTAAGCCCGTAAGCCCAGTCGTTCCAATTAAGGATTCTTGCACGTTCAATCTTTTCAGCGGGGCAAAGGGATTTAATTCCAATTTATCTTTACATGACTCTATTTTATCATGACCTCAAATTGGTTATTTGGTCATTTATATATAACCGTTTAACTATACATTTAATTATTCTTTTTTGAAATTATACTGATTCATAATCTACTAGAGATAGTTAAAGGTGCCCTAGAATGAAAAATTGAATTAACCCTGCCATAGTGAAATAATAAGAGTTCAGTACATGGACATCACATACTGTGAGTCTAAACACCATTGCCTGCTACTTCTTATGTAAATCTTATGCATGAACAACACCACGGAAAAATAAGTGGTTCTCAACATAACGCCAACCGTGACGCAATCGCTGGGATCATTAATATGTACGCCCCCAATATTTGCATCTGGAACTGACGGAGCCGAATCATCGAGACTGCAGGTAAACAAGCGACACTCAAGGATTGCAAAAACGGCAGCTCACATGGACACACACGTCATGTTCCAGGCTGTGCAGGAGACTTTTCATACCCTTCCCACAGATAAAAAATGTTAACAGTCATGGTTGATGTTTATTATAATCAGATACGGCAACAATTTAATTCAAGATCGTTCGTTTGTTCAGCCCATTTCAAGCAAGCTTTACTCAGCATCTTAAACTGAAGAAAGTGGCAACTGTATTCCTGCAAGCAGTAAGTAGCGATTTATCCACTTATTAAATGTTTAAACAATTTCTGATTAAATGGAAAGGTTTTTAGAGAGACCGCATTGTCTAGATAACGCAAGATGCTAGTACAGTAACAACAGGAAACTCCAAGTACCATGTTTAACCCAAACACCAGTATATTGGTTTTGTCGGAGGGAAAGAAGAGTGTTCGTGCTTGCGGTTGCCAGATTTCAGTAATTTAAATCCCCCAATCAGAGCTTTTCTGTGTAAAGAATGCGTATACTCTCCGGTGTTTTACCTAAACATTTGCAATCTGGCAGATCTGAAAACACCTATAAAGTAAGCTGCATTTCAGCACTCTCCATTTGAGATGTTCTGCTTAAAGTGTCATTCAGTCGGTCTGTGTTCTGTCAGGACGGTCAGGACTCACGACACGCTTCACTGAACTGCTGTGTGCTGCTGAAATAAGCCAATCAGAGCAGAGCTCAACATTAATATTCATGACTCTTCCAAATAAGGCAAAAACAGAGCATTACATCCTAGGGACAATTTGTAGGGTTGTAAATGGACCTGTAAAACTGTATCTGGACAATTTTTGCCCTTAAATAAGCCACATAGCCTCTATGTAGATATCAGAGAACAATTTAACATATTGTTTCAAATCATTCTAGGGTACCTTTAATAATTTTAGAGTAAATCAGAAAAAACAAAAATTGTGTTAAGTTAAAAGTCAGGTAAATGTATCATGTAAATTACATAATCAATTCAAAGATAATCCATACATAACATCAAATGCTCTAAAGTAAAGAATAAAATATGGATACCTGACTTCTGAAAATGACATAACACTGAGCATAGTAGACTGACCCCCTGACCCATCTGGAACATCTCCTTAAATACCAGACCAAGATGCAAAACTCTTTCAAATGTAAGCATGTGTTAACAACAGGAATTAGCAATAATCCTATAGACTTGTATTGGCGACAGGAGGCAAAGAACAATTGGCCGAAGACACACCCCACCACACATTAAGAGACTTTGTACCAGTCGCAAACATGTATAACATGTATAATACTATATAGTACTTGTTCACATTGAACCAGTGAATTCTGGAGGAGAGATGGGGGAAGAGGCGTGTAAATTAAAGTCATTCTTAGATGATTAACTCAGCGTGGCGTTGTCTCGGATGTGGACGCTAAATGCATAAGAGTGAGTTCAGATGCTAATTTCTTTTATTTTCTCCGGGAGTCCTCGTTCCTCAATCAGACAGTCCGGCATTTGCCTCACAGGCTTAATGAAATGTTGAGGTTTTTTTAGGAGTCTTTCATGAACAAAGTTTGAAGAACAGCATTTATAATAAATGTCTTTACCGTAATTTTAGTCAGTTTTACTGTATCCTCGGTGTATAAAGACCCTAAAACTGAACATTTGAACACATGCATTTCAACAATTAAGTACAATGTAGTTATTAATGAGAATCATTCAAGGAATTGATATGAAGAGGGACATTTTGCATAGACATCCATCCACACTGATAGTTCAGTCTCAACCAGTAATAAGAGCTCATCTACTGCATGAATCCTTTCTGCATACTGATAAATTGATGGAATATACAGTAACAAACAGAAACTGCTGTGTCATAAAACTGACTCGTATTTCTGATCTTGTTGAAGGAAGATGAATTTGATTCTCCGTGACATTTCCTTGTGGATGCGGTAGGCCTGCTCTTACAAAACAAGATTGCATTTCGATGATCTATCACTCAAAATGCTCTTCCATCTACTTCTCTTGCGATCTTAGCACAGACTGAAGAGCACACCACTAGCTTTACATTAATTTAGCCTGTGGTTAAAGCACCTCTTACTGAGATTCAGTGTAGGACAGACACTGAAATATTACCCCAGGAACATTAAGTACCTCCTTGAGCAGAAAGACCTCATATGTTAAAGATGTATAACTGTAATAATGGATATGAATTAGAGCAGGCTGATTTAGTTTGACCCTCTGAAGATGTCTTGCGTATGGCAATTTCGTGCCTAGCACGTCAGGTTACTTATTTCACTCTCTGAATGTCAATTGTTTTTTAATCCACTATGACTGGCAGGTATAGAACATTCTGTGGTGAGACTCTCTCTTGTAACAAGTGGATGAGTCAAAATGTCTGGGGGAATATGACTTTGCCACACAGCGTTATGTCATTAGTGTGACCTGTCATGTGTTTTGTTTTTTTCAGTTTGCTCATTAAAAGTCTCTGTCGCTTTCTCCGATGCTGGATCTTAATCAGTGATTCTTTATGCAGGTTTTTTTTTCTTCAAACGCACTACTAACTAATTAGCACTAGGGAGTTCTTAGAACGGGAAATAATCATAAGTCTTTTTAAGTGTTAAGTCATAACACTTTTTAGACAAGGTGTTAGAGAAAATTACAGTT
The DNA here is from genome assembly GCF_024679245.1 of Pseudorasbora parva. Taxonomy (NCBI): domain Eukaryota; kingdom Metazoa; phylum Chordata; class Actinopteri; order Cypriniformes; family Gobionidae; genus Pseudorasbora; species Pseudorasbora parva. The sequence continues at coordinate 14,102,750 of NC_090175.1, read as the reverse complement.
AATGTCTGGTCGCACGTTTTGGTGGTTGGGTATAGGGTTGGGTATTTCTTGAATTTGAACGATTCGGATACCAATTCGATTCCTAATTGCATTTTTAATACGGTAAAAAAAATTTACATACCATTCACATTTATTCTATGTCTTCAAACATTTCATTGTAGCTGAATTCCACCTATTGTAATGCCGAGGTAGGAATATGGAGATCGGGATAAGGTAACTAAAAACCTACAAGTTTTATTTAAAAAAGAATTAGCCAATGTGCGAAACAATGTGCTCATGCACAAACAATACCAGAAAACTGAACAGAAAACACAGATGATTAACTAAAATGAAGAAGCTCAGATAAATGTGATCAGTGTCCATGGTGACAGATTGTGGCGGGAAAATAGATCAAAGGAAGACATGTGACCAATGAAAACAACTGATAGTCCATGAAAACTAAAACTGTGACACCTGTACCTTCACTTAGGAGGACAAAGATGTCTCTTTACAAAAAATAAAAATAATTAAATAGTGATAAAAGCTATTTACAGTAAGTATAAATTGCATATTTTCTAAGTGGTAAATAAATATTTACAATTATTTACCAATTTTCTTATTTTTATTGAAAGTAAATGTCTTTCCGATGTAATATGTGATGGGAAAAGATAGAAGAGCGAGTTCAGCAAAAGGCAACCCGTTCTCACTCCCAAGGCGTCAAAATCCGAAGCATGGTCGAGTGCCTTCCGCGTCACAATGAAGACGCTAAAGGTGCCCCTAGGCGTCATTTTTCGACGCGCTGGGTGCTCCATTCATTTCAATGATAAACCTTTGGCGTCATACACAGATGCATTTAATTCTTTGCATTTGTAAAAGCAGACATGATTTTATTAATATTTAAAGGCTACTTTTATATTTTGGAGCAACTAACCCAACTCCTACCCTAAACCTACCCATATCTTAACAATATAAATCACATTACAGGCAAATAAATGTACAGTCACAAGTATTTATTGCAAAATCTGACCAAAACTGCATAAAAGTATTAGCTCATGTTGCATTCCAAGTCTTCTGAAGTCATACGATGTCTTCATGTGAAGAACAGAGTCGATCTTGATGTTTTAATCGCTGAAATGATGATCCCGCTGCCCCGTGAACGAACTCATTCATATCTCATTCAAATAATTCAAAAGACTCTTAAACATGACGCAATCGGTCACAAGTCACACGAGAGCCAATGACATTTTACAATCAATGCTGACGTAATGACGCAATTGGTCACAAGACATACGAGAGCCAATGCAATTTCACTATGAAATATCACGTAACGGGCGGCAATATTTGAAATTTAATGTGTTCATGATCTTCGGCGGATGGAGATGCTGGTCGCTTTTGGGGATTTTCTTCATGCAAATCAATCGTTTGGCCTCAGAAAACTTGGATTATTTAACTTTTTTGAATAACTTGTGGATGCAGTCGTATGTTATATCCTGTGTTTTATATCATGTTCACACAAATGGGTAGGTTTAGGGATGGGGTGGGGTTGGGTTACATGTTAAAATGTGTCTAAATAGCGTAAATTAAATAAATGTAAATGAAATCATGTTAAAACGTGTCTAAATAGCGTAAATGAAATTATGCTTGCTGATTTAATTGAGAAGCACACTCCAACATGTCATAATGGCAAAATTATAAACCAATAAATAATTTCAATAAATAAATCAAAAAATAAATTTCACCATGACGATAATATTCCCATTCCCAGTGTGTCTGTGTATGACGCCAAAGGTTTCTCATTGAAATTAATGGATCACCCAGCGCGTCGAAAGTCTCGGACTACCCTGCACGTCGAAAATTGACGATAAAGGTACGCCCAGTTCGTTGAAAAGTGACGACAAGGGGTCCGGGTCAAGCGTCCATATGTGACGAGTTGGGTGTGAGAATGTGTTGCAACAGGTAGATTTGAACCTGGCTTGATCATGTCAAAATGTAGTTACCAATAAGCCTTACAATTTACTGACTAAGCCACTAAAGACTTTGAAATATAGGCATCTTTTTTTTCTTGTTTGGCCCAACCAGGCATTTTTAGGCGGAGCAATAGCCAATAGCACTTGCCAAATTACTTGCTTTAAATAGAAACTCTGTTTAAGGCATTAAAAACTTTTTTTTTTTTTTTACATTTTCAGTGTTCTTAAAGGAACACCCCACATTTTTGGGACTTTAGCTTATTCACTGTATGCCCCAGAGTTAGATAAGTCCATACATACCATTTTTATCTCTGTGTGTTCCAATGCTAACTATGTCTGACACACACCGCTAGCCTAGCTTATAGCACAAAGACTTGGAGGTAAACCGGATATTTCACTGCGCCGCTGCACCCATGGTACGGCAGCAAATTTCCTTGATGGAGCCGTTTACATCCAGCCTTTGTGTTAAGCTAGGCTAGTGGGGGGGGGGGGTGTCAGACAGAGTTATGGTACGCATGGAGATGAGAATAGTGTGTATGGACTTGTCTAACTCTGGGAGATACAGTGAATAAGCTAAAGTCCCAAAAAGTCAGCGTGTTCCTTTAAAGAGCCCCCTCTTGTTTTACTCTCATACTATTGTAAAGGCTACATCATATTTCCAGCTGTTCAGTTTCACTTCCCTAACCCTCCAATTGTATCTAAAATATTAGCCATGAGTATAACAAGGTCTGCACTTCAGTGATACTTTCAATCTGAAATACCTTTATGGTTTTCCTTCAACATTGTTGCACTAAACAAAACAAAACAAAACAACAATGAATATATTTCGAAATATAGTAAAAAATATTATCCATTGTGGAATAACCTGACCTGTGACTTAATTGTTCTTCATAAAACATATTGTTTCATTGAGACATTGGACATACGAGTCTCCCTTTAAAAAAAAAAAAAATGTCTACATTGTTTCTATCACCCTTCTTATATAACGGCAAATCACGACCTCACCCCAAACCTTGGGGGAGTCACCTGTGTCTAATATTTTGTTATATAAAAAAAGCATGATAGCTCTTTACATGTTTGTGATGGTGCTTTAAGCATCTCAATAATAATACCATCAGAACCAGGGGCTTTTCCATTTCTCTTTGACATAATAGTTTTAAAGATCTCATCATGCATGAGTAATGTTGCTATCCAAAACTTCAACTTGATAAAAATAAAAAAAACTGCAGCTTCATGAGTTTTCACACAGTTTACACAATTTTAAATTGATAACAATTTTCCGATTCCTCACCTTAAGTATCCGATTCCAGAATTGGAATCGATTTTCAATTCACACCCCTTGGGTTGGGGTGTGTTTGATAAATCCACTCTTGGGTGGATTTAGGTGTGTAAGAAGGATCTACATATGCAAATGTTTAATGGCAACACTTAGATATCCTGAATTAAAAATAAATAAAAAAAGCGGTCAGAAATAGTATATAGAAAGAGAAATATACTAAAACTCTTAGTCTGAAGCTGCTGTGTCTTATATTCTGTGATAATAGCTGGCTTATCTGACTGTTTTGTAATTACAATATTGATCAGAGTCCACAAGAAGGAGGAGAGTCTCTTGACACTAATGCTGCTGTTTTGGAGAGAAGGAAAGAGAGAGAGAAGGGCAAGTGTGTATTAGGTCTAGATGGGACACATGAAGAGTTTTTAACTAAACTCTTCCGAAGGTTAATGGAAAAGTATTTGATACATTTTATGTAATTAGCCATAATTTAATAGCAGAATATGTATAATTGACTAAAGAAGAGTGTTTGATGGCTGGTAAAAAGAATGCTGATTATAAAACCTTTTTCAGTTTTGGATTCATGAAAATGTAAAAAAAAAAAAATATGTATATAGTATATTATAAAAAAATATAAATAATTATTATTCTTATTATATGTTATAGTACAACTGCTGGTAATTTAAAAATAAATACCTTCAAAATAAATAAATGCATAAAAAATATCCCCAATCAATCACACATAATAATGTAAAGATTGTGAATAATGTGAAGCGGAAAATTGGGACCTGCATCAAGGAATGATATTGTTACAGTTGCAGATACCAAGTAATGTAAGTTGCAGAAACACATTCTATTTCTGCTATTTATTAAACAGTTCTTTAGTCATTTGTTTGCATCATAGAAAGAGAGAGAGGTAAAAAGGGGGAGATGGAAGAAATCAATAAACTAATTTCAAAGTTTCAAGAAAGTTCATAACTTGCAAGACTTGCAAGCAGCGAAAACAATGTCCATTTAGTCTGTTAATTGGTTCTATTTCAAGCACCCACAGTTAGGACTGACACATGCTTTAAGACTTATGTCAGTTGCTACGGGTTTAATTGTTGACCTGGTTGAGCCTGAAAGCTTGAGTTACTTTGTTTCACCTCGAAGTACCTTATACTTGCTGTTCCTGGCTTTTTCTTTTTCTTTGTCTTCATAATGATGGAAGGATCAATCGGACTGCCAAACAACATACGGTTAGTTTACAGTGAGTTGGTTGTAACAAATTAGTAGCTGTATTCAAGATTATAATCAGATATTTCAGTGTGCTCTTTGAAGAACAAAAAAGCAGAACATTTTTTACAACATGTGACTTTTCTAGTTCTGAAATTATTTTTTATTACTGTGCCCTTTCATTACTGTGGTGAACAGTATCGGTCCGGAGACTATAAGCTGGATCACGAACACTCGGTACTAATCTGTTGAGTTAACTTTTGGGCAAAACCTCTGTTTTGTATTGTCACTTTGTATTCGTTGCACTACAGGAGTTTTCTGGTGGCACATGTCGTTTTTTTTAATTATTTTATTTCTGTCACTCTGCGCAATATATGCAATAGGTCATATTGGTGCCGTGACCCGGATGGGAATGAGGTTTAGGAGGGGTGAGTATAACGGAGGCCCTGTGGTAGTTGCTGTCCAAGTAAACCTCACTCCTCTGACCGCAAGAGATGCTCTAGCAACTAATGCCAGAGGTTGAAGCCTTTAGCCTCCTTGTTAGAGTGTCCGACTCTCATGCTGGTGGACCTGGATTTGAGTCCCGCTTGGAGCGAGTGGTTTGAACAGGAGGGGTTACATATTGACCCTCGTTCACAAAGAAGTCTGCTGTAAAATGATCAGTGGCTCAGATGGCAGATGGCTGTTCATTCTCACACCCAACAAAACTTGCTTACAAGACCTTATTGTCACTACTCGGTACAGCTGCTCCGGCTTGAAGAAAATGTCAGAGAGTGTACATTGTACTATTCGCTCAGGACAGTTTCTATGCAATACAGCAAAGTTCATCAACACTCGCGGGTGATCTTATTAAAATAACTAGCTACCTATATAGAAACCGGCTGCAAATTGAAACAGCTTGCTGAATGAATCCATTTTAGACTCAGACAGCCCATAACAAACTGGCTGTGCTGTGCTGTGTTTTTGTTTTTGTTTTTTGGCAGACAATCCAGAAACAAGCTAAAAAATTGAACATTTCATCTAATGTCCCCTTTAAGACCAAAAGGTTGGGCAACTCTGGTAAATACTACAGAAGAAGCTCAATTTTAGATGCCAATGGTGCTGTTTGATGTTCAGAGTTCAGTGCCCTTTGTAGCAGGTTATTCAGTCACTGTTCTTGGAAAGAAAGTTCTTATTTCTGATTTTTGGATTTATTGCCCTGAATCATTGTTTGGAGGGTAGTGCTTTGAAGAGTTGATGAGCAGGACATGTGGAATCAATGACAAAGTATATTTCTAAGCCTTTCTAGACCTCGACCCACGGATTCCCTACGGGAGCAGCAGTGTGATCGCTGAACACGTCCAAAGAAGCCCTGTGGCGGATTGAATTTAATCATTTGCTGTAGGAAGTACAACCTCTGGTGACTCTTTAGAAAAACCACTTCCCTTTCACATCAAATCCTGTCGCTGATGTTAAAGGAAGTCATCAAGAAAGTCCACATCATTTCTTGTCATCTCAAGCCACGTAGTGTCCTGTCTGTAGACTCGTCGATTAAACCAATAATGCCAATCGCACCAATGTGCCATTTGCAAACTTTTGAGGAGTCTTGGGATATGATATCACCAGAAAGATTTGAGAAAGGAAAAGTTTGTGGTATAGCACTCAAGTACTATGGGTCAGTGTGTCTGAAGTTTGATTTCACGGCCTATTTGGCCTGTTATCAAATTGCACAAGCTCCACTAGGAGTCAATTATGGTTGGAGTTGGTTAGCGCAAGTTTCTCAAATGCTTACATGACCCCAAGACTCAAGGAGTGTTTGTAGTCATATCAACTGTGGGTGTATTTTAGTGTGTGTGTGTGTGTGTGTGTGTGTGTGTGTGTGTGTGTGTGTGTGTGTGTGTGTGTGTGTGTGTGTGTGTGTGTGTGTGTGTGTGTGTGTGTGCGTGTGTGTGTGTGCGCGTGTGTGTGTGTGTGTGTGTGTGTGTGTGTGTGTGTGTGTGTGTGTGTGTGTGTGTGTGTGTGTGTGTGTGTGTGTGTGTGTGTGTGTGTGTGTGTGTGTGTGTGGCAGAAACAGGCTGGAACAGAAGCAGAGGACTTTTGAAATTTCAGTAAAAACTTTTGTTGTGAGCTGGTCAGAACAGAGCTTCAGGGAGGAAGGGAGGGAGGTGTCTGGACTGGTTGTGTTTTTGGTTATCTGGCACCTGAGGGAAACTTTATCATTGATCATTATTGAGGTTTAGGATGTGGTACGACTGTTTTAATCGTAGGAGGATACTTGTGATTGATGTAGGCTGTATAGGGTTGGAGGAGGCTGGTCTGACTTTCCACTCTGCCCTTGTTATGGCCACTGGATGCTAAAGGTTGTGTGTCAATTGGAGAGAAATCTCATCTTTTTGCAGTTGGAACAATCCCGTAGGCATTTCCATTCTAAGGATGGGTCACTGGCTGAAAACTTCATCCAGCTTTGGAGAGTAACCCTGCTTTGGCAGCTCTGACTTCCCTCACTAGTTTGTACTTGGCTGCCTTGTAGAGGTTTTTATGCCCACTTCGCTAGGCCTCCTTTTTTTGCCAGCAAAGCTGTTCCATTGTAAATCAAGGCTTGTTGTGCACAGCATTGGAAAAAGCCAATCAGCTACACCACATTGTTTAGAGCTGTCTCACGCAGACAGGTCTCGATAAAACAAAGGGCAATTGAAAAGTCCTTATGTATGTTTGAAAGGCATAAGAGCACTAGTGGTCTCACTTTATTACCCCTCCTAGTTTATCTGAAGACCAGCAATAAAGCTGCGGCAATAGTTCAAGATGCCTAATAAATCTCATGGGAAGGCAAATGCAGCAATCTGTTCCTGGTTTTACGAAAGATCTTTTTATCAGATGTTTATCTATCTGTCTGTCTATCTCACAAAAGACCGCAGCAATTAGCAAATGTCAATGATCCAATCTCTTCCTGATGGATAAAATCAAGACCTTCCATAAATTTTCCCTAACTCGAGAAGCTTTTTACAATAGGGGAGAAAAGACTTCCATTTCATGATGTCTTTAAAAGGACACATTTGTGTATCTACACCTAAAAGTTGCAGTACCTTAGGGTGTGTTTACAATCAGCATGATTAAAACTAACCCTGTTGCAATCGCTTTGTTAGTGCGGTTCATTTGAACATGTGTAAACGCTGCCCTCCGAACCATGGTGTGCGCCACCAAGCAAGCGGGACGAGAGCACTGAAAAGATGGGTCTCGGTCCACAGGCCCGGTTCTACGAGGGTGCTAAGCACCCACAAACGCAAGCAAAAGCACCCTCAGTCGACGCAGTAATAATATTGGCGAAACAGATTTGGAAGATTTTCAAATTTGTGTCCGAGCTCTGGAGAGCATCAAATGCATCTATTTACAGCGTGTTTTTGCAGTTGTGAGTGGTGTAGCCAATCACAGACACAGCGGTGAGTGATGCAGCCAATCACAGATAGTTGTTGATCTCTGGAACGCGATCAGAATCTCACCACTCGAAATTGCAGAGCTCATTCAGTGCGGAGTTAATGCAGGCTCGCGAAACCTCTTAATAACAAACAAAGTCAAGCCACGATGTAAGTAAGAGATTTATTGTTGACAACTTCATTTTTATAGTGAAGCCTTGTGAGATCACAATGAACTGACAAAGCAACAGCATTGTAGTGATTGTAGAGATCTTGGCTCTTTCGAGGCTACAGTCATTCATTTATAAAATCGACGGCCAATATTGCTTGCTGCAAAGTTTTGGAATTGACATCTAAATATAGATGGAACTCTGCACGAGACAGAAATATCCCCCTGAGACCCAGATTAGAGGTTTGGCATCAGTATAGGACATTATTTAGCGAATTTCTCTAACAACACAGTTCATATTCTTATAGAATATACAACATTCTTATGAAAATATTATTACATGTTTTTGTACATTACATATAGTCCCAAAACACATTAAAAATGCAAATGAGTAGCCTAAAATGGTAGCCTATATCAAATTATAGGTTATATCTTTCATAACATTGAAAATAATCTTTATACAAAGTTAATGGATAAATAAATAAAATAAAATAAATTGGATTGGATTGGATGAATGAAAATAAAATCCCTTTTTTTGTCTATTAATGTCTTTTAATTTCCTCAATAAAGGGGTTTTGGTGTCCTCTGTATAGTAGAATATATCGCATATAAAATAGGAATTAAAAAAAATTCTAAATTCACATAACCTTGTGGATGGTTCTCAGAGAGATGACATGTTAAAATACTAGTAACGCATTGAAGTAAATGACCTGACCATACATTTCTCACTTTACACCGCTTTGGTGGAGCCGTTGCTTAGAGCACCCTCAGTAATTTCAGAAGCACCCTCAATGATTTGATTCTGGAACCGGGCCTGTCGATCCGCTTCCAAACAAACTCTGTTGCGAACTCATAGTCCTGATGTGACCATCACAGTTCGGGACAGACGTCAGAACCACGTCTCCTCACAGCAGATCTTCATTTGTGTGTGTGACGGAGGGATTCCTGCTGCAGTTTTGACACAAGCTCTTCTCAAGTTCTTACAAGTTACCATGTATACCACTAGTGCATTTATCCCATCACACAGCATTGTTTTGGATTTTCAGGAAGTTCTGTTGTGAAATAAATGTTATACAAGCAGACCAATCAGGTTGTGAACGTATCCCTTCAGGCTCAGATGTTACGTTCGGCGTTAAAATGCCAATCTGAACGCTAAGCAGACCAGGACTAAATGTTTTTTGTTTGTTTTTTTTAAGTGTATAAGTGGAATATAAGGCTATAGGCTGCAATGTTCAACTTTAAATAGAAAGAATAGATTCCTGAGAGAAAAGTACAGGTTAACAAAAATGTCTAGGGTTTGAAACAACTCAAACAGCAAACAGCCAAAATGTACAGTTCATTCTCTCTTCCCTCTCCATTATATTCTATCATTTTTCTCCTCTATCAATAATCTCTCTTTTGACCTTTTCAGTCCATCACTTGTCTATAACCTTATTAGTAACCTTCGTGGACCTTTATTTGAAAGAGCGTGCTAAAAAGGTGGAACTAATCAGATCTCGGAGCTGACAGTGGCCCAGCAGCAATCAAGTGTAATGGAACAAGCCTGAGAATCAATAGCACTAGCAGTGATCCTGGACTGACAAAGGTTGTTTAGTAGTAGGTTCGTGCTAATTGAAATCAATGGGTAATCTGATGACAGTTCTCTTGATCCCATGGAGGATTCAAATGATAGGTGAAGAATATTGAAATAGGTGCGCAAACTGATTGGCTGTATCTCTTTCTTGCTGATTCACAATTTAGGAAGCTAATCCGTTCGATGGGTTTTAGCTTGGATCAATAGGGGTTGTAATTTGGATTTAATGGTGATTTCTGTACAACCATGAAGGTTTGTCAATATACTGTTAAACACCACATCTGACAACATGACTCTTCACTGTTGAGGAATTTAGCGAGAGGGCACATGTCTGTGACTAAGTGAGTGAGGTTGTTCAATCTGAACGCTGATTTAGTTTGTTTCTCTCCATCAATTTCACATTAATCCTTATGGGTAACACTTTTAAATAAGGTTGTGTTAGTTAACATTAGTTAATGCATTAGTTTACATGACCTAACAACACCTTGGTTCAGCATTAGTTAATTGTTGTTAACATTAGTTAATAAAAATACAGCTGTATAAAGTTAGGTCACAGAGCATTAACTAACGTTAACAGATTTTAACAATGCATTAGTTAATGTAGAAATTAACATTAACTAACAATGAACTGAACTTATAAAGCATTAATTTGTTCATGTTAACTAATGTAGTGAAAAAAATAAAATAATGAACCTTATTGTAAAACGTTACCTCCTTATGCATGAGTCCTATGAGTCATAACCAATTAAATATTCCTGAAAACATGACTATCACATACTATTAATTAGTGTTGCTCACTAAGGTAAGCATCATTTTTAGGGAATGAGCTATATTGAGTGACTTCAGCGCATTTACACTACAAGTCTGATCTTTTGACCATATCTATTTTTTTTTTTTTTTTGGTCCTGTCTGCTTACATTTACATTAGACATGACTGGTATCCAATATCTGTGTTCTGCTTCTCTGTCTGGCAAGTCTGATGAGTCTGGGTTTGGTGGTTGCCAGGAAAATTGTACTTGCCTGACTGCATTGTGCTAAGTGAAGAAGTTTGGTGGAGGGGGGATTATGATGTGTTGTTGTTTTTAAGAGGTTTGGCTTGGCCCCTTAGTTCCAGTGTAAGGAACTCTTAATACTTCAGCATACCAAGACATTTTGGACAATTGCATGCTCCCAACTTTGTGGAAACCGTTTGGGGATATACCTTCCTGTTCCAACATGACTGCGCACCAGTGGACAGAGCATAAAGACATGGATGAGTGAGTTTGGTGTGGAGGAACCTCAATCTGATAGAACACCTTTGGGATGAATTATAGCGGAGACTGAGAACCAGGCCTTCTTGTCCAACATCAGCGCCTGACCTTGCAAATGCACTTCTAGAAGAATGGTCAAACATTTCCATAAACAGACTTTTAAACCTTGTGGAAAGCCTTCCCAGAAGAGTTGAAGCTTTTATAACTGCAAAGGGTGGGCCAACTCCATAATAAACCCTACAGATTAAGAATGTAATGATGGGATGTCATTAAAGTCCATGTGCATGTTAAGGCAGATTTACCAAAACATTTGGTTTATATTTGTGTGGTTGCTATTATTTGTTCTTATTGTAATTACCGACTGTTTATTTGTCTTTGATACTATTTGAAATGTATATTAGTCAGGCTATAAGTTTTTGCTGAGGTATCAAAATTGGAGTCGAGAATTGTGAAATTTCACTGGTATCTGTAATTGTTATTTCTTTTTTTCCAGATTTTTCAAAATATCTTCATACAGTTTTGAAATGATGTGAGAGTGAGTAAACGATGACATCATTTTAATTTTTGGATGTTCTAGCCCTTTAAAAAAAGTAAAGATTTCAAATCTGTTATACACTGGCTATAGATTCAAATAATGCGGTGCTGCACATCGCATACCCCTTTTCCACCAGCCAATGCTAGTGCCAGTTCTGAGTTGGTTCAACTGACGAGCCTTCTTCGTTTTTGTCTTTTCGCGGGCTAGAGAGCCAGCACAGAGCCAGGTCTTATACACTGCATCTCATCTTTCTCAGCAACGTTAGCAAGGCAGCGGGAAATACAAACACACCAGGCTTGTTCGAGATGCATCCGCGCTGTGCAGACCAGTCCGCATATGATATCAAAATACTGCATGAGCGATTCAAAAGCATAAGTAATCGTTTGATCTCGCTGTACTTTTGTGCCACACGATGATCGGTCTGCAAAGCGCCGATGCATCGCGAACAAGCCTTCCATTAACAATGGCTAACGTTGCGTTACTGTTGATGCAACAAGGATTTAAGATCCTACATCAGTATCAAAACACAGCAAATCCAACGCATTCGCGCAGCTCGCTGTATTTGTATAGATGGAGATTACAATCGAGCAGCAATTAGCTTGACTAATAGCTGGCACAAGCGGTTCTTACTTCTAGCCAGCAATGTTTTGGTGCTATGTAAGAACCACTTTTCCTGGCTCGGAGCTGGTGCTTTGGGTGTGGAAAGACAAAAGACCCGAAAGATTTGAAACTAGGCTCTGGCTCCGAACCAGCACCAGCACTGCCTTGGTGGTTCACTATGTCCTTTCGGCTGTTGTCACTCCCAATGTCAGTTTCATCAAAAGTTTAAAGATGCGTCAAACGGGAATAAAATGACAAAGCAAGGTCAAGAAGCGACATATTAAAGATTCCGTTAAAGCAGATTCCCCCGCTGCGCGCCGAGTGCAGTTCTCTAAGCTCCGAGCCTCCGTAGGGAGACATCTCTGAAGTGTCTACAGTCAAGGGGGCTATTAGTGAGATTATGTGGAGTGCAGTGTTTGATTTAATTAATCTGTTGGGAGAAATACCGTGCAGATTTACTTACATCTGTTTTCCTAACGTTACTTTGACGATCCCCTATGCATACCTAATTAAATGCATAAACATTCATGCAGACGTGGTCGCCAGTATCCTGCTGATAAGATGAAAACTGCGACGAGATGTCTTTGATCTATGTTTTGTATCTTTATGGGCTGCACATATTAACAGAGCCTGCGCTTGGTGGTGGGCGATCAAGTTAAGTGGCAGCTGTCAGTGATCCGGCGAGTTTTGCGAAAGTGACATTTGGCCTGGCAGAAAGGTCCTTGAAATGCAAAGCAGGGTGATTTAGAAAAAAGAAACCGGTCTATGCTTTATCAAAGCGCAGGCTGGTCCTGCCATTTGGCTCATTTGGAATCCAGGCACCGCTGCTGTATTTGTCCAGTGCTTTGATACATGCGTCTGCACACTTTCTTATCCCTCGGCTTAAGTCTTCAATTGCCATAGACAAGGACACTGTGACAATTTAAGGCCGGATCTCTATCCTCACGCCTCGCGTATTCATGTGACCTATTCCAGCACATCTGCAGGCTTTAAGTTCCAGACTCAATTAATCAAGCTGTTAGATGTGATTTGAATGGGTGTGGAAAAAAACCTTGCTACTAAAACTGTTTGAGGAACATTGGATAATATAGCTTTTATACGAGTTAATGTACTGCAGTCATTTGAGATCTCTATTGCTATTTTCCACCTCAGGAACTTTCCTCAGGAACTAGGGATTGTGGGGGTTTTCGACCGCAGAGATCGGGGTCTAAATGAAGTTCTGGGTAAAAAAAAAATCCCCTCGGAAAGTCACTGCTTTCGAGGGTAGAACTTTTTCAAAGGTCCGGAACTTTTGGGGGTGGGACTTGGGCGCTGAACGTGTTTGAGTTCACGCAGCATTTTGATTGGTTGACTCCAAGCAGCTTTTCTTTTTTCCAACCTTAATTTTTTTAAGAATGTTGCGGTGCGTGCAGTAAGAGTTGTTTGCTTTCTGAATTAACAATGGAGTTAATTCAGTCCTCGTCTAACGATGTCAATGCTCCAAATGGCAAATATTTTTTTTATGTTTTCTGAGAGAAGTATCTTTCCAATGTCCATAAAAACGATCTCACTCGTGCTGACTGACAGATCTGATGTTGTGCGCAATCCCGAGGTAATATTATATATATATGTTGGGGAAAAACATCTGTTGTGTAACATTAATTTATTTATTTATTGTCAAATTCAAACAAATCATACATCTTCTGAGGGTTTTTAAATAAAATTTTTGAAAATAACTTATTTTTTAAAATGGACTCATTGCGACTCATTTTGCTAATACAGATCGCATTTTAGTCTGGTTTTAAAATGTTTTTAACAAAAATTATATTTTAAACATATTTAAATTATTAAACGCATTTTTGTGCCAAAGTGCTATATTAGTAATTTATAGATCCTTAACATCTATATGTAATATCTATAGTGATATATAGATCCTTAACAAGTAATACAGCATGCAGATTCTTAAAAATCCTTTAACCATAGTAAAGTCAATGTAACACACAGACTCATTTATTCAGATAGTGGCAACAGCAATATGATAAACAACAATTCATTTGCCAAGTAATACTCCGCTGTTTACAATATTGACGCATATGTATAATATTGAATGTCCAGTGACAGGTGTGCATTTGTTTTCTACCGTTTTGAGTGTGGCTTATACAATCCGAATTGAGAGTCTTCGTCAGGTTTATTATATAGAAAAGTGTTTTGAAGGTTCTTTGAGAGCCATACATCTCTCAGTAATATCCCAAGTATCCTTGGAAAGTTATTTGCTGTGTAAATGATAGTGTACAGTAGTCACAGAGGGCACATCTCCTCTGAGAATAGAACAGCTGGAGTCTGCTGCCTCGCTGAGTTCTCTGCCTGACTTCCATTTTGAGGGTCATATGAATCTTGCTCTGGGTTATGCTGATATTAATGCAAAGCGAAGCTTTGGACTTTATGTAAGTTGTGTGACCTTGTGAGGATGATCATATGTTATATATTTCGAGAAACATTATTCTTAAGTTCCTTGTGCTTGTTTACTCAGATTGTGGAATTGCCATTTTAAAGAAAAGAGTGAATGAAAGAACCCACTGTACATCGGTATTTAGACATGTTTTTGAAAGAAGCAGATTATTTGAAAAGAAAAGGTGTTGAGGCATTCATTTTTTGATTTTGGCTAAAATTGCAATATATATAGTTTATATTGACTGATGAATCATTACTACTTTCTGTGAACAGTTATTGTATTGAATGTGTAACGGAGGCCAGCTAGTAGTTGCTGTGTGAGTAAACCTTACTCCTCAAGAGACACTCTAGCCACTGGCGCTAAAGGTTGTAGCCTTTAGCCTCATTTTTGGAGCGTCTGACTGTCATGCCAGTGTCATGACAAATCCTGTCCGCCTGTGAAATTGTGTCCGCTTATAGGACCCCAGAGCGATTCTATTGTTCTATTGGCTGAAAGAACTTATAATGGGTAATCTGTTCAGAGCCTGATTACAATTCTTACAAAATCGTGTTATGATTTTTGCTGTTTAAATTGTGTTAAAATAGTCTTTAATGTCATATGTTTCAATACTATTGGGCTTAGTATATAACTGAAGCTATAAGTGCTTATATAAGTATATTATGTAAGCATATCTCGTATATAATCTATTTATTTTGTGCACCTGTTCTGTATATTGCTCTTTTTTTATTATTATTTATTATTTATTTATTATAGGTACATTACTATTGAATGATTTTGTATTTGTATCAGCTGAAATAATTCAGAACATGTTTTTGCTCCCATTATAGCAATCAATTACATATTTCAAATAAATGTTTTGCATGTGTATGTGTGTACTTAGTATGGCAATGAATTCATCGTTTATTTTTAAACAATTGCTTGTCCAGAACCATGTATAACAACTTTTAATCAGGCATTTATAACCGCTACCACCATAGGCGGACAGGATTTGTCATGACACTGGCGGACCGGGGTTCAATTCTCGCGTGGAGCGGGCGGTTTAAACAGGAGGGGTTACACATGCATTCACTGATATACTTGTATGCTTACTTTTCTGTCTTTAAAAGTAAAATCAGATGCCAAAGATATTAAATGACTGGTCACTAGAAAGCAATAATAACACCAGAACATCAGCTCACCATTGGCTGATGCTGTTAAATTGAGCACCATGACGCATGTATGATACTGATACAGGAGCTAGCCAATGGTGAGCCGGAACTCTGTTGTAGAACCCGGAAGTGCTGCACTTTGTTCACATTTAACAATGTTTTAGTTTTTAGTTATGTTTTTGCACAAAAAGTGCTATCGTAGCTTCAGAATATTAAAGGTGCAGTGTGTATTATTTATAAGGATCTATAAATATCATACATAACACAATGTGCTGTCATGATTTTACTAGCTCAGTATAAGCAATTTTATCTCTATACAATGAAATCGGCATTGTGCGCGGTCATGTTTCTACGGTTGCCCTAAATGGACAAACTGCTCTAGAGAGCGCTAGTCACTCTCCAATCTCTCTGATGGCGACTTTTTGTCCCGTGTCGGCCACCGTAGCTTCTCAATGGGCTTTGAAATGGAGGGGTGAGCGCTGGGTTGTTGCAATTCACAACCTCACCACTAGATGCTGCTAAAAGTTACGCAGTGCACCTTGAAAGTTGAACCATTGTAGTCACATGGACTATTTTAATGATGTCTTTACTACCTTTCTGGTTCTTGAAAGTTGCATTAAATTAATTTGTGTTCTTGTCTTACGGGTTGGGACGACATTAAGGGGGGGGGGGGGGGGGGGTAATTAACAACATTTTTTTTGGGGGGGGTGGACTAACCCTTTAAAACAAGAAGCTTTACATTATTAAACATGACAAAAGAGTATTGCTTTATATTTTGGTAACATTTTCTCGCAAATGTGTTAAAAAAAAAGAAAAGAAAAAAAACTCTTATTTGACTCTTATTTGACTCTTATTTGACGGAAAAAAAAGAAACCAGAGAAGATTTCCATGTCAAAGAAGGCGGAGCCTCTTATCCACACCTACCACAGACCAATGTGAAGGCGCTTCTGGAAAGTTTGTTTTGCCGAGCTGTTTCAGAAGTAAGTTTGTAGACGTGTTTGATATTAGAGAGATCTCATTTGTAAATTTGTCTGTCCCATCACTCAAAGAGTCCATGATTTGTTCCAGTCTGAAGCCGTATGAACCTGCAGATGGCCACAGAACCGAACTGTCAGTGTGACACTGTCACATTGTTGAGTGATGTCAGGCAGCGATAAGTAGCGTGAGGTTTTCAGCGTCGTGCAGACTCGTGTTTCAGCAGCTGAGGTGCCATTAAGTTGTTATCCATTGGGGCAGAGCGGAGAGGCATGCTACAAGTCGGCCCTTTTGCAAAAGAAAATGACACTCAGCCATCCCTCGAAGAGGGTTTTTCCACATTGTTTTCCTCTCTCCCCTCCATTTCAGCGAGTATTACAATTACCAAACCCCCATCAGCAACCCAAAATGCTTCAGACAGCGAGGAAAAACCAGAGCCAGGCAGGCTTGGAAAACAGCAGGCCTGAAATTGGGTGGCAGTGACACTGCCCTTGGGGTAAAAATCTGTCGTGCACAGTCTTTCCCTGACACTGCGTTCCTGGCAGTCTGGACACGATGGTCCTTGTTGAGAACATTAGATGGTTCTGAACCTCAGCCTGCTATTGGGTTTAATCAGATCCATGTGTGAAAAGGGAAGTAAAGCTTGGAGTACTGCAATAATGTGCATGCGGCTAGACTCAAATTTAAAGCATCCTTTGTAAACCTGAATGATTTGGCAAAACTTTTGGCAAAAAAATAATAATTAAGCAATCGGTTACATAAATAAAATTTAAAAAAGTTAAATTTGCAGATTTTAATTTTTTACTCGTACATTTTAATTGCTCTCAACTTAAAATTAAAATGATCAACTTAAATATTTTTAGTAGTGGGAACTTTGGTAGCTTATAGCTAATTCAATAAATGCTACTTTGTTAATTGTAACACAAAGCTTTGATAGTATAGCTTAGCACAGCACTTGAATACAGCAATATATCTGTTCTCAAAGTATAATGTTACCTTCATGTGCTATTGGAATTATCATAAATACCATTTTCCTCATGTCGTGTTTAACACTGGTAAGTTTGTTAATATTTTTGATACCCCAAATCCTGAGATGGCATGCCATAAACTTAAAACATGGTGGTGGGGAGATCTACTGCTGTGACAGGTATGATATTAGTTTGTTTTTCTTCTCCACAAAACAGTTTGATTGTCTTGTCTTGTCATTAATGTAGTGCATATTTACATATATGAGTAATCATTTGAAGCATATTGTATGTTTTATACACTGGAAACCAAAAAATAGGCTACATTTGACAGAAATTACAGAATTAGGAGAAAGTGGAATGGTAAGGATCTGGTTAGCATCTGGTTAGCATTGTAAATGTTCATATGGTTGTCAGTGCATGTGTCACTACATATAAAGTTGGTTTTAATAAAAAAAATAAAAAAAATTCCCACTAAATAGGCAAGAATAAACCTGGTGTCCTCCATGATTCCTGTCTATTCTGACAAAAAAGCACTTGAATGCAACAAGCTCGTAATACTGATTTCTGAAGTGGGAATTATGCCATTTCTGATAGCAAGTGGAGGCAGCATAAGCTCATGCTCTACTTGTCACCATCATGCTCTACTTGTCTACTTGTCCAAATCAAAAGAAACAAGTTCAAAAACTCAAAGCAATGATAAAATTCAGATTACTTTACCCTTTCACAGGGTTGTGAAAGCCATCTTTTCAGAAGTGAGGAGGACAGAAATGTCGTTATACCATTTTTTTACCGATATAATTTATTGCATCTCTTGCTTTTAATTTGGTTAGATATCAAATACACTGCTGATCAATAACCACTAATATCTATAATATTTTTCTCCTAGATTTTATGCCAATGTTGTCATAACTTATTGAACATATAATTTTTAATCATTAATTTTTCTTGATTATAAAATCCTCATATGAGAAATGATTAGTGAAGGGTCATGTGACATTGAAGTCTGGAATAATGATGGTAAATTCAGCTTTGAGTTTCCATGTAAATACAGTTGCCCATGACTTTAAAGCCCCTTTCACACTGCGATTCTGGCATATACACAGATAATGTAACTAGATTTGGTCCATTCACACTGCCAGCGAAATACTGTAATGTGTGCGCTTTCAACCACAACCCGTAACGGTTCCGGATCAAGTTGACACGTGACATCCGAATGTGATGTATAATGGCGAGCGATCTCAGCTTCAGCGCGAATAGTAAGGAGCTCCGTGGTCTCGACTTGTGTCCAGTTTGCACACATTTCTGCTTGTTTAATTTTCGTTTCTTTTGTATACGAACACTCTCTGCGTTTAAAACACCGACGAGCTCTTCTGGCACTGCAGGGTTGTATTATTGAAAAAACAAGCTCTAGGAGTCGCACGATAACTACGTACACGTTGCAGCATTAGTTTTGTTTTTTGTTCACACAGCGCTCGACCCAGATCGAACCCCGCAATGTTACTAGGTCCCCGACCCGGGTTCAATTCGGTAATCAATTCCGGGATGTGGTTGCTTTCACACAGAAGGCGACCCGGCATTGTTCCGGGAATATTGCGGGTCCGACGTGCAGTGTGAAAGGGGCTTAAGAGGCGCGCTATCAACCGATATTAGAGAAAGCTGTCTTTAGCGTCCCTGTTAACTGGCCCGCCGCCACGCAGGTAACGCCGGTTCGAATCCAGCTCGGAGTGGGATTTACCCCCCCAAGTAAGTAAGTGGTCGGTGAACTGGGAGTAGAATAGAGAAAGCTTTAAAGTTACTTATGAATCAAATATGTTGTCTAATTATAATGGAAAGTATTATTATTGTCGCTTCCATAGGCATCAATGTGTATTTTTAAAAACTCTAAATGCATGGTTTTGCTAGTACATATGTATATTTAAATGTCTAAACCCTAAAATACACATGGTTGCAAACACTGAATAGTCAACCCGATCACACATAAATGCGTATAAATAGTACGAGTGTGCAATGTCGTGGAATGTATACGCCAAAACTCATTTTGGCGTGCATATGATACGCTGTTTTTCGCGTGCATATGATACGCACTTTATGCCGTATATATGACACGCGCTTGGGTAGGTTTAGGGTGGTGGGGCGTATATGTGACACGCGCTTGGGTAGGTTTAGGGTGGTGGGGTGGGGGGTTCGTATGTATAATACACCATAAAATGCGTATCATATGCACGCGAAAAACAGCGTGCCATAGACACGCCAAAGTGAGTTTTGGAGTATACATTCCACGACATTGCACACTCGCAAATGCAGGAAAGCACATTTGAAGTTGATAACATGATGCACTGAACATTATAATCACACCAGTGTGATTGTACATGCGAAAGGGTTAATAAATGTCAGTTATGTGAACTCCAAAGAAATAGAAAGTTCTGAATATCCATTAAAGCTAATTGGATTGAACTCATTTGTTTTATTTGAGTTGGCTCCACTAAAACCAATTCCTTATTTTGAGCGTTAGGGTTTACAGTGTGATGCAAGTATGAGACTGTGTTTGTATCGAAGTGTTGTGGTTACAAGCATCATATAGCAGATTTTAAAAGCATAATAAACTATGCATGTCTCCCTGAGGTATTGCCTACGTAGATTAGGCATGTTTATATTTGCAACAGCTAGTAAACAAATCTGGTGATGAACCGACACCTATCCAAAGCACATATGTTCTCTCTCTTTAATCCCATGCATTTAGTTTAAATTTAAGAACATATTCACAACAGCACTTTTACGTCTTTCACTTGTATGCAATGGATAACCTATAATTTTAGTTCAACAGCACATACCGGTATGCTTAGGTTATATATTTGTATAAACCAAACTGCTTACTTATTTTCCCTCTGTACTATAAACTGAATTTTTAAGTTTTTTCTAAACTGGGTTTACAGCAAAACAAGCTTGCGAAGAGATTACAACCACTGCGCCTTTCTCCCTTTTGTGTAAACAGAAATTCTACAAAAGAGTCTCAGTCCCTCCTGGCATTGCTTAGACTAGTCCATTCTGTTTCACTTCACATCTTCTATTCATCACTGGATAGATAAGACAAACAGATAGTGCCTGTTTACAATATCAGTGCTGACAAACTACTGGGTTGCAATGTTTAGCCTTTGCATTTTTAAGACGCATCTGTGAATTTTATTTAATGCATCTGTATGAAACACCAATGCCTTGAGGACTAAACTGCAGGGGTGCCTCCGAAAATTGTCTGTTCTTGGAAAGAAGAAGCTTTAGATTATTTATTGTACACAACATGGAGAATATTTGGATGGAATCAGCATTCTAAAGCAACATAAGGCCGGTAACGTGGAATTATCTAACAATGAGACACATCTGTTTCAAAATGGAAACCATTCAAATGAAGTGGAATATCACCATCGGGCTATTTTATACATTTGCACGTGTCCGCGCGAGTCTGTCATGTGTCTGAACGTGTGCGCGTCTGCTCACTGCAAGACTTCAAAATGAACTCTGGAAGCTGATGCAATTATTAATTTATCTCAGAGATATATATCCCAGACAGTGATGTGTAAGCTGGGTGTTTTTGCCTGTTTTGATTGTGGAATATAGAATGACTTGTGTTCTGGCATGAGGAAACTGGTTTTGATCTGTCCACACAAAAATTGCAAGCATCTGAACATTTCACTTCTATGCCAGGCTTTTATGTGTGAATCATTTAAGAGGCGATCTATAATACTGGGTGAATGCTGTCCCATAGCATTCCCATACATCTGATTGGCAGTTGCTCATCTGGAGCAGGACCTCTAGAAGTAAAGACTTGGATTCAAGAATTGCAATGGAATTAAGATCCTGCTCCCGCCCTCAAAAGCCTGCATAAAAATAGATAGATAGATTAATTTAAAAATAAATTAATTTTTTTTTGTATGTCCATGAAATAGTTTAACGTAATTTTTAACGTAAGTTTAACGTAATGCAGACAGGGTGAGATTACATGAATGAATGACGTAATGAATGAATGAATGAATGACGTAACACACTAATGTGAGTAACTTATTATTTTATGTGATAGTATTGCATTGTTACAGATCATTTGATATTGATTTATTATGTGTACATGTCTAGCTGAACATAACTTAGCATGCTGATGCAGGCTGGAGAATCCTTTATTTGTGGTGTTGTTAGTTCATTGTGTGATCACAAAGCCAGACGTCCCGGAGTGTTTCCGGATGGGCTACCAAAAGGTGAGCCCGGCCTACCATCTCAAATAGTGAAATAACATTCTTTTCTTGATGTGCGTTGTTGATGTGCTCTTGACTTGATATTTAAAGGGGGAAAAATACAATCGCAGAAGTTTTGATCATGCCGATTTGTCTGAAACTTCAGTGAGGCTTGTGTGTGTGCGTGCGTGTGTGTGTGCATGTGCGTGTGTAAGTGCGTGTGCGTGCGTGTGCGTGTGTGTGATGCATGGTTTGGGGTTATATCCACTGACCGGGCAGGCCAAGTAATAAAAAATAACATTCTAATCAATCACTGGTGGATGAGAGATAAATCATTGTTTGTTTAATAAAGACATTTTTCGAACCCTGTGAGAGAATCATTCTGGTTGCCGAAAAAAAAAAAAAAAATCCCAATTGCACTGACCAATTGCACTGATCATCATATGCAAATCTTATCCAATCCTAGTCGGGGGCATTTACTTTCAAGTCTACAGCGCGGCACGCCCATCAAAACCGAGCGTTCAATAAGACAGCCTCAAAACTTTAGTGTAGAAATTAGCTTATTACTTATTTATGTATTTATTTATTTTTTAAAAGCCAGTTCATGACACTTTAAATGCACCTGACTGGCCATTGCGTTCAGAAATCAACATAATGTATGTGATTGGCTATATTGTGCAATGCTGCAAAAACATGTTATGAATTGAAACTCTAAAATGAAACTAAATTTAACATAGTTTTTATTTTAATGTTTAATTTTTTTGTTGCTTTTGTGAAATAACAATTAATTCAATTTTAGAGTTGTTGTTTTTTTCTATTTCACGCAAATTTTTTAATCCTCTTGCAACCCGCACACACTCGATTACCTTACTGCCCACGCCTGCACTCGGCCATCAAATCTCAATAATTACACATTTTAAATTTGCATAACATAAGCCTATGTGTTGTGACTTCTGAGGGGACAAGTGAGTTAACTTCTCTCATGTTCACTGATTGTATAAAATTACAGCTATGGTTTGATCATTTCACAGATAGGGTTTAGATTAATTAAGCTTTAGTTTAATTAGGGCATTTTAAGATTATATAAACATGCCTTTAAAACATTACTGGTGTGCATCATGAGACAAAACAATGGCACTACATACACTGACATATTTTAACATTTATCAGTGCAAGTTGGTTTCAGTTAAAACAGCGCAGTCTAGGAAAATGAGGTTATTTCTTACACAATAGTCAAAAGGCAGATGAAAATACAAACCATAAATATATAATTTTTTGACAAAATGTTTGCAATTTCTTATACACTTCACATGCAGACTTTCCTGAGGCTAAATTCCATTGCTTTTGTAGTTCATTTAATTTGGGAGTAATTTTAGCCCACAGACCTACAGTAGCAATATAACCTGGGGCTGGACACGGATGCTAGTTGGATTTACTTCAGATGAGATGGTTGGTTGGTTATGTTGTGGCTGTTGTCACTGGTTCCTCATGCACATGGTTTCTGGCTGTCCCGTGACACACGTCTGTTTGAGTCTCTTCTCCTAGGCATGATGCAAGCAGCTGTCTCCTGTGTCTATAGATGTTTTCTAATGTTTTTGAGCAGCAGTCTCCATGTTGGCCGTTGATTCAGTACTTCTCAGAATATCACTCGTCAGTTCAAAGTTTCATTGCAAAAATAATAAGTAAGTAAGTAAGTAAGTAAATAAATAAATAAATAATACAAAAAAATCTGTAAAAAGTCCTTAAAATAAGACATTTTTCATGGGAAGCAAAACTGTTATAAGATATTGATGCCTGTAAGATAAGATATATAGGAAGTTAATTATTCTTATACAAATAGTTGTAAATCAATATTATGAAATTAGGAAACCTTTTTATAATTATGTCACGTTATTTATATACAAGTACTTCTCAAAAAATTAGCATATTGTGATAAAGTTCATTATTTTCCTTAATGTAATGATACAAATTTAACTTTCATATATTTTAGATTCATTGCACACCAACTGAAATATTTCAGGTCTTTTATTGTTTTAATACTGATGATTTTGGCATACAGCTCATGAAAACCCCAAAATTCCAAAAATCTCAAAAAATTTGCATATTTCATCCGACCAATAACAGAAAAGGGTTTGTAATACAAAAAAAGTCTACCTTCAAATAATTATGTTCAGTTATGCACTCAATACTTGGTAGGGAGTCCTTTTGCAGAAATGACTGCTTCAATGCGGCGTGGCATGGAGGCGATCAGCCTGTGGCACTGCTGAGGTGTTATGGAGGCCCAGGATGCTTCGATAGCGGCCTTAAGCTCATCCAGAGTGATGGGTCTTGCGTTTCTCAACGTTCTCTTCACAATATCCCACCGATTCTCTATGGGGTTCAGGTCAGGAGAGTTGGCAGGCCAGTTGAGAACAGTAATATCATGGTCAGTAAACCATTTACCAGTGGTTTTGGCACTGTGAGCAGGTGCCAGGTGGTGCTGAAAAACCAAATCTTCATCTCCATAAAGCTTTTCAGCAGATGGAAGCATGAAGTGCTCCAAAATCTCCTGATAGCTAGCTGCATTGACCCTGCCCTTGATAAAACACAGTGGACCAACACCAGCAGCTGACATGGCACCCCAGACCATCACTGACTGTGGGTACTTGACACTGGACTTCAGGCATTTTGGCATATCCTTCTCCCCAGTCTTCCTCCAGACTCTGGCACCTTGATTTCCGAATGACATGCAAAATTAGCTTTCATCCGAAAAAAGTACTTTGGACCACTGAGCAACAGTCCAGTGCTGCTTCTCTGTAGCCCAAAGTGGCTTGACCTGGGGAATGCGGCACCTGTAGCCCATTTCCTGCACACGCCTGTGCACGGTGGCTCTGGATGTTTCTACTCCAGACTCAGTCCACTGCTTCCGCAGGTCCCCGAAGGTCTGGAATCGGTCCTTCTCCTCAATCTTCCCCAGGGTCCGGTCACCTCTTCTCGTTGTGCAGCGTTTTTTGCCACACTTTTTCCTTCCCACAGACTTCCCACTGAGGTGCCTTGATACAGCACTCTGGGAACAGCCTATTTGTTCAGAAATTTCTTTCTGTGTCTTACCCTCTCGCTTGAGGGTGTCAATGATGGTCTTCTGGACAGCAGTCAGGTCGGCAGTCTTACCCATGATTGCGGTTTTGAGTAATGAACCAGGCTGAGAGTTTTTAAAAGCCTCAGGAATCTTTTTCAGGTGTTTAGAGTTAATTAGTCGATTCAGATGATTAGGTTAATAGCTCGTTTAGAGAACCTTTTCATGATATGCTAATTTCTTGAGATTTTGGGTTTGAATTTTGGGTTTTCATGAGCTGTATGCCAAAATCATCAGCATTCAAACAATAAAAGACCTGAAATATTTCAGTTGGTGTGCAATGAATCTAAAATATATGAACGTTTAATTTTTATCATTACATTATGGAAAATAATGAACTTTATCACAATATGCTAATTCTTTGAGAAGGACCTGTATTGCAAAGTCACACAATATATATTTCACACAATAATAAAACCTGCATAAACCAAAATAATTGTTAGAAAAAATGTTGTGTAATACATGTAATGAAGGCTTTAGGTGTCATGAATTAGCAATGAACTATATCAAATAAATACTATACCATATAACCATTAATATTAATGTGTTATTAAGGTGTCATACAGACTCTCATTGCCATTAACTACTGTTAATGCAACTTTTGCTTATAATTTTAGAAAACTGACTGAAAAGCACTGATTAAGAAATAATGTTTTGCGGCGTTCAAGGTCGAAGCCTCACCATGCGAACACCCTGAGCTCTGCCGGATTATTTGCAGAGGGCATTTTTGGGGGCCTTGTGAATAACCTCTTATTCTTTCATCCCAACAGAGTTTGTTAATGCCAGCTTTATACTTCTTCTCTTCTATCTTGCGCTGTAGGGGAGTGTGTGTGTGTGTGTGTGTGTGTGTGTGTGTGTGTGTGTGTGTGTGTGTGTGTGTGTGTGTGTGTGTGTGTGTGTGTGTGTGTGTGTGTGTGTGTGTGTGTGTGTGTGTGTGTGTGTGTGTGTGTGTGTGTGTGTGTGTGTGTGTGTGTGTGTGTGTGTGTGTGTGTGTTTTCAATGACAGTTCTCCCCAGGGGCTGCTTTTTAATTACATCATTTGGTGAAATGGTTATGTCTGCGGCAGTCTGTTACAGTTAGTACATGTGACAAGTCCCTAATCACTGCAGCTAAAATCAACGGCTCCTTGAAATAGCTGCCTGATTCATGCTTCAGTGAGATTCACAAAACTTACTTCACATTCGGATTGAACAGTCACATTTCTCACCCGTTCAGATGATCAAAAATGACAGTTTATTTGAACGGTTTCACGCAGTGATAAATTAGGTTGGACCAGCACCTTTTACCTTTTTTTTTTTTTTTTTAGAATATTAAATATGTTGATCAATTTCTATGATTTACATTCACAAATGCCATTTTTGTGCCAAAGCACCAAAACAAATCAATTACACTATCCTCATCAGTCTGAAAAACAGAATACTTTGTCAGTTTGTTCGCGGACTTGAATTAGCGCTGACTTGTGTTCTGGCTCCACCGCAGGGCTTGTGATTAACTGGCTACAGGCCCAAACAATTGGGCTTGATTTGACACGAAACACCAACAGACTTTGATTGTCCCTGATATTGGACTACGGGTTGTTTTTTGGTGTTTTTTTTTTTTTTTGTGCCACACTTGTAGAATATAAAGGCAAACTTTTTTATATTGCAATACTGGAAAGTTCAGATGTGATTAGCATGTCATAAAATATGTGATAGGATGAAGAACTGGACAGTGTTGGTGTTTTGGTAATGGAGGAGATTTCTGTTTATTGAATGGGGTCAGCTTTAAAACAGCTATATTTATCTGAAGGATTTTAAAGAATATTATGACTAAATTATGTTGTTCCAAACCCAAATGACTATGTTGACGAACATGTTTCGTCATATGTTCCATACATATATTAAAGGTGTCATGAACTGGCTTTTTATTTTCTTTTTTTTATACTGTTGTCTGAGGTCATCTAATGATGTTTGTGTGGTTTTTACACTCAAAAACATCATAACTATTAAGTAATAGGCTATATCCTACACTGGTTTTGAGGCTGTCTTCTGAACGCTGGGTTTTGGGCGTGACGAACTGGAGACTTGGAAGTAAATGCCCACGGCTAGGATTGGATAAGATTTGCATATTTAATGAGCTTCAGCTCCGCTGTCATATATATGCCCCTGTCAGTTTAGTTTACATGAGGAAGGGGTTGTTTTGAAAGCGGCAACCGGAATGATTCAAGTACGTCTTTATCAAACAAACACAATTATTTATTTATCATCTACCCGTGATTTATAGGACTATTATTTTTGTATTACATGGCCCGCACAATCATTTGTTATAAGTGTGAACCGTGCGCACACACATACACGTGTGCGCCCCCCTTTCTAATGTCAAGTGAAGAGAGAGTGAAGAAAATAATATTATGAGAATCATTGGCCTGCTGACTGGCTTACGGTTTGGTAGCCTGTCTGGAAAACACACAGCCCTGGCCCATACGTGTCTGAGTTCAGCGTGCTAAAGGGATGTCCTGTTAGACTTGTACACATAAACAAAAAGATCTATAACAATGCAGTACACTGTTAAATCCAACAGCTGTTGTTACTAAGACTTTTTAGTAAACTTTACTTAATGTCCAATAATTAGAATTTACTTAAAACAATTTAGTAATCTCAACTGTTTGCATGCTATGCCTTTGTTACATAGAAAACCCAAGTAAACATTACTTGACTGGTTTGAGTACCATTTTGCCAAAGGAAAAAACACACACAAAAAAAACAGGTGGGCGGGCGAAAGGTTGAGGCGGGGCAATTCTTAATAGACTTTTCACTCATTTCCTCCACTTCTGCAGTCATCGTTCTTCTTATTTGCATTCACTCATTTTCCAGTCATCTTGAATGTTATTGAAAATACAACTAAATACTTTGGGAGAGCGTCACATAAGCTGACTTCATAAATTTATGTTGATTTCCTCAAATTTCTCACCATTATGGTGATCGGTGTTCCCTTTGGTAGGGCACTTGGAACTTAATTTATAGTACTATAAATCTCTTCCTATTGATGCAGCAATGCGGCACGGAATCACAGTCATCTGATTTCAAAGAAAGTGAAGTAATAAGTATATATATATATATATATATATATATATATATATATATATATATACATATACATACATACATACATACATACATACATACATATATATATATATATATATATACATATACATATACATATATATATATATATATATATATATATATATATATATATATATACATATACATATATATATATATATATATATATATATATATATATATACATATACATATATATATATATATATATATATATATATATATATATACACACACATCTACACATATATATATAAATGTAATACCAATTAATGATCTTTTAACATTTTATTGCTAACACTTTTGACAAACTTTTAATTGAGTTGTTATAATGCCTCTATATTTGTGACGATATCTAACTATTGACCATGCTTGAGTCACACACAGACTTCAACATTCAGCATGCAAAACACAACAATGGTAACTTTTTTTTTTATTCACTTAATAAGACCATTACAAGTTCATTTGCTGTCATTATTGGGGTTATACTGACAAAAGACAGCAAATAAAATGGTAAAATAAAGCCAAAAATAATAAAACAGAGTTATGATTGCCCTGTGATTAATTCATTCATGCTGCAATGCATTCTGGGAGTAAACTTCCTCAGCTCACAGATACACTGGTAAAAACGATGTGTTGGGTTTACTTAAAAATATATGTAACACGATAGAATCTACTAAGTAATGTTAAGTTAACACAACTTGCACATACTTGCATGTTACATATATTTTTAAGTAAACCATGTTGAGTGAACTCAAATATTTAAGTACCTATAAAAAAGTTTTTCTTGTTAATTTTAAATAAAATTATTCCAAGTTGGGTTTACTTAAAAAGTATGATGCAAAAATGGTGCATATATATTTTAAGTAAACCCAACACATCATTTTTACCAGTGTACTATTACATGTATAAACACGTTTTACTCACATAAGTGTGTTGCAACATTCCTCCTGTCGGATCCAATATAGAAGAAATAGCATTGTGAGATTTGTTGACATACGACCCCACAGTGAACTGAAGTGAACATGTCTTCCCCACGTGAGCTGGAACTTCATTAAAAATAAAGTTCAACCACACATTCCTAATATTAGGATCCGAAGGAAGCTTATGCAGCGACTGTGTTCTTCCACAATTGCGATCTTCTTCGGCATGTTTATTGCTGCTGGCTAGCGTGATCCGATGAGTCGGTGGGCGGGGCTACTGAATTACACGTGCTTATTATTCTGTGGAGGCGGTGTTTCTCCACTAGATGACGTCAGGATGAAGCACACGATCGTTTTCTGGGCCTGGTGTCTATAAAAGCTTTTCTTTGACTAACAAGGAAGTTTTCAGCTCTCAAACTTAGAGGATAATCTTTTATTACCATGACCTTTTATAAGTCAAAAGCTCAAGGGAAAGTTGATTTCTCCATTTATCACCCCTTTAAATTGTCTTTGGTGTTTCCATGGTTTCCACAAAATAAAACCAGAAATCGAGGGTAACGTGGGTATGATGTCATTGATAGGCTATGTACGGACACGATTCAAGTCCTGAAACATTAAACATTCTTGGAAACATTTGGGATGATGTGTACACAAGTCAACAAAATATATAGCATTGTTCTAGTGCTTTTTGGATTTTTTAATCAACATATTTTAATTGTGCCCTTAAACATTACAAAACAACTGCAATTACATTCAATATTTTTCAGATAATTTTGTCAAAATATTGTTATTTTTGTTTGTACATAAAAATGAAACCCAATTTTTGTTCTTCCTGGCACTTTTATTTTTAAGGGTGTACTCAGATTCTAGTCAGAATATGAGTCTGATCTGCTCCATTGGGCTGTGATTATGGGGCGTGTTTCAACCGAACCAGGAAAGAAAATGCCTCATCACTCCCACAGCAGACCTACAACCAATCAGAGCAACAGAGTAAGTGACGTATGCTGAGCGACACATAGTTGTCAACTGATCTCAACTGCACGCACGCTGGGAGAAGTAGCAGAAGATGAGTGTAAACAATCTCCTGCCGGTGTTGTAAAAGAATTTAAGGATACACGGAGTACTTACCAACACGATCATCATTTTTGAGAGAAATAGTAAAGGTGAATGCATATAGGAGTTCTCCATTTAGGATTAGAACGAATTCAACCCAAGCGCTATTTGGTGACGTGAATGATTACATTACTGTTGATCATCTATCCATCATTGTATAAAGCCCACCCTGACAATTTAATTGGTCTAAACAGCTCTGGTTCGAGCAAAGTTGCTCCACAATGGATCAATTCCAGACCGAACCTCCTGACCTCAAATGTTGTGGGTGGGGCTACACTGTAAAAAAAAAAAAAAAAAAGTCAGGCCCCACATTTTCTAGTGACTGATCACATATAACATTTTTCTGTTGGCCAATTTGAATTTCTGTGAATTGATCCAATTGAATCTGTCCAACTAAAAAATGTAGATGTAATCAGTCACTAGAACATTTTCAATTGGGGCTTGAATTTAGTTTTTTACAGTGTAAGTTCGGCTGGCATCCAGGATAATTTTCATCAGATTTCTAGGAATAACAGACTGAAGGTAATTGTCTGCTACGGAGTAAAATACATTTATCAATTGAATAATTTCCTTCAGCTCTATATTATTAAGGAATTAAGGAAGTGCTTTCTGGGGAGGCTTTAATGTTGACAGAGAATATATATACTTCTCTCTGAAACAAGGTATATCTTTCAAGGCAGTATGTATGCTACTTACTGTTAGGAACAAATGCTGCCTAGACAGGGATCGAGCTTTTGGAGCTTTTTGGTTTTGGAACTCTTGTAGCGTTCACGACGGTCACATCTTATTCCGTTTTTCCTACTCTATATCAATCTGAATCGTTATGTAACTATAAATCAGGGCTGCTGCATCATCCATATTAATTAAAAGTTTGTCCCATATGGAGGATGATGGATTGCCTGTGGGGGGAAATATGCCTGGCTTACCTGAATTACCTTTTTGGAGGTTCTAATGAAGTGTCTATATATGTCCTCAGGGTTTCAGATGAAAAAGATGCTCTTGTGTCATTATCATCTGCATGAAATATTTACCCCTATAAATAGCCAAGTAATTCAATTCCCCCAATTTCAGTTACAAAGTATTTCCCAACTGGTGGGTCCTAGGTTTTCTTATGTAAATGAAACAGAGTTTAGGATATAATCTTCCAGCGTTATGATAGTTAATCAAAGTCAATTATTTGAGAGTTGGTGTTTTTTTTTCTCTCTTTTTTTTCTTCATTTTTATTATTATTCATCTGTCGCTTTGAAGAGGCTAGCCAAAGTAACCAAATGCCAAAATAGACAGGTCCTCTAAATTATTAATTAAATTATGAATTATTTATAGCATTTTTGATATAGTGTTGGGTTACCACCTGATCTGTTAAATTTGAAACAAAGCCAGCATTTTTCATTTTTCAATGTCTGTCATGACTCATGCCAAAAATTAAATTAAACAATAATAAAAGAGATAAAAATGAAATCCTTTGCAGCAAGATGTCATCATGTTTCATAGGATATTTGTCATGGACAACAGTGATTGCACTACAAATCACATAAAATCAAATGGCAGGCCTCTGGTTTTCTCCAGGGTATGTCAAGGACATGTTTTTCGTTCTGTTCCACCCTGAATGCTTGACATTTTTTTTCCCCCCAAAAGTGTTTTTTTTTTTTTTTAACCACCACTGTATATGTTTTTAGTGTCAGCAAACCTGCATGTGTTGTATCTCTGATGATTGGCTGGAAGACACATGTCTGTGTGTTTTGTCTGTCTATGACCTTGATTGGGACACCGAACTGAGAAAAACCCTCTCATTATGTGGCATGGCATCATGAGCTGAGAGGAAGAGCAATTTGCACACACTACAGTGTAGAGGCTTCTCATGCTCATGTTTACTGATGGATTGAGGACCTGAAGGACTCAACTTGAGTGCCATGTTAGCCCTTGTCCTTCAGATAAACCCAGGTGCACAATGTGAAGGTTTTTCTTCAGCCATTCTCTCTCTCTCTATCTCTCTCTCTCTCTCTCTCTCTCTCTCTCTCTCTCTCTCTCTCTCTCTCTCTCTCTCTCTCTCTCTCTCTCTCTCTCTCTCTCTCTCATTGATCGTTTGTCAAATTTTACAAAATGCAATTCAGAAAATTATTTTCAATTATATATTTTGAACTCTATTTTTTATCGTGTTCCAGTAAACGCATATAAAATATTTAATATTTCTGCAGTTCTGCTTGAGGCCAGAATAAAATGCATGCTTCACCATTAGTTAAGATAAGATAACAAGATATGTTTTAATATTGAATATAATCTTAGCAAGCTTAAGTGGATGTTTGTATACACTACAGTTGAAAAGTTTGAGGTCAGTAATATTTTTTTGATAAATCATTTTATTAAGCAAGGATTCATTGGGTGCTTTTCATTTCTAATTTGTGCATCCTCGTTTCCTTTCCGCGCGTCTCAGCTCCACCCTGTAGGATGCGAGGGAAGGCTGCAAGGAAAGAAAACGAGGACAGAAGAATCAAAGAAAAATGCATTTGTATATTGTAATATTCTTGATCACTCAACTATGACTTCACAGCGTCATCAGCTGCATTCAAAGGGTCTGCCCTAATGCTGTTTAAAATATGCGTGATATGTGTTTTATTTTAAAAGGCAAATCTAAAGCATAAATTCAAAATATTGTGACACACTATAGTGTTAAAAGTTTTGGTACACCCCTCCAAATCATTGAATTCAGGTGATTCAATCACTCCCATTCCACAGGTGTTTAAAATCAAGCACTATAGACTAGCAGACGCTTCTACAAACATTTGTGAAAGAATGGGTTGCTCTCAGGAGCTCCGTGAATTCAAGTGTGGTACTGTGATAGGTTGCCACCTGTGCAATATGTCCATTTGTGAAATTTCCTCACTGTGGTATTATAACACAGTGGAAGCAACAGCAACTCAGCCATGAAGTAGATGAGTGAGTTTGGTATGGAGGAAGTTGACTGGCCTACAAAGAGTCCTGACCTCAACCCGATAGAACACATTTGGGATGAATTACGCTGAAAAAAATGACTTTGTGGTATTGTAAAATCTATTACATTAATTCATGTAATTTATACATTGTAAAATCAAGATTAAGTTGGAACTATATATCTTATGTAAAATGTACACAATTTATTAATGTAATAAATTAACTGAGAAGAAAGAGTACATTTTACCATATATTTACAAATAGTATTTAATGTTTTATAGTCACAGCACATTCACCTAAAAATACTAAGTAAATTTTAATCTGAAAAGCAAAGTGTGTTTGAATCTGCCCGCCCGTTTTTGTTGTTGCTCAAAAAGATCCCGGTTCAGTGGCAGAGACTGAGACGGTCGGTTTGGGATGTAGCTTTTACATGGCTGACTTATTCTCGGTAAGTTCTGACTTTTCTATTTTAGATTTGTGATAACGATGTACTTCGTTTTGATGGTTTGATTATTGCATAGACGTTACGGTTTAAAATTGACTAAAAGTGAGTTTTAATCACAATAACGGTAGCTAAAGCTAAAGCATTATCCACTTCTATAAGTAGTCCACTTCAGTCTAAGTTGAGACTGGTGTTTAGTCAAAGATAGAGGGGATTAAATGTAGTTAGCCACGTTCTTGTAGAAAAAGTCACCCTGTCTGGTTAACTTCAAAATAATTTAATGTTAGCTGGCCGTGATTAAGTGCTGGCTGCCTGTGTGTGTGTCCTCTAGCTAATGTTAGCATTTTTTTTAAAGTGTCTAAGTTAGTTGTTTTTATATCCACTGAAAATTTCACAGCAATTATTTTATCAAAGCATAAGTTAGTCTGCACTCTGCACTAAAGAAGGAAAGTTTGGATGGCAGGTGAACTCTGATACCAAATAAGCATTGATGTATAACGTTAGCAACAAGTGCATGAATGTCAGCAATTCTATTTTAGTGAGCTAACGACATGAAGGTCCGGTCACCTTTTTAATGAAAATAAAATGTAATGTTATAAATGTAATTCTATTTCTTAAATGGAATTGTGTTCTTTCTTTCTTACAAACTGTATGCAGGAGGACAGTCGCAGTGTTGCCGCTGAACATATCTTTAAGATGGTCGTCCATGGAGCTGATCAAGAGGATCCAGTCGATGAATGAGCATTAAGGAAAAGTGACCATTCTGTTTCAGCTCGTCATTAAAGGGTTAGTTCAGTTCAGTCAAAAATGAAATGTCTGTCATTAACTCCTCTCCCTAATGTCGCTCCACACCCGTAAGACCTCCGTTCATCTTAACGCACAGTTTAAGATATTTTATATTTAAAAACATCATCACAGTAGTCCATATGAGACATCAGTGGGTTAATCAGAGTCTCTTGAAGCATCCAAAATACATTTGGGTCCAAAAATAACAAAAACTACGACTTTATTCAGCATTGGCTTCTCTTCACCGTTTGAATCTTTATTTGAGGATTGAACACAAACACGGAAGAGAAGACAATGCTGAATAAAGTCTTAGTTTTTGTTATTTTTGGACTCAAATGTGATACATTTCATATTTGGCTGAACTAACCCTTTAATGTTAGTTATGCCACTGTTGGCTGCTGATGTTTAGTTGAACCATACATGGTTAATTCTACAGTTATTGTAAATTATAATGAATGTACCTTAACTACTTAATCAGTTGATGTGAACATTACTGATTTAATGGTTAATTGTAAATTTTGACATAATAAACTGTTCAACTTTATTGTATTTATGTGTGATATGTGATAAATGTATTTGATGCAGAGAAAATTATTACATTTATTTGGTTTAAAATAGCAACATTTACATAATAATAGTGAGTAATATAAATTAATTCAACTAAGTAATTCAAAATGTCAAATGGACAAACATTATAAAATCTACTTAATTACTTCATAAGAGTAAATAATACAGATTTATAAAATTTTCACAATAGTTATGCTCCTTTTAAAATTAAATTTACTTGATTACTTTTAATAAATACAACATGCTAAGTTAAATATAATTAAGTAACATTTACTTAATGTCTTTGCAAATGTTACATTTATAGTTAAGTACATTTTACTTAATATTGGCAAGTAAGTTGTACTTGATATCACAGCAGTAAATTTTACTTAGAAAAACTGAGTGCAAATTGTTACAAAGATTTTATCAAGTAAATCTTACAAGTTGTTTTTATCAGTGGAGACTGTAAGCCAGGCCTTTTCATCCAACATCAGTGCCTGGCCTTACAAATGTGCATCTAGAAGAATGGTCAAAAACTCCTATAAACATAAAACCTTGTGGAAAGCCTTCCGGGAGGAGTTGAAGCTGTTATAGCTGTAAAGGGTGTGCCAACTCCAAAATAAATCCAATGGATAAAGAATGGGATTTCATTAAAGTGCATGTGCACGTAAAGCCAGGCATCCCAAAACTTTTGACAATTCACTATATGTGAAAATTATTTATATTCTTGTCAGGATTCTCCACAAGAAAGACTTCCACATAGGATACACCTAGTTCATAGCTTTTCTGGAAGCCTCCTCACTTCTCGTTCTTCGCCTCCACATGTTGCAATTAGATAATTGAGATGGCTGAGTTCGATCAGTTTCCAGGTCACAGGCGGGAGTTATGCTACGTTCACACCGAACGCAAATAGAGCGGCATAATTGCATCTACTGTGTCTAGTTTGACACGTGAACATTCTGGATCCATTCGTCTGCGGCAAATTGGTCGCGCGTAGAAATCGAGCATTTGAAACTAAATCGTTTCAAAGCGCTCCATGAGAAAGGCGCTCCATGAGGCGCGTTCAAGGCGCTCCATGAGAAATGTCATAAAGCACCACTCTGCCTCTTTTCATTTTAATAAAAAAAATATTAAGCATTAAAGCCGCACTTGGCTACTTTTGCTCTCGGGGTCCCCCTACAGTTTGGAAAAAATAATGTCCTCAACTACTGTCGTAAGATCTGTCATCCTACATCAGGGGATGCCATCGCGCGTGCATTTGTTGACATGACAACCCTGATAGCCCTGAACTAGTGATGCGCGGGTCGTCTCATAACCCGCGGACCCCGTATGTCTATTTAATGGTCGCGGGTGCGCGGCGGGTTGTAAAAATATCTACAGTGGTGCGGTGCGGGCCAAATAACTTCATAAAAGTGGCGCCGCGGGTCGGTGCAGCACTAATAGTTACCCTGAACACTGCAAGAGGAGTTCAGAGTTCTTCTGGCGTCGCGTGTGAAATGTCTTCATCCCAGGTA
Source organism: Pseudorasbora parva (assembly GCF_024679245.1). Lineage (NCBI taxonomy): Eukaryota > Metazoa > Chordata > Actinopteri > Cypriniformes > Gobionidae > Pseudorasbora > Pseudorasbora parva. The sequence continues at coordinate 14,066,584 of NC_090175.1, read as the reverse complement.
ACGTTACAGTCAGTGGCATGTTTCAGCATGTCATATGAATATTATTTCATGGGTTTTATTTTTTTCAAACGCCAAATAATCACGATGCTCACGTTTACAAGCCAGCGTCATTATAGTAGTCTATTGGTTACTGTTTTACAGAATCTATATGATACTTCAGTTCAATGTTTGAGTGGTAGCTCACTGTAACAAGCATGACAGCATCGGTCGGGCACGCCTCCTTCAGCTCACGCCGACGAGCAAACGCTGGTCACATGTTGATCCTCGTCCTGCCTTTAATCCCATCACTTTTTCGTTTCCTCTTATTGCTTTCCTCCAACAAAACCTTTTCTTTCTTATTTGTCTCTGCTGCTTCGGACATGGCTATATTATCCGACGAACAAAGTTGGGCTCGCACGTCCGAATTTAAGGAAGTGTGGGTGTTGGTGGAAGTGACGTATATGCCATAAAGCAGTCGAATTTTGTAGTTCTTTTTGTTCTCGGGTTACTACCCGAAACCCGAAGTTTAAAAGTACGATTAAAAACGATACAGACCCCATCAGGCTATGGCAGATGTGTCATTCAACCTATTGTAAGTTGATTTATCATCACAAGAGTCTTAAAAAATATATTATGAAGGTTGAAAAGTTACCTAGTGCTGCTTTAACAGCCACACAAATGTGGTTCAGCCAATGCATTAACGTTACCTGGATTACCTGTGTCTTACTGCATGTATATTTTTATATCCTTCAAAAATATAAGTTATGAAACTTCACTTTGCCCTCAGTCACAATGATTTGGTAGGCAACAATAGATTCATTAGACCACAGATCGCCCATTAGATGTACACAAGACAAATTATATCTCATGTTTAACCACTACAGACACATCCGAGCCAGCGGCAAACGCCAGGACTGGCCGAGGAAAGGCTGCTCTCGCCGGGGTTAACAAGCGCCTGGTGAACGGCCTGGAACTCCAAAAACGCAAGATTATTTTTTTTAAATAGGTGCTATCTTTATAAATAAACCCCATATTTTAGCTTTAAACAATTATCTTTTTTTTTTTTACATTATCAACTAAAAAGCAACAAAAAATACATTTATTTACAAAATAACAGTATTTTTTAATTATGCAGGGTTTCTCATCACGTCACTTTACCACGTGACAGCAGCAAGCAGGCTCCTCACTGGTTAACACAGCGTGAATTGATGCCAAAGTTCAAATTTTTCAACTCGGGCGTAGACACGAATTCGCTTCAAATGCGTGAATGCACAAAAAGCACCACTCGCGCAAGACGCTCAATTCGCTTCAAATTTGTGATATTCGCGCAAACTGAATGCGCGAATGAGGCATAATTGCGTCCATCGCACCGCAGAACATCCAGACGTGCGTCACCGCGCCTTTCCATTGATTTAACATGGAAATCAGTCGCTCCAGACACTCTATTTGCATTCAGTGTGAACGTACCTTTAGGAGAAGTGAGGATACGAGGGAGCATTGGGGGGCGGTAACATACCTGGTCGCTTCAACCCGCGGACATGGAAAACAACCCTTGGGAAAACCGCAGACTTGGCAACACAGGGCAGTTGAGATCTGTTGAAATTTGACAACTAACGTTATGCGTCGTTCCGCTGCTCTGATTGGTTGTAGGTCTATCGAATCGAGGTCTTTCCTGGTTCGGTTGAAACACGCCCTATAATCACAGCCCAATGGAGCAGTTTCAGACTCATATTCTGACTAGAACTGAGTATGGCGACATCAGGCTAACACTGTCTAATATCTGCAAACTCTTTATTTTGATGCTCCCTATGCCCAGCAGACATTATACTGACTATAGCCTCGTTTCCACCACATGAACTTTACCCAGGAACCAGGAACTTTGGGTGGTACTCGGTGTGTTTAGACCGCAGGAACCAGGGTCTAAATGAAGTTTATGGCATTTTTAAAAGTCTTGCGAGGTTCGGTCTACGTTCAGTAAATATCAGTCTTGCTCTCTGTCTGATGTCGCGCGTTCGTCTCAGCCATCTCACGTTCAATGTCCGTAATAGCTGATAATAATATACATTGTCATTTTAAATCTTGCTTTACAAGCTTTCTGAATGTGCTGCATGCTGCTGAATCTGCATATTAGGGCTCTTTTCTGTCGTTGTTAATTACCTCTTTAGTAAACCTATAACCAGCAAAAGCTGCACAGCTTGAATCTCTTCCATACTCGTTATTAATTTTTTTTTACCATTTAAACGACCTGACCGATTACTTTTAAGTGTGTGTCCTTACATGACATGACAGTGCGCGCCGCGCTCATGTTGACAAGAGAGGAAAGTTCATTTTTCTGAGGGGTAAACTTTTTATTTCGTAAGTTATGAAGATAATGTTGAAGTAATGACACAGCGTATATTGCCCCTGGCAGTTTTTACTTTAACTCTGCGCCTGACAGAAGAATTTTTTTTTTTCTGAGAAGATTATTATACTTTACAACAGATAAATAGCTTATATAATACTGTATTAGTCCTGGTGGCCGTTAGGGGTTGCTATGGCTACAGTAAACACATTCCAGCTGCTGGAGAAAACAGCGTTGACATTTTTGATGCGGCAGACAAACTGCATGTGACAAAATGATTGCGATTGAAAGTCATCACATGTAAACACCAGATCGGTTTAGATAACGTCTCATGTAAACAGTCCACTAAATCTTTCAATCGGTACACACAAAAATGATTACTGTCCGTCACTGACTTGGAGGAGCAGTCGCGCGCTGTCCTACATCACCGGACTAATTTGCCTAATCTTCTCTGAACTTTAGATTGCGGTCGAAGCGCAGACAGTTGCAGGTCTGGGGGGAGAAAAGTTCCTGTAAAAAAGTTCCTGGTACAAATTGTTCCGGGTAATTTTGGTGGAAACGGGGCTTATAAGTAACTTTGCAACTACATGCTACTAACCTAAACTCTAACATCTAGCAAAGTCTAGCCTACTGATAGTCTACTAATACTGTGATGAGAGTTAGTTGACATGCAGTTGCAAAGTTATTTTGAGTAGAATGTCTAAAGAGCAAACCTATATTTGCATCACATTCAAAGTGAGTTTGTTTAGCAGTTCATGCATTCCTAAGAAACCGAAACCCGCAAGCTTCTGTTTGAGCTACAGGAATGCTTTTATTATCATGTTGCATATAAATTTTGTATAACACATAAATAAGATAGTATCAGTCTTGTCTGAACATCTCTCTCCTTTCTCTGTCTCAAACACCTGCTTTACGTCATCAATTGCTGTTCTTCAGTAAATGGTCATCATACCAGCTCTCACAAAATTCAACTGTCTACGAGATCTGTCTTTTTGTCACATCTTATGTAATTTGTCTTTTTTCAACGCAAGAAAACCATTTGAACAAATCCTGAATGAGGTAATCAAGACTCCACTTCCCCTCCAACAGCACATTTCTCATGAGTCCTCGCTAATGCTATGGGTGGCAATGAAAGTCATCACTTTCTGCGCAAACAAAACGGCTTATCGCACCTTTTGTAATGACACAGTGATAATTACCACGCTGGCCATGATGGAAATCATCAAAACACCTTTACTCAGCTGGTTTTGTGGCTTTGTGCGTTGAAGGCCCTGTCAGCTGTTTTTAGTGTGTGCAGTATCTTCTCATCACTGGAGATCCGTGTTGGGCAATTGCCCCATGCTCTGAGGAGAACAGGGTGGCTCTGAAACAAAACGCCAGCTGAGATTATTTTCTGAGCAAACGCTTCTCTGCGTCGCCTGGTAGCAAGGGAGAATCAAGAGCAAAGAGTTCAGGAGTCAAAAAAGATTTGAGGAACACACTAGAAATTGTACTACTCCATGAGCTGAAACATGAATGATTTAGTGGCATGCGAGCTGAGGCACAAATATGGATATATTTAGAAGTGAAGATCTCTAATTACACCACCAACAGTAAATGAACCCAAACTCAGCGTATAGGCTATACTTTGCCTCACAAACATTAAAAATGTATCTAGAAAGCTTAAAAATGGTCTACTTTTAAATGAACCCATCTGAATCGAAAACAAATCTCTTTATGTAAAATAAATCTACCTTTCACATCCGTGTGAAAGGTGACCTGGTCTGATGAATCCAACCCGATCTCACGGTAATTTTTGTAATTTTACGAGGTGGCTAATTCGTACGAATTGATACGACCTCACTCGTACGAATTCATACGACTTTTGCTAATTCGTACATATTTTACGAGTTACCAAATTCGTATGAACTCATAGGAATGATCTACCCCTGACCCCGCCCCTAAACCTACCCATCACGTGGGTTTACCGTGCGTTCACACCACCGCCGGCGAAAGCGTCAAAATTCGCTCTTGCCGCCCTGACAATGACGCTGTAGAAAGCTCCGTGGACGTACGTGCTGCCGCTCTGACGTAGATCGAATGTTTTTTCTTTTTTTTAAACTGTATTTAAAGAGGCCGCAAATCAAACAAGCATGTTGATGGATATACTAACCACAAGTAGGGTATAAATTAACTTCATGAAATCGTTTAAATGTGAAAGTAAGAATTAATTGCATACCCGCTGAACGACGAGCGTTCTAGCGCCTGTAAAATAGTGTTGCGCGACTTCTTAACAAATTACACATCACTATGAATGATCTTGTCATAAATGATAGGGAAACCCGCACAGCAATGATCAACCTCTCCTACAATTTGCTTGGGAACTAATGTGGTCGGAACCAAAGTTTACAGGCCTGCGTTATCTGGATTTCTCTCAAGCGGAGCACTTCTACATTCTGACTGGTTGCCGCCTGTTGCCGCCGAACCGTCATAGCTCATTACCATAAAGTTGAGCTGATTTCAACTCCCCTCGATGGCCAAATCGTCCAAGACGCGCCGCGCCGCTCTCGCCGGAGCTCGCCGCCCGGCTCCCATTGAAAATGAATGACTTCCGGCCAGCTCGCCGCTCTCGCCGCCGGCGGTGTGAACGCACAGTTAGACGAATCGTACAAATTTGTACGAATTAGACACCTTTTATTCACTCGTATGAATTAGTACGAATTGGTCGGGAGATAGCGTTGGATGAATCACGTTTTCTTTTACACACATGGCACCAGGATGCTCTATATGGGAAGAAGGCAAACCAGCATAGGCAGTGTGATGCTTTGAGCAATGTTCTGCTGGGAAACCTTGGGTCCTGCCATCCATGTGGATGTTACTTTGACACATTCCACTTACCTAAGCATAGTTGCAGACCATGTATGCCCTTTCATGGAAATATTTAGTTAATGCAGGACAATGCACCCTGCCAAAAAAGCAAAAACGGTTCTGGAATGGTTTGAGGAGTATTGAGTTTGAGGTATTGATTTGGCCTCCAAATTTTTGACTTAGTAAGTCAAACATAGTGCGACAACATAGTTTTGGTCATTATAGTATTTTACTTAGTATGAGTCTTTCAACTAAAATCATAGTGCGGTGTGACTACAATGATGTAAAAGAAGGCCACATTAGGGTTAGAGAGACCATTGCTTTATTTATTTGTTCTGTATAGTTTTGAGTAAAGTCTGCTTATTATGGTTTACAGTGTACAGTTGAATACCATTAACCAAATTGGATTCTTTCCTTTTTTTTCTGCAAGGTGTTTTTATAACAAATAATAAGATCAGAAGCTTCTGTTAGGCTTGAAACTGAACCATCTTTCCCTGCCATAGTGATAAACTTCCAAGCTTTCCAGGCGTATAATGGATGTTGAATTGTTCATTTATGAAGCCAACATGTTTGTCATGTCAGCGTTCAAGTGGTGATTAAATCGCTCATTTCTGCTATGATGCTGGTCCTTTTTATGGCTTAATGGAAGATCAGAAAGCGATTAGCATTTTCTTCCATCCATTTTTTCCTTGTGTTTATGCCTCTTGTCTCTTCTGTTTGATGTTATTATTATTATTTTACATTTTAAAGGTCTCCATGTGATGAATAACACATGAGCTACATGGTTCCAGTCTAATGATCTTTCTGAAGAAGAGGATCCTTTGCAAAAAAGGGCAACTTTAGTATTCTTACATTGGTGAAATTGTGAACAGAAGAGTTACAGCCATTAGTGGATTAGTGGGTAGTGCTGCAAGATCCTGCCATTTGTTTCCAATTAGTGAATAAAACATTGGGTTAAAATAATTACTTACAAATATAAAAATCAATTTAATTTTATTTGTTCTAAGGGTAACTTTGAAGAAGTCAGAGTGTTAAGACATGAACAATAATTTATATCAAACGACTTTATCTCAAGAGTGCACTTCCAAAGTAATACTATTGCTTTAAACTTATAAAGATTACTGAATAGTTTTCACTGTTATATAGTATCTATTTATTTATTTATTGTCAAGAATAAAAGACCAGCAAGTGTCAAAGGAAAATCTAAATTGAAATCATTTAAAACTGATCAAATGACTCAAATCTAGACTCTGTTCAAGTTCAAAAAGACCATTAGTGAAGGTTTTTTATGTTGTGCTATGCTATGTTTTGCTCTGCTATGCTATGCCATGCTCTGCTTTGTTTTATGCTATGTTAAGATTTGCTTTGTTTTTCTTTATGTTATGCTATGTTATGCTTTGTTTTAATGCTATGTTATGCTATGCTTTGCTATGCTATGCGTTACTGTGTTTTCTTTGGTTATGTTATTCTATGCATCGTTTGTTTTGTTTTTTTCTATGTAATGCTGTGTTCTTCTTCTTATTATTATTATTAATTATGTTGGGTGCTGTTAAGAGTAACTTCCTTTTCTCACACGTACTAGAGCATTTTCACTCTAACACATTCATAAAACGGGACCAGCTGCTCAGAAACAAAAAGAACAAAACATTCTATCCCATTATTCTGCTGACACTTCCATCCCTTTTCTTCCAGGGCCAGTATACAGGCCATTCACATATTTAGCGTCAACACAGATATGAGATGAAGCCTGCAAATTCTGCTGCCAGCTCATGAATTGAGAGATAAAATACATGAGCCTTCAGGTGTTATGAATTACTAAGGTCTGTTCTTTTCACGGGAGGCTGTAATAGAATAACCCTGGGGACACATTGCCAAGTTGAGCCATTTAATGGTCTTGGGTCATAGAGCCTGTTTTATGATAAAGTTTGTGTTAGCTGCACTGCAGCTTGTTAAATTTAATGTTCAAAGTGTAACAAACGAGAGGCCGTGCCCCTGTCTAGATCTGCATTGTCAACGTGGAGCCCACTCCACGATTTCGAACTGATACAGTCCGATACAGATAAAAGGCCTCACAATAGTGAATAATTTATAGCTGTGTTTTAATTCCATGGTCCGATAAGATGTTGGACTGTGGGCGTGTGAGACAAGTCTGTGGGAAAACGTCTCCTGCTCTCAGAGAGATGTGAAAACACTGCCGCCGACTCCAAACGGCTTGCTCTCACCGGTGTAATTGCGCTGTTTGACGGCTGAGTGCTCTGGAAGCCACCCATATCTGCGCTATTTATAAAATATCTTGTTAATTCTGACGTGTATAATTAAGCTGCACTGTTGATTTGTTGATTTCCGGCTTAATTGTCCTGAAATTAATGGAAATCAGTTTGATTACCTCTTAATGTGGCACACATGGTTTTAAACCACGGCATGTATCTATCACGGCATGCTATTAACATGTGATCTGTAAGGGAAAATGGAAATCCAGCCGGTTGTTTTCGCAAAATAAACCCTGACAGGGTGATCAGGAGGGGAGGGGATGGATCTAGCATCACCCTGAAGGGGTTTATTCTGCGATAACAACCGGCTGGATGTACATTATCCCGCTTATTACATGGCTGTTTGCCACATAGGTAAATAATTAGACACAAAATATTGACTTGAGTTTAGTCTTTTTCTTAGAAAGTCAAACTAGACTGACATTTAACGGATACAGTACTTATTACAAGGGATTTCACCACATAAATGATTATGGGGATAAGAGATATTGATTTGAGAATAAATCGTTATTTTTTTTCCTGTTTATTATTGTGGCAAGGGGGGCGTGGTTCAGCGAGGTCTGCAGCGGGAGAGAGGGCCGCGGGACGAGCGGTAAGTGAGTGGGTTGGACGCAGATCAATAACACCTGTCTCTTGTTCCAGTAATGAGCGCGGAGACGGGATAAAACACCAGCGGAACCGGAGACCAGGGAGAGAGAGAGTCGGACTGTTGGTGCGAGAACACAGAGACTGAGTTTACCCGGAAGCCGGAAGTGCCGCGAACCGGAAGTTATTGTTGCTTATGAGTTTGACTGAGAACACACGAAGAAGGGTGTTATTGACATTGAGAAAGAGAAAATAAAAGATACGCATCAACAGTCCAGCCGACCCCTGTGTCCTCTTCCTTCCTTACTATATCGAACTTGTTACACTGGTGCCGAAACCCGGGAAGGAAGCAGGACAGCGCCGCCGCCATGACAACGCCCTCCGCCTCGCCATTTGCGGATATCATCAACTCCCTCGCGGTCCTCCACCAGGAACACCATCAGGCATTGCTGGACCTTCGGACCGAGCAGGAGCGCCGCTTCGAGGCGATCGTCCAAGGCCAGCAAGAGGACCGCGAGCGGTTCCGGAGCTGGATGGACCGGGAGGTTCGCGCCGAGGCCGCTGGGCGGGCCAGCGCACCGGTGCACGTGCCCCTACAGAAGATGGGGCCGGAAGACGACCCCGAGGCCTTCGTGGATCTGTTCCAAAAAGCCGCGGAGGCCTGCGGGTGGCCCCGGGCACAGTGGCCGGTGCGCCTCATCCCCCTTCTATCCGGCGAAGCCCAGGCGGCCGCGCAACATCTACCGGTCGCGAACCTCCTGGACTACGACGACCTGAAGCGGGCCATACTTCAGCGGGTCGGCCGGACCCCAGAACAACACCGCCAGCGTTTCCGCTCCCTGGAGTGGGGCGAGTCCGGTCGACCCTTCGCATTGGCCCAACAGCTCCGGGACGAGTGCCGCAGATGGCTGCTGGCCGGCGGCAGCGACGTGGACCATGTTGTCGATCTGGTGGTGCTGGAGCAGTTCATCACTCGGCTCCCCAGGAAGACCGCCGAGTGGGTCCAGTGCCACCGGCCCACGTCGCTGGAGACGGCCATCCACCTGGCGGAGGACCACCTGGTGGCGTGCCCGGGGGTCGGCGAACCCCCACTAACTTCTCCCTCTCTCTCTCCCCCCTCTCTCTTTCTCTCTCGACCTGTCCCTCTCCCCAGGTCCCGCCCTCCAGGCCCTCCTCGCGTCCCCCCCAGAGGCCGGGGTGGGATGGGCCTTGGACCGTCTGGGAGTTCGCGGGTCCCGCCCAGGGGGGCGGGGCCACTGGGGGCTGGTGGTGACAATGGCTCTGGTTCCGCCCCCTTTCCGCGCTCATCCTCCAACCCACTCCCCGCCGCAGGGGTGGCGGGTAAGCCTGGGCTGGCCTGCTGGCGGTGCGGTGATCCGGATCATTTTGTGGACCGATGTCCGAGGATGGACATCGGGACAATGATCCGGATCCCGGACGTCCAGCGGACCACCCCCGATCAAGCAGGAGAGTACCAAATTCCTGTAAGTATCAAGGGGGGTACATATCAGGCCTTGGTGGATTCAGGATGTAACCAAACCTCGATCCATCAAAGCCTGATGCAGCCTGGGGCATTGGATACAAGCCGCATGGTTAAGGTGCGGTGTGTGCACGGGGATGTGGTGGAATATCCGGTTGTCCCAGTCACGATACAGTTTAGGGGGAAAAAGCATAATGTTGAGGTGGCGGTTAGTCCCCACCTCCGGCATCCGCTAATTCTGGGGACGAATTGGCCCGCCTTTTCGGCGTTATTGGGGTCGTTATGCGCGGATGCCGCTTGGGGAAAAAAGGCTAGGAACGGGGCGGTGCGAGTGCAGGTTGGCGAGACTGATACGGGACCCTTGGGAACAGCTTCAGGGGAACCGAGCGGGGTTGAGAGACTGATTCTCTCGGACCGCGATGACTTCCCGCTGGAGCAGTCCCAAGATGAGACTCTAAAACATGCTTTCCAACAGGTCCGCACTATCGACGGTCAGTCCCTCCAACCCGCATTGCCCGTCACGTATCCTTATTTTGCCATAATTAAGGATCGGTTGTATCGAGTGACCCAAGACACTCAGACAAAGCTAGATACAACCCAGTTGTTAGTACCAAAGAGCCGCCGGGAAATGCTTTTCCAGGCGGCTCACTCTAACCCGATGGCGGGCCACCTGGGACAGGCGGCCACGCTGAATCGTTTAATGACCCGTTTTTTTTGGCCAGGCATTCATGACAATGTGCGCAGGTGGTGCGCGTCTTGTCCTGAATGTCAGTTGGTGAACCCACTGGCCGCCCCAAAAGCGCCATTGCGCCCCCTACCATTAATGCAGGTCCCCTTCGAGAGAATTGCGATGGACCTCATCGGGCCATTAGAGCGATCCGCACGCGGACATCGTTTTGCGCTAGTTATCGTGGACTACGCAACACGATATCCGGAAGCAGTGGCTCTCCGCAACATCTCGGCAAAGAGTGTTGCGGACGCACTGTTTCGTTTAATCTCCCGGGTGGGGATTCCGAAAGAAATCCTCACTGATCAAGGCACGGCGTTTATGTCACGCACGTTAAGCGAATTGTACGGATTATTGGGCATTAAATCCATTCGAACCAGCGTCTATCACCCACAAACAGACGGCTTGGTCGAACGATTTAATCGCACTCTTAAATCCATGATCCGTAAATTCGTACAGGAAGACGCCAAAAATTGGGATCGGTGGTTAGAACCCCTCTTATTTGCTGTGCGCGAGGTCCCGCAAGCCTCCACGGGGTTTTCCCCCTTCGAGCTTCTCTACGGTCGACAGCCACGGGGGGTGCTGGACGTCCTACGAGAAACTTGGGAGGAGGGGCCTTCGTTGGCCAAAAACGAAATTCAGTACGTCATGGACTTGCGAACAAAACTCCACACATTGGGGCGGCTATCTAGGGAGAATTTGTTGCAAGCCCAGGACCGCCAGAGCCGGTCATATAACAGGGGTACTAAACTACGCAAATTCACACCGGGAGAGAAAGTGCTCGTTCTACTCCCAACGTCGAGCTCAAAATTAATGTCAAAGTGGCAGGGGCCGTTTGAGGTCGCACGGCAGATAGGAGAGCTCGATTATGAAGTGATACGATCCGATAGGAACGGGGCACGTCAAATATACCACCTCAATCTGCTAAAAAAATGGAATGAGGTGGAATCGGTGTTGTTGGCAACGGTGATCGGGGGAGAGGATGATCTCGGGCCAGAGGCGAGCATTAAAGCACAATCAGTCGCGTTGGCCCCTGGGGGAGATCACCTCTCACCGTTACAACTCGCTGACTTATCGAAATTGCAGGCGGAATTCGCTGACGTGTTCTCGCCCCTACCGGGACGTACCGACTTGATTCAGCACCATATCGAGACCGAGCCGGGCGTGGTAGTTCGCAGCCGGCCGTATCGCTTGCCTGAGCACAAGAAAAAAGTAGTTCAGGACGAATTAGGCGCAATGCTCGACATGGGAGTAATCGAGGAGTCCAACAGTGACTGGGCGAGCCCGATAGTTTTGGTCCCCAAAACAGACGGCTCGGTCAGGTTCTGTGTGGACTACCGCAAGGTGAACGCTGTGTCGAAGTTCGACGCGTATCCAATGCCGCGGGTTGACGAGTTGCTTGATCGGTTAGGTACGGCTCGATTTTATTCGACACTGGACTTAACAAAGGGCTATTGGCAGATCCCCTTGTCTCCATTGTCCAAAGAAAAAACAGCTTTCACCACGCCGTTTGGATTACACCAATTTGTCACGCTTCCTTTCGGCTTGTTCGGGGCGCCCGCAACCTTCCAGCGACTCATGGATAGGATTTTGCGTCCCCATGCTGCATATGCTGCTGCGTACCTGGATGACATAGTGATTTATAGTCACGATTGGCAGCGGCATATGCAGCATGTGAGGGCGGTCCTGAGGTCGCTGAGGAGAGCGGGGCTCACGGCCAATCCGAAGAAGTGTGCGATTGGGCGGGTGGAAGTAAGGTATCTGGGCTTCCACTTGGGTCATGGGCAGGTGCGTCCCCAAATTGATAAGACTGCCGCAATTGCAACCTGTCCGAGGCCCAAGACCAAAAAGGAGGTAAGACAGTTCTTGGGGCTGGCGGGATATTATAGACGGTTTATACCAAATTATTCGGACCTCACCAGCCCTTTGACTGATCTTACTAGAAAGGGGCTACCAGATACGGTCCAGTGGACGGAGCCGTGTCAACAGGCTTTTACCCAAGTAAAGGCTGCTCTATGTGGCGGGCCGCTCTTACACTCCCCTGACTTTTCTCTCCCTTTCTTGTTGCAGACTGACGCATCGGACAGGGGGCTGGGCGCAGTCCTGGCCCAGGAGGTGGAGGGGGGGGAGCGGCCGGTGCTGTACATTAGCCGTAAGCTCTCCAAGAGGGAAGCTAAGTACAGCACCATAGAAAAGGAGTGTTTGGCCATCAGATGGGCCGTTCTCACTCTCCGCTATTACCTCCTGGGGCGGGAGTTCACTCTCTGTTCGGACCACGCTCCTCTCCAATGGCTCCACCGCATGAAGGATACCAACGCGCGGATCACCCGTTGGTATCTGGCTCTTCAGCCGTTTAAGTTCAAGGTGGTCCACAGGCCGGGTGCTCAGATGGCTGTGGCCGATTTCCTCTCCAGAAATGGGGGGGGGGGGCTGCAGGCCGGACGGCTCCCCGGCCTGAGTCGGGCGGTGGGGGTATGTGGCAAGGGGGGCGTGGTTCAGCGAGGTCTGCAGCGGGAGAGAGGGCCGCGGGACGAGCGGTAAGTGAGTGGGTTGGACGCAGATCAATAACACCTGTCTCTTGTTCCAGTAATGAGCGCGGAGACGGGATAAAACACCAGCGGAACCGGAGACCAGGGAGAGAGAGAGTCGGACTGTTGGTGCGAGAACACAGAGACTGAGTTTACCCGGAAGCCGGAAGTGCCGCGAACCGGAAGTTATTGTTGCTTATGAGTTTGACTGAGAACACACGAAGAAGGGTGTTATTGACATTGAGAAAGAGAAAATAAAAGATACGCATCAACAGTCCAGCCGACCCCTGTGTCCTCTTCCTTCCTTACTATATCGAACTTGTTACAATTATTTTAAAATCCAATCGTCGGAAAATGGCAGCGGATGTGTTTGTGTGAAACGAGAGCGAGTCTGAGATACCGGATGACATTATTAAATAATTGTAGGCCTACACAAAAATATTGATTTGAGTATTAATCATCTCACCACAGAAACTTCAAAACTTTCCTGGCAAACGTAAAAGCTTCAGTTATGCAGGTGAGCCTGTGGTCATTTTTTTTACTGGTTGTGTTATTGTTGAATAAAGCTGCGTTCCAGGCAGGTTTTTGCGCCCGTAAGTCACCACTTCAAACCACGACTCACGACTTTGTAGCGTTCCAGTCACGCCAAACTGCATGAGCATAAGGAATTGTGGTAGCTTGATGTAAACGAAGCATGGGGGACCGTACGGGTTTATGCTCATTTACAATCATTTTTATCGCCAAAGGTGCTTACTCCTTGTTTATTTGAGGGAAAAGGGAGAAAAATGGAGCATTGTGTGTGTGTGTGTGTAAATGCACTTTTACAAGCTGATTGTATGGAAATGTGTGTTGGCAGTGCCTGTACACAACCATCATATGATGCTGAAAATCCATCAAGTGTTTTTTTTTTAAATCACCATATATCTTTTCCCCTGTCTCAAATCGAGCCGTTCGATATGTGACGTCACACGATTGGACACCACTCCCACGACTGTTGATTGACAGCAGCGTTTCATCTCAGACCCGCCCTGATCAAACTCAAGCTGTAGTCGTTACCATAGACATCATAGGTTTCAAATCTAAATGATGTCTATGGTCGTTTGCGGTCCACCATTGTGTCAGTAGAGACGCTGGCCGATTGTGGTGTTCTCAGTGGCGTAACTTACTAATGATGGGCCCCAGTGCAGGCTATTACGACGGGCCCCCTGGGCTGCAGAGGGGAGGCTCAGCCTATAGTTAACCTAGCCTAAATGTAACACTTTGGGTTGGTTCCATTTCTATATTAGGATATCGACTGTTGTACCTAATTATAAATCAAATATTAATGCCGTATTCTGTCACCATAATATAGGGCCTACATCCCTTAATCGTAATAAAGACGCGCTTTTATAATCCGTGAGATTCTAAATGTGAGTTATTTAGGGGGGTTCGGGGCATGCTCCCCCGAGAAAATTTAGATTCTTCTGAATGTTCTGAAGGCCAAAAAAAAGTAGATAACAATATTACTATCAAGATGGACATGCTGACATACTTTTTGTGTGAGTTTGTCCGTTCAAACGCAAGACTTGAAAGAGAACTCAATATGTGCGCGCTGTGAGACGAGTGTGTGCTTTCGAATGAGTGCACAGAGACAGATCTTCTCGTTCGCGTCTTCTGGCTCTACACTCGGGTGATGATGACAGAGAAACGACTGTTCATATTCGGACACATGGCAGCACTCGCATGCACTGAACAGTTTACAAAGAGAGACCGTTTTGCCCATTTTTCTTTTATTGTCGCTGTTGTTGTATCACTGAGGAGCCAGCATGTGCATCCATCGAGAAAAACATAAACAAAGTATTATTTTCAAGTTACAACCCATATTATAAATGCGTCTTCAGATGTGAGACGAACCACATCTTTAGACAAGCACGTGCAGGTCGCGGTTTCTGTTTGCGTCATCACAACATTTCAGTCGTATTGTTTCGGTGATGAAAGTCTTTCGGCCAAGAATGCACCGAGAATGCACTTGGGCTATTTTCAGCCGGAAATTTTGAGTGGACAAATATTTGGTGCATCCCTAATTAAAATAATGAATAATAATTTCACATTTTATTATGGGCTATTATTTAAACATAAATATGAAACTAAATAGGCTAGGTTTCTTTAACCCTGTGAAGAACGCACCGGCGATGTTTTTTTTTCCCTTACGAGTCATGATGGGGGATATAACTCGCAATACAGATAAATGTGAGACATAATTATTAACTATTAATTGTCTACATTTATTTGTGTACACTCACATAACAACAAAACTTTGTGCTTTAATTAAAGGGGGGGGGGGGTGAAACACTCAGTTTCAGTCAATCTCATGTCAATCTTGAGTACCTATAGAGTAGTATTGCATCCTTCATATCTCCGAAAAGTCTTTAGTTTTATTATTTTTATAAAAGAAATATGGGCTGTACCGAGTCTTTCCGGAAAAAAACGAGCGCCTGGAGGCGTATCGTGTGGGCGGAGCTAAAGAATGACGAATGTGCACAAAGCGATGACATCCTCAAGCGTGGAGGAACCCATGGCTATCGATCTCAGCTAATAGATATATGATCCAGAATCATTCGGAGGCTGAAATAAATTGAACAGGAGAAACAGCAACAGCAGGACGTCCGTCTCTGTGGTATGTACTGTATTTAGGGGCCTGTCAACATTTGTGTGTCTTTACTCGCAGTTTATGAGGACATGATTCGGTTTATGGACTATTGTATGCGGCTAAACTTTAGCAGTAGCAAGCAAAACGGTTTTGCACGTCAGACTAGTGTAACGTTATACAGAACAACAATGGAGTCCGTTAGCGCATTTGAATGACGAAGCACGCGATCGTGTCGTTTACTGATGTTTACTCACGCAACGAGTCAACAGCACAGACATTTGAAGCAGTTTTACTCACCGGCTGCTTCCAAAGCAGGACCGAACCTTTATCGCTGGGACTGCTCCGTTAAAAACACACTTCTTTGGTATGATTTGGTAAAGTCCTGACAGCAGTGAACGGTGGAGATCCACTTTGCGACGCGACTGAAGCGATTTTGTGGAGCTTCCCGTCATTTCTGCGTTCAAATCGGTTCAAATGCAGCGCTGCCTTCCTGGAATGCTGTGCTGAAGCGTTGAAGTCGCTCGACGTCACCCATAGGAATAAAGTGGAGCGCGGCGCGGAGTATTTATGGGCGTGCATTTCCTCTCTCGCTCTAGTCACGCGCGCGCGCACCCTACCGGGAGAAGAGCCCGTACGGCCCATACAAGGACCTTCCGATCTATTAACGTCAACCCGACCCATACTCGAAAAAAACTCTCCGAAACTTGTGAGAAACCGGAAGGAGTATTTTTGACACAGAAATACTCTATCAAACATCCAACATTAGTTTTTGAAACTTTGTCTATGTTTAGGATGGGAATCCAAGTCTTTAACTGTGTAAAAAGCTCAGTATGCATGAAACAGCATTTCACCCCCCCCCCCCCCCCCCCAATATGAAAAAGGTACGCTTTCTATCTGCAAGAATCTAAAACGCACTGAATACATGATATAAACATGAAACATAGGCTACGTCTAAAGAAAGTTTGAAATCGCTAGATTTAAATCAAATAATTCACATTTTAGAGTGAATTGTGGAGCTTGCAGCATAGAGCGGAATATCCAGCGGAGTGTCACGCAACCGTGCTTCGCACACATGCTCTGATTAAAAGAAGCGTGGCGGTAGAGTGCGACTGCCGTGTGATTTTCGAATCTGAACCAATGCTTTTCATTTGAAATGTGAGTCACAATATCCTGCCAGGAGTCACTTTGTCGCACTGAGGCCCGTTTGCAATGTGGGCATGGGCCCGCGTGCTTGGCGGTCCCCCCTGCCGCACGGGCCCCAGTGCGACTGCACTGTCTGTATTAACGCCCCCGGGTGTTCTGTTCTTGTGTGTAATAATGAACACAGCAGTCATTCTGATGTTCCTAAATCTGAAAATTTTATTCAGCTGCTCCTGAATAAAGATCTGTACCAACTCTTCGTGTTTATGCTACCCCTCCACAAGAAGATGAAACGCTTCACGATGAACTGCAGCTAAAGTTTACAGGGTAACGTTTAATTACAGCATGATTTCTATGTATGATGTTCTCAGTATAATTCATAATTCAATACGCATCCCTGACAAACCGACATTAACAGAAAAATAGTTTGGCATTAGGTGTAGCATCAATATGTCAATGAACAAACTTACACATCAGTAAACACATAGCATTCGCGCTAACATTACCCTGCCAGTACATAAAGATAGATCAAAGTGACATTACGTTAACCAACCATTCAGAAACGTCCTGTTTAGCCTTAAATGTCGAATTTCGTTGGAGCTGTGGTCTTGTCCCGGTCCGATTCTGGTTCAAATTGATAGAGTTGATATTTTTTACGGTCTATCATCTGTCCTCTCAGAGACTTGTGTAGCAGTTCTTTCGCCTCTGTTGTCACGGGCAACGTGCCGTATGCGCCGAAATGGCTTAGTGAAAAGAGAGCTGTTTTTGACCAGGTAAAATGAGTGTTTTCTTACAATACTAATGAGATTTTTTTTTTTTTTAAGTATATTACAAAGTTTTCATTTAGACACTAAAGAATCATATTAACTTGTATAAAACTGGCATTATATCACCGCTTTAAGAAATCTTCAGCTTTTTTATGACAAGTTGTTTTATGACAAACTTTTTTTATACAAGATGCAACTCATTTTTTTTGAGTCAGTTTAACACAATCTAAGTTGAAATAACTTAAACATCCAAGTCAATTGTACTTGTAAATTTCAGGCTGTAACTTTTTTTTTAAGTGTAGGCAGAATTATTGTTGCAGAGCTAGAAACTCCATCTCATTTTCTCCTCTGACTTCAAAATCATCTGACATCATTGCTTTACCTTTTTTTTTGTAAAGGGCGATTGATTTGGTCTGTGCAAGTTCTCATTGTAAACACTTGATTGGTACTTTCACCTACGTCACTCGTGACCTTTCCAAAGTGTTGACGTAATACGTGACGCATCGCAGATCGTTTGTGGTTAAGAGCTTTTCTGTTTAAAAAGTATAGAATTTTTTATTTTGTTTTTATAAAAATGACAGATCGTTTGATAAGATAAGAGCCTTATTTCTCAGCTGGGATCGCGTATAGACCTTTGAATCTGCACCAAAACTGGAATTTGAACTCAAACCCATTGAATGCCACTATATGGAGGGGAAAATTTTATATATATATATATATATATATATGTATATGTATGTATGTATGTATGTATGTATATATATATATATGTATGTATATATGTATGTATGTATGTATGTATGTATGTATGTATGTATGTATATATATATATATATATATATATATATATATATATATATATATATATATATATATATATATATATATATATATATATATATAAATAAAATAAAAACAGATATACACATTTTATTTATTTGTCTGATTTTTTACTTTATTTTTTTAACTAAAGAAATAAAACAGTATTGACTTTTTTGTGGTGAGCCAGAGCAACCATGATATTAAACATTCGCCTTATCCGGTCAGCAAAACCCCGAACACATCTTCCCTCTTTATGAATGACTTCAGTGCCGTTCTTTGTTCTTTTCTCAGAGAAAAGCTTAACTCCAAGTCTTCCAGAGTCGCGGTCAAAGCTGATTCGAAAGACCGCCGTTCGCCAGCTTCTGTGTTTACTAGAAGCACTCAAGCGCAACTTGGCCATCATTATGTTAAGCCCCGCCCACATACTCTATACACGATGTGATTGGTCCAACCAGAGTTTAGTTTTTACAGCTCACAAGGTATTGAGAGTTGCTAGACGATACTCGCAGCAGATTAGATTTTAAACCTAATTAACTTCAATAAAGATAACTTTACATGCTATTCTTGTCTTAAGCGTAAAGGTGTGGTGGCGCCGTGTTGCAAATCCACTCATGTTTAGTGCGTTCACACAAAGATTCTTTGAAAAAATATAAACAAATATATGTAACCCCTCCTGTTTGAACCGCCCGCTCCAAGCGGGACTTGAACCCAGGTCCGCCACCATGAGAGTCTGACATGCACTTGCATCAGTCGCTAGAGCATCTCTTGAGATCAGAGGAGTGAAGTTTACTTGCAAAGTGACTACAGTAAAACTCACCCCCTTAAACCTCACTCCCATCCGGGTCAACGGCACCAATGTAACCCCTCATGTTCAAACTGCCTGCTCCAAGCAGGACTCGAACCCTGGACCGCCGGCATGAGAATCGTACAAGGAGGCTGAAGGCTATCACCCCATTAAACCTCACTCCCATCCGGGTCATGGCACCAATGTAACCCCACCTATTTGAACCGCCTGGTCCAAATGGGACTCAAACCCTGGACCGCCAGCATAAGAATCGGACGCTCTAACAAGGAGGCTGAAGGCTGTCACCCCCTTAAACCTCACTCCCTTCCGGGTCATGGCACCAATGTAACCCCACCTATTTGAACCGCCTGGTCCAAACGGGACTCAAACCCTGGTCCGCCAGCATGAGAATCGGACACTATAACAAGGAGGCTGAAGGCTGTCACCCCATTAAACCTCACTCCCTTCCGGGTCATGGCACCAATGTAACCCCACCTATTTGAACCGCCTGGTCCAAACGGGACTCAAACCCTGGTCCGCCAGCATGAGAATCGGACACTATAACAAGGAGGCTGAAGGCTGTCACCCCCTTAAACCTCACTTCCATCTGGGTCAGGGCATTAATGTAACCCCACCTGTTCGAACCGCCTGGTCCAAGCGGGACTCAAACCCTGGTCCACCAGCATGAGAATCGGACACTATAACAAGGAGGCTGAAGGCTGTCACCCCCTTAAACCTCACTTCCATCTGGGTCAGGGCATTAATGTAACCCCACCTGTTCGAACCGCCTGCTCAAAGAGGGACTCAAACCCTGGACTGAGTCAATAGATGTTCTAGCGACTGACTAATGCTAAAGGTTGAAGCCTTTAGCCTCCTTGTTAGAGCGCCCGAATCTCATGCCGGCAGACCCGGGTTCGAGTCCCGCTTGAAGCGGGTGGTTTGAAAAGGAGGGGTTACATATACATGGCTGAATCTGAAATCGTCAGATTCCATGCCATGTCAACCACAAAGCAAAACGTTGAAAATAAATGGTAACACTAATATTTTATTTGGTAACATTAGTTTCCTTACATTAGTTAAGTTATATCTGTTAATGCACTTTGAAGTAATATGATGAACTATTATGTTTATTAACAAAGGTATATATTGATATATTGTGTGTAGCTATTTAATGTTAACTAATGCATTAACTAATGTTAATAAAGTGTAAACTGTTATCAAATATTTATTTTTAAAGAGCCTTTCTTAGCTTTAGTCAGTGTGAGATTTTTTACCAATCACTCACTGATTTCTCATGATTTTAGCTAAAAACTATATGTATCGTACCACAGTTGAGAAATTGGTGCATTTGGTCTTAAAATGTCTGTAAAACACATCTGAGAATGATTTATTTCTGCAGAGCTGAAAGAGCAAAAAGACTTCTGGCATCAAGACATAATCCATGTCTCCCGGCTTAGCTTTGTGCCACAATTTTGCATTGTTTTGTTTGTATGTGTGTCCTCGAAAAAAACATGACAGGGCAGATTCCCAATGTTGTGCTATGCATATGCTATAGTCAGCAAGTTTTAAGCCTCAAATAATCCTTTAATTAACATATTTTTCTGTTTATTTAGAATGGTTGAATACATTTTTTTTCAATATATTTTTTGAATATATACAAAAGCATTTTTATTTTTAAAACAACAGACAATATCAAAGGTGGTTGTAGGTGGACACTGTATGTTGTGTGTGTTTTCAAGAGCTTTATTGGAGTGTTGCTTTTTTTAGGTAACTTAAAACGACTGCGCCTTTGACCAACAAAAACCTGGTCTGAAGTCATAGAGCAGCATTTTTGTCATTTAAAAAGTGCGTTAGTAATATGCGCATATAGGCAGGCGTACAACACGCATACACTCCGCTTATTACACACACAGGAATGCACAGCCGCACACAAACATGTAAATATTGAAAATAAAATGATTCCTCTTTGGAGAAGCACTCAGTCTTTCCTCTCGCAAATTCCGTCATATAAATAGTGAATCTGCCATGGCTTTTAAAGGGAATGGGAGATGAGACTCAGACTGGTTTATTGCACATTATGCTCCAAAATACACCCATGACTCATTAGGAGATTAGGCACAACTCTTTTGGTCGACTGTTTCAGACCATGCGCTCAGATCATTAGTATAGGGACCTGGCCTGGCCATCACTAGCCTAGAAATCTAGACGCACTCTAGCGGCAGCAAATTTAATTTACCCGCAAGTGTCGTCTAGGCACTCTCAATACCATTCTGAGCTGTGTTCCTCAAAATCTGGACGGCCCAATCACATCATGTATAGAGTTGGCGAGAGGGGCCATAATGACGACGGCCGAGTTGCGTTTGCGTGCTTCTAGTTAACACAGAAACTGGCGAACGGCGGCGGTCTTTCGAATCAGGTTTGACCGCGACTCTGGAAGACTTGGAGTTAAGCTTTTCTCTGAGAAAAGAACAAAGAGCGGGAAGACGTGTTCTAGTTTAGCCGACCGGATACGGCGAATGTTTAATCAGTCAGCGAGCTCTGTTTCACCTTCGTTGCTCTGGTTGGTTGTAGCGCTATCCTATCGCGTGCAGAGGGAGTTTGAAAGACAACCGTTTATCCCGCCCCTCGGATTGAGCCCCGTCTATGGTGAGTTTCCAGACCAAACATCTTGATGTGGGTCTGGCTTGTCAGGCTAGGCCATCACCATAACAAGCTCAATTTAAGTTTGAACATTGGTCTGGGGAGTCTGCTCTGTATTTTCCACTGCACAGGAGGTGTGATCAACAGACATTATTCTAATGACACGGTATGTAATGGGATAGTCCTTCAACCAATCAGAGGCATGATTAAGAGGCAATCATGTCAAGAGGCATGATTAACGGGCAACGACCCATCGCTTCTCTATCTGTCATCGTGTTTAATCCACCAATAGTGCACCAGGTGGATGAGCCAGTCTTTGATTGGTTCCTGCAAAAGTGTAACAGAAGCAGTAGAAATGAATGTACATTGCAGGGCGAGATCAAATCGCCGGCAGATCAGGTTGGGTTTACTCAGTCTAATAGGGGCCTATATCTATTTTATAATTTTTTCGGGATGCATAATACAGAAGGCCTACTGATTTTTTTTAAATGCATTTTTAAGTATCTTTTTTGGCCACTTTATGTGCGTGAATTTTATTTTATTTTTTACTGACAGCAGTGTTTCAATGAATCACACTTATGGACTGCTAGACTTTTTGTGTTATAGTGTTTATGTATAGTCATAGAACATGTGAAAGATGAACAAAACCATGTAAAACTTTTCCACTTGTCAGGGAAAATAATGATCCTTGACTTGGTATGTAAGGAAGCATCCTTTTGTTCTGATGCATCTCACACAATTGAAAGTCTGTGGGCGGATTTGAGATTGCCAGTCTCACTCTCCAGACCTGTAAGCATTTCATGTGCAATCGACATTCTAGTCTGGATGACCTTTCGGCAGATTCAGACATACTTGTGAATGACAAGCACATTGATTCTGTAGCAGAGCACTTTGTCTCCTATTAGGAGAAAACAAGAACCAGCGCAGATGATTATGAAAGAAAACATGCCCATTACAACAGAGATGGATCAAACTACCACAGGAACTCACGTGTACTTTTGTGTCCGAATCACAGGGTGGGTACTGGATATACACACGCATCTATAATCAAATACATTTAATATATCAAATCACTGTCATTAAACAGTTAGTTCATCCAAAATGTCATTTTTACTTTATTTAATTAATATTATGTCATTCCAAAACCGTAAGACTTCCATTCATCTTTAGGACACAAATGAAGACATTATTAGTTGGTGATGAGGATTGGAGAAGAGTTTTTAGGTATTTGATTGCTTGACATGAACCAAGGATGTTCATTCATGTGTGTTACACAGGTTCGATTGAGCTTCTGTTTATGTTCGTTGATCAATGTTGAATAAGAGTCTAAATTCGATCTATTCAACATATCAATTTTGGCAACCAAAATCATTGTTTTGCTTCACTAGTTCATTTCAAAAATGTAATGGTGAGGGATAACATTATGATTCATATTGTGCTGGTCCCTCTTTTGCTGCCAAAACAGCCCTGATGCATGGACTCCACTAGACCCCTGAAGTTGTGCTTGAAGGTAGCCGATCCTTTAAGTCCTGTAAGTTGCAAGGTGGGGTCTTCATGGATGGAACTTGTTTGTTCAGCTCATCCCACAGATGCTCGATTGGATTGAGATCTGGGGAATTTGGAGGCCAAATTCAACACCTCAAACTTGTGCTCCTTAAAGCTACACTGTGTGATATTTTCCCCCATCTAGCGGTGAAAAGGTATATGACCATCCAGTGAATAATAGTTTCTGTTCCTCTCAATTTCGATTTTATTTCAACTCCTACGGTGGCCGATTTAGTCATGGCTTCCAGTTCGACCTCTTCGGTGAGTGTTGCTTCAAGTGATGAGGTTACTTTTGAAAACTATTATAATTTGCAGTTATTTAATTTGCCAAATGATCTATGATCAAATTAATCTATGTAAAATTAATAATAGTTTTACGTTTTCGTTATTTTTTACCATTTCATTGCTAACATCAGCTATCAGGTTCCCAGACGAATGCAAGCTAATCTTAGTAAAGTAACTTTTATCAGTGCTATCGTTATTCTGTATATTGTACGACATCACTAGCGTAAGGCAAAGTTTACATTGTAGGCTATATCATTTTCTCTAATGACCTACCAGTGCCTCATTCATAGGCTAGTCATAATAAGGTGTCATAGTGTGAAATATATTTACATCGTACAATAATACATCTTAAATGAATAAGATTACAGGACAGATGTAAAAGTAAAGGTGAAAGTCTCGCTTAGAAACAGTTAACTTTCACTAGCATTATCAGATTAGACTACATTAATTGTGTATACAGTAAAATAAATGAAAAATAACTAAAATTTAAAGTGCCTACATATATAGCCTACAAATTATAATGCAATTAAAATATTAATCTCATGTTATCCGTCTTAGAACACGGATTTATGGTACAAGGTAAATAATACTTTTTCATCATCGACGCGAGGAAAACTATCCTAGACGTTGTTCTAGTGTTATGCACAGCACACCATGATATAATTAGCCAAGCAACAATAAAACTTCCAATATACACAAATAGGCTGAATTAATATTACCTGTCGAGAAGAAAGCAGGCAACGTCGGCATCCTTTTTAAAATCGTTGCTCCTCATGAGCTCTTTCCATTTTGGAAAGTCCACTCTAATATTTACTTTTGTCTTGTTGATTTGCCCGTTGCGTTGCCGTCTTAATTCTCTTTTCCGATTCCTTGGCGACTCTGGCAAATATCCTCGAGAATAAGAGTGATCCTCCATCATTTTAGCACTTTGAGATTTTGTTTAATATAAAGTGCATTATAAATAAAATTTATTATTATTATTATTATCATATAGCAGCCTCAAGCAATCCCCCTCTTCACATTCGACACGGTGCCATCGAGTGTTAAAACACAAAAAGCAAAGCTTGAAATTACGGGTATGTCCCTCTTTGGCAAATGTACTTTCAAGATGGAGGGGCAACATGGCGACCAGCATTCGAACCCCTCACCCGTATGTATTTTCAATGGTATATTATAAACGTACGAGAATACTTTATTACTTGAAAGAAGTAAATATACATTAATGAGCACATATATTTTTGAAAGAACTAAATGATTTTAGCTAAGAATAAACTGCAATGCACTGTGTTTTCTGACACCTTTTCTATCTATCACTTCAAAAGAGCTGAAGCCCATTATCGTAAGGAAAATGTAATAATATGCACGATATAACAAAATATAACTTCTTTCTTACAACTCAAACTCAACCATAAATCCTAGTCCCTAAACCTGATTGTGGTTCTAGTAGGGAAAAACGTTATGAATGTCTAACATTTTTATATAAGCCAAGTTGTGTGAGTGCATATGATTTTTTTTATAGTTATTTTGAATTTATTGTGAGAAGGCTTTAGATGTAGTATAGCATGTCACATGCAAGACATGTTAGCTTCCCGAAGGTATTTTTGTCAACTACATTTTGGATTTAATAACCATAATTATATCTTATAATTCTTTAGATGACTGGATACCACAAATACTGTATATGTCTGAGGCTCTTTCCCTGTGCTGATGTATATGGCACAAAGTTTGGTCAAAGGAAATAAATACCCTCATATAACCCCCTTAGTCCTTTCTCTTTCTCTCGCTCTGTTTGTCTCTGTCTTTCTACATGTTTCTTGCTGTAAATCTCTCTGTCTCTGATAGACAGTGCTACTTGTATTTATTAGTAGAATGTTTCACAAATCAAACTAGTGAGAAATGATTAGCTTTGCATATTCCGTGCCAGTCAGCACTGTGTTGTCTGCTAATACTGTTTGAACCATCCGCAAATTAAATATTGCCCCTTCTGCCCTCAACAGAACCATTTCTTCAATTTGCTGAATGTGTGTGATCACCAAATTCAAAGAGTCCGCAAAAACAAGGGCAAACATTCGCTGTGAGCCTTCATGAACATTGTGAATGCGGCATTCAATTTAGAATAGTACATTCCAACAATATTACATCACAGTACAAATCTGGGATGCAAAATCGAATTTAAACATGGAGATAAATAAATAAAATGTATTCATTTATTCATTCATTCATTGCTTCATTCATTTATAAAAAAATGTAATAGTAATTGCTCTTATTGTTGTTAGTTATTATTTATTATTATTATTATATTTATTTAAATACATGTATTATTATTATTATTATTATTATTATTATTATTATTATTATTATTATTATTATTATTATTAATATGCACCTTTAATAATAAAAATATGTTGGGGTTTTTATGTTATAATAATAATAATAACTATTATTATTATTATTATTATTATTATTATTATTATTATTATTATTATTATTATTATTATTATTATTATTATTGTCATTGTTGTTGTTGTTGTTGTTGTTGTTGTTGAATATTAAGAACGTTTTTCAATAATAATTTTTTTTTTTTTTTAATATTTATGTTATTCATTTTACACATTTTAAACATTTTATAATAATTTTGTATTACTATTTTTTGTTTATTTTAGGATTTTGAACATTTTAAAACAAAATATTTATAACATTTTCTTTAAAAATAATTATTTAAAAAATGTTAAAACTATATATCAAACCAGTAGTCTCAGATTTTTGGACCTCAATTTGTATAAATTATAAATTATTATAACTTAATAAATACTTTAGAATTGAGTTAATATTACATGTATACAAATAAATATCTGTGTAGGACTGTAGGGATAGTTCAACCAAAGATGAAAAAAATGTATCATTCTAGTCATCATTCTAAGCATAATAAAATAAAATAAAAAAAAATAAAAAAAAAAAAAATAAAAAAAAAAAAAAATAAAAAAATAAAAAAAAAAAAATAATAATAATAATAATAAAAATAATAAAAATATACTATGGAAGTCAACGGAGACCAGAAACTGTTTGGTTACATTCTTACAATATATCTTCTTTTGTGTTGAACAAAGGAAAGAAACTCGGGTTTAGACCCCAGTGATGAGTAAATAATGACTCTCATAATAACGAGTTATCATTTTTTGGGTGAACTAACCCTTTAACAAACCTGCTGTTCCAGATATTTCCTACACCACTGCCGAGACCTGAAAGCTAGAGCTTTCCCCATCCTACAGGCCTCTCATAGAGCAGTGCCTCCATTACTGTGAAGCAGAGGACCTCTTTTATGGTACTCTGTAATCATTTTTTTCCCTTCTTACAGATCTATGTCTATTTAGCCAGGCAGGGACTGGTCCTATACAAGCCGTAAAAAATAAACTTCTACTCTGATTCTTGAGAGCCACTCTCCAGGAAATCTAGTGAGCTCTGATGATTGTAAAAAAAAATATCTCTGTCTAAAAGTCTGTCTATTCTGGAAACTACAGGTAGTAATGGAAGTCATTCTCTGGTGTGACCAATGGCTTATAAGTGCTTCCTGGTTACCAGTTCATGAACATGGTGAATGCTACATTTGATTTAGAATAATAAATTCCAACATTATAACATCGCAAGATCTAATTTAAACATGGAGATTGGTTGGTTGATTGATTGATTGATTGATTGATTGATTGATTGATTGATTGATTGATTGATTGATTGATTGATTGATTGATTGATTGATTGATTGTTTATAAGTAGTAGTAGTAGTTAGGGCTGCACGATATTGGAAAAAATTACATTGCCATATTTTTCCCCCCAACGATATATTTTGTGATATTAAGAGCCATCAATCCAGGCTAAAGTCAATAATTACCATTCCATGATATTAATAATTTCAGTAATAAGCAAGCTTCATTACAAGTGACAAAAAGAAATGTTGGAAAGTTTGTGTAAACATGAAACTAAACCTCCAGTAGGTAGCAGCAGGTGACCGACTTCGTCGTTCATTCAAACGATTCATTCAAACACTGAATTGTTCACGCTTGTTGTTATGAGTGAGACGTGTTACGGGTCTGCTGTGAACGATTTTAACTGCTGAAATAGAACAAAAACAGTAAATGTTGCATCTAAAATGTAAGTGACTTTAAGTGAATGTTAATTAGTTGTTTATGGAACTGTCAAATGAAATCAGTGTCATTTACAGTCGTGATGGTATTCAGGAAAACGCTCAAGTGTTGTAATTTCTCCTCGAGAGGCTGCACGAGCGTCAACAGCATGACCTTATTATCGTCATTATATATTATCCACTATCGATCGCCACTTACACTAAATTAATGCACAAACATCGTTGCATTTTGGTGATTCGCTAGTTATTTTTTGTTTTAATCCGGCTCTCAGTCAGGCAAGTAAAATTCTCTTTCACTTGTCCCTTCAAAACATCCGCATGTCCCGGACAAGCGCTAATGTCGATCCCTGCTTTGTATTCGTTGTAAAGATCTTTGTGGTGCCGTTTTAAGTGATCAGACAAATTGGTGGTGTTTTCTTGTTTTGTGGCCTCAAGACACTCCATGCAAAGTACCACTTTTTGTTCAACATCCTCCTTCTTGTAGCCGAAATAGTCCCAAAAAGATGATTTCTGGTACGAACCTTTTTTTTCCCCTTTTCGGATCCTCTTCGTCGCGCATTTCAGCAGTGAATGTTTGGCCGTGAGTGGTGAGCAGTGGCACAGTGAACCAATCACTGTGCAGGCACGCGGAACGTGCATGTCACTCCAGCAACAAACTTGTGTTTACTGTGTGCTACCTCTTTCTTAATACACCATGGGCTACTACCCTTCACATCGCATGTTCCGGCGATGTGACTATCGCACACACGTCATGTTAAAACAGAATATCGTTCAGCCCTAGTAGTAGTAGTAGTAGTAGTAGTAGTAGTAGTAGTATTGAATATTAAGAACATTTAAATACAAACCGAATTCCAAAAAAGTTGGGACACGGTACAAACTGTGAATTAAAACAATGTAATGTGAAAGTTTCACATTTCAATATTGTATTCAAAATACAACACAGATTACATATCAAATGTTTAAACTGAGAAAATGTATAATTTTAAGGGAAAAAATAAGTTGATTTTTAATTTCATGGCATCAACACATCTACGAAAAGTTGGGACAAGGCACTGTTTGGCATTCCCTCTTCATTTTATAACAGTCTGAAAACATCTGGGGACTGAGGAGACAAATTGCTCAAGTTTAGGATTAGGAATGTTGTCCCATTCTTGTCTAATACAGGCTTCTAGTTGCTCAACTGTCTTAGGTCTTCTTTGTCGCATCTTCCTCTTTATGATGCATCAAATGTTTTCTATGGGTGAAAGATCTGGACTGCAGGCTGGCCATTTCAATACCCGAATCCTCCTTCTACGCAGCCATGATGTCATAATTGATGCAGTATGTGGTCTGACATTGTCATGTTGGAAAATGCAAGGTCTTTCCTGAAAGGGACGACATCCGGGTAGGAGCATATGTTGTTCTAGAACTTGTATATACCTTTCAGCATTGAAGGTGCCTTTACAGATGTGTAAGCTGCCCATGCCACACACACTCATGCAACCCCATACCATCAGAGATGCAGGCTTCTGAACTAAGTGCTGATAACAACTTGGGTTGTCTTTGTCCTCTTTAGTCCAGATGACATGGCATCCCAGTTTTCCACTTTGCTACAGTCCATTTTAAATGAGCCTTGGCCCAGAGAAAAAAAGCTTGAGCTTCTGGATCACGTTTAGATATGGCTTCTTATTTAACAGCGAATGGCACAGTGGATAGTGTTCACCGACAATGTTTTCTGGAAGTATTCCTGAGCCCATGTTGTGATTTCCATTACAGTAGCATTCCTGTATGTGATGCAGTGCCATCTAAGGGCCCGAAGATCACGAGCATCCAGTATGGTTTCTGGCCTTGACCCTTACGCAGAGATTGTTCCAGATTCTCTGAAACTTTGGATAATATTACGCACTGTAGATGATGATAACTATTTTTCTCTGAGAAGCTCCTTTCTGATATTGCTCCACTATTTTTCTCCGGAGCATTCAGGGAATTGATGATCATCTGCCCATCTTGACCTCTGAGAGACACTGCCACTCTGAGAGACTCTTTTTATACCCAACCATGTTACCAATTGACCTAATAAGTTGAAAAAGTCCTCCCGCTGATCCTTATATGTACATTTTATCGTTTCCAGCCTCATATTGCTACCTGACCCAAGTTTTTTGGGATGTGTGGCTCTCATGAAATCCAAAATGAGCCAATATTTGGCATGACATTTCAAAATGTCTCACTTTCAAACATTTTAAAACAAAGTCAATATAAAATTAATTAAGTTTACTTTTGTCCAATGTCCATTATATTTTCATATAAAATAATTCATTAAATAACTTTCTACTCTGATTCTCGAGAGCCACTCTCCGGGAAATCTAGTGAGCTCTTAGTGAGTTTTTTCTAGAAACTACAGGTAGTAATGGAAGTCATTCTCTGGTGTGACCAATGGCTTATAAGTGCTTCCTGGTTACAGTTTCTCCTTTACTGACTCGAACCTGCTAAGATGAACCATGTGGCATTACAAACATGCATAAAAAATAGCAGGATGACAATGTCTTGTCTGTGTCACAGCAACCCAAAAGAGCTTTTGCAATATGTAGGCTAATTATCAAACGCTTCTAATAGACATTAAATGCATTAACTAATAAACACGATGAATTACGGTCAGGATGGGTATGCTAATTGATGTAATGCTGTTTTTTATGGTATGTTATTGGTTCTTATCCATTCTTGCATATTCATTGAGTGTTAACTATGAAGGTTGAGTCCATATGCTTGCACTAATGAGGTCAGAAAAGTCTTTGGAGTAGTACAGCTGCCACTTAATTAGTCTTTGTGTTTGTGTGTGAAAATGACCCAGTGTTAATAAACCCATTTGCACTCATTCCACAGGCTCTGCCTCCTTCTTTTTCTTGCTCTTTCAGTCGTGCTTCATGTCCATTTGACTTGTTGGACATCAAATAAGGTTTTGTAGATCTAAGATCACACCATTTAATTTGCTTTCTAAATGCATGTTCCTGGTTTTTGAACTTGTGTTTCACTAAGAAATCAGTCGCACGCTAAAGTAGAATGGCTTTGAGAGGTTTTGTCCCAGGGTATTAGACCCCTAGCCCCTTGTCTGATTCTGTTGATGGGTATTGCTTTCTTAGGCTAGTTGATACTGTATTGGCTTTTTAGTCTTAAATTACAATCTTGGTCTTAGAATGTTATGACTTCCCCCCACGGCTCTTTTCTCCATGATCTCTTTCCATAGTTTGTATGCAATATTGATAAAATAATTAGCCTAGAAATCTAAATGCACCCTAGCGGCAGCAAATCTAATTTCCCTGTGAGTGTTGTCTTGCAACTCTCAATATCCTTCTGAGCTGTATTCCCCTTACTCTTGCCGGGCCAATCACATCGTGTATAGAGTCGGTGGGCGGGGCAATAATGACGACGGCCGAGTTGCGTTTGCGTGCTTCTAGTAAACACAGAAACTGGCGAACGGCGGTCTTTCGAATCAGCTTTGACTGCGATTCTGGAAGACTTGGCATTAAGCTTTTCTCTGAGAAAAGAACGGCACTGAAGTCATTATTAAAAAGGGAAGATGTGTTCAGAGTTTTGCTCTCCGGATACGGCGAATGTTTAATCTATCAACTAGCTCTGTTTCACCTTCGTTGCTCTGGTTGGTGGTCGCGCTATCCTATCGCGTGCAGAGGCAGTTTGAAAGACAACCGTTTATCCCGCCCCTCGGATTGAGCCCTGTCAATGGTGAGTTTCCAGACCAAACTTCTTGATGTGGGTCTGGCTTGTCAGGCTATAAAATAATAGAAATTGGAAAAAAGAAAAAAGAGAAGGCGGCAGAAGCAAGCTCTCTTTTACACTTAAACAATAACACACAAATGTTGAGTATTCTCGTGAGAGCAAGAGAAAATGAGATGCGCGTGACAGATCTTAAAGAGACAGCAGCCTAATAAACCATTTGCTGTGATGTCTGTTTGTCACGCCCCAGTGGTGATGATAATGCACAAAGAAAAAGAAGAAGAAGAAAGACGAGGAAGATGACTTTAGTTAACACACACTTTAATGGAACGTCACCACTGGTAACAGACTTTCATCAGAACAGGTACAGAGATAGGTGTACTGACGAGGACGGACCAAGACAGAGTGAACACAGAGGAACTAAATACACACACTGATGAGGCGATAACGATGGGGACAGGTGATAAAGATAATGACTAATTAACATAACAGGGCTAAACTAAACTAGTGAGGGATGGTGGTGGCAACAGACAGATAGACATGTGACAGTACGCTCCCTCCGAAAAGGCACGTCCTTGGACCGATAACGGAAACTTCTGAGGAGGGAGGGCGGGCGGGGGCTCCGGAGGAGGGCGCAGACACAGGACCTGGCAACAGACAGATAGACATAGAAGATGACAAAGAATAAGAGTCCAGGGAGAAGTGAAAGGTGGGAGGAGCCACAGGATGGCTTCGAGCAGGGACATCCCGATAAGGATCCAGGTCCCAGCCAGGAGGATGCCCTAAGGCGGCATTGCAGGAGGGAGGAGCCAAGGTGGAGTGACATCCAGCACCACCTTGGGGACGACCGAGGGCGATGACGACATGGATGAAGCCCACCGCGTAGACCAGGGGTGTCAAACTCAGTTCCTGGAGGGCCACAGTCCTGCAGAGTTTAGCTTTAACCTTAATTAAACATACCTGATCCAGATAATCAAGTCCTTCAGGCTTATTTGAAAACTAGATGTACATGTGTTGGAACAGATTTGGAGCTAAACTCTGCAGGGCTGTGGCCCTCCAGGAACTGAGTTAGACACCCCTGGCGTAGACGGAAGGCCGATGGGGCGGAGCGAGACTGAAGACCTCGGCAGCCGCGACGGAGTCTCCATGATGACCCTCCGTGGTGGAAGCAGGGATCCGGAGGACAGAGGTGGCGTGTAAAACAGCGCGATATGCAATGGACGCAGACAAAATGATTGCACAATGTTTTGCTGTCTGCACTGTTCCACACATCTTTAAATGTCGGCAAAACATTTCTCTCTTAAGGCGGAGAAAAAGAGGAGAGCCCTTGACGGGGTTGCCAGGTTTTCACAACAAAACCCGCCCAATTGCAACTCAAAACTGTGTTAAAGTAGCCCAATTCCGCATGAAAGCCGCGGACTTGGCAACACTGGATCTCAGTTTGTGTCCACCTGAGTTGACGTCATTCGCCTCCGTCCTTTTTTCAATGACATACGACTCGCATTTACTGGGGAATATCCGATTTGACCGCTTACATGACAGACGCTAATGCACACATCCGAATCATATCAGATTTACATATGAGTGAGAACAAATGTGAGTGAAACAAATATTTAATATATACTGTCTTTAATTTCTTTCTACATTAATGTGGAGAGAAACTGTGAACTTATTACAACATAAAAATATTAAAATCCTTGTTAATTAAAGAAAAAATGTGAGCTTAATTAGGTGTTGTTTTTTATTGATTGAACTGAATCTGCTTTTCTGAATTTTGTCAAACTTCCTGTGGGGTACTAATTATTAGGCCTGTTTGATGCATGCGTGTACACTGACTGTGTTTTTAGCATCAACAGCTGTGACTCTATAGAACATAAGGTGATTTGTGGATTACTATGAATATGTATTCAAACAACTGCATTTAATTAAAATGTATTTTATTGTCTTACATAAATGTATTAATATAACTATAATTTAATAAATTATAAAATGGCTCATCATGAAATGTGATTAACATGAGGACCACAAAGTATAGACTTTAAATGTAAATTGCCTTGATTCAGTCAGATTTACTGAATAGAAAGTTTTTTTTTTTCTTCAAAGTATTTATATTGCTATATAAAAGCCTTTATTGCAAAATATTGTGTTGATAAATGGGTTTACAGTGTTTTTTCAATATACTGTGTTTTCATCTGAGTTCAGCTCTGTGTGGTATTCGCACCTACTGTGCTGGTCAGCTTACGTGGGCAGTGTGAAACCTTTACCTGCTACATAGCTACCATAGTTATAGTGTTATACAATCACTAAAATAATTATCCTGTGAAACAGGTTTTGTTATCTTCTTTATTATTATTGTATGAGGTTAAGTGGGATAGTATGGTAGCTTGTTTCTGCCATGAAATAAAACATAAAAAAGTTATTGCATCTTTATCTCACAATTCTGACTTTATTTCTCACAATTGCAAATTTGTATCCCGCAATTCTGACTTTAATCTACACACAATTACAAGTTCATATCTCGCAATTGTGACTTTATTTCTCACAATTACTGAGAAACCGGAGACCGCACTGGAGACTTGGAAGTAAATGCCCACGGCTAGGACTGGATAAGATTTGCATATTATAGCCCCGTTTCCACCACAGGAACTTTACCCAGGAACCAGGAACTTTGGGGTGGTACTCTGTGTGTTTAGACCGCAGGAACCAGGGTCTAAATGAAGTTCCAGGTAAATATTTCCCCCTCCAAACGGCCCTGCTCGCGAGGTAGTACTTTTTCAAAGTTCAGGAACTTTCGAGGGCGGGACTTGGGCGCTGAACATGCTGATTGGTTGAGCTGACGCAGCATTTTATTTCAACCGGCATTTTTTAAAGTCTTTTGCGAGGTTCGGTCTACGTTCAGTAAATATCAGTCTTGCTCTCTGTCTGATGGCGCGCGCTCGTCTCAGCCATCTCACATTCAATGTCCGTAATAGCTGATAATAATATACATTGTCATTTTAAATCTAGCTTTACAAGCTTTCTGAATATGCTAGTGCTCTTTTCTGTCGTTGTTAATTTCCTCTTTAGTAAACCTAACGTTATACATAACCAGCAAAAGCAGTACAGCTTGAATCTCTTCCATACTCGTTATTAATTTTTTTACAGTCTATTTTTCACCATGTAAACGACCTGACCCGATTACTTTTAAGTGTGCGTTACATGACGTGACAGCGCTCCGCGCTCATGTTGACAAGAGAGGAAAGTTCATTTTTCTGAGGGGTAAACTTTTTATTTCGTAAGTTATGAAGATAATGTTGGAGTAATGACACAGCGTATATTGCCCCTGGCAGTTTTTACTTTAACTCTGCGCCTGACAGAAGAATTTTTTTTTTCTGAGATGATTATTACACTTTACAACAAATAAATAGCTTATATAATACTGTATTAGTCCTG
This sequence comes from Pseudorasbora parva, assembly GCF_024679245.1. Lineage (NCBI taxonomy): Eukaryota > Metazoa > Chordata > Actinopteri > Cypriniformes > Gobionidae > Pseudorasbora > Pseudorasbora parva. The sequence continues at coordinate 14,031,937 of NC_090175.1, read as the reverse complement.
GTGGCCATTAAGAGTTGCTATGGCTACAGTAAACACACTCCAGCTGCTGGAGAAAACAGCGTTGACATTTTTGATGCGGCAGACAAACTGCATGTGACAAAATGATTGCGATTGAAAGTCATCACATGTAAACACCAGATCGGTTTAGATAACGTCTCATGTAAACAGTCCACTAAATGGAATGATTCTCTCACAGGGCTCGCAAAACGTCTTTATCAAACAAACACAATGATTTATCTCTCATCCATTGATTGAAATGTTATTTTTTTATTACTTAGTCTGCCCGATCAGAAGATATAAGGATATATTCAGCTCTGAAACTTATATAATCGTATATTACCATGATGACTTTTTATATATCAAAATCTCAAGGGAAAGTTGATTTCTCAATTCTTAATTTTTGCAATTGCAAGTTTACAATTGTGAGATAAAAGTTGCATTTGCGAGTTTATAGCAATAATCTAAGGGAAAAAAAATTCTGAATTGTGTGATATAAATTCACAATTGCGAATTATAGTGGCCGCATTGTAGGATTTAAATCATTTTTATTCCGTGACGGAAACAAGCTTCCATAGGATATCCTGAGCTATGTTACTATTTGTTTATTTACTTAATAACTTTTCAGGAGGAGGACTTCTAGCATTTTTCACCTATATTTGTTAGAGCCCTTGTTTCAATGGTGATAAAACGTTCCGTGGTATTGTAGACTATATTAAAGATATGATCCTAGATTGACATTTGTCCTCTGTAATAATTGTTTCTTGTTCTGTTCTTATTCATGTTAAAGCTTAAACACTGGAATGCAAAGTATGCTTTGCATATAGGCTAGTTTTTCTCAGACTTTCACTAGTGACATATGAATATATGTGTTCAGGGCAGCAGGGTTTATAGCTGATGTAAGGCTTTTTGGTCAGTTGAGACTGAGTCTGTACATTGACCGAGTCCAGTGATCTACGCAGTCTCATTTTAAAAAGATCTATATTTTATCATTAAACCGGGGAGCTTCTCACATTTGTCAATACCCATCAGCATGCCATTCTTCCATCCAAATAACAGAAAGCAAACATGTCATAAATCCACTATTAAATCCACTTAACTCGAACACATCCTGGCTCTCTGGAGTATCAAGTGTGCAAGCGTGAGCTCCATATTGCATTTCTGTTTCCGTCTGAGAGCTGTTTTAGCTATATAAGGATTAAAAACTTTGCACGGATTACAGAGACAGATGACAATGCAATTTAAGGATTTAAGTAAGTAACAGTCAACCCTTAAACAGATCAATAAGAAGAAAAAGAGCATGGTTATGTGTAATCATTTTAAATATGGAATCTAAAGTCAGTTTAAAGGTGCACTTCGCAACTTTCCGTTCACTGGAGGGCGCCTATTCTAAACAAATGTGTAGTTTGATGACGCCAAGTGTAAGCGCAGCATCTTGGGACATGTGATCTTCACCCCACAGCCGGTGGAAAATAGGACTCGGGCAGAAATCATGTTCATGGATGCGGTTATTAACGTTACTGTAGTCTGAAGCAGAGCAGGGCCGAGTGTTGTGGAGCTGAGCACAGCTGCTGGAGCGATTGTTATGCAAACACACGGCTCGCGAGTACCGGGACTTTTATTGTGACAGGACGGGACACAGTCGCCGGGCGAGCGCACTTCCGCTTTTTCCGGTCATGATTATAAGGTAAAGCAACTCTGTTTATCATATTAGATACATAAGTATTTTTAAAATTATGTTATGATGTTACTCTGTGCGTTCACTCTGCGCTGCTGTGACATGTTCACACTGCTATAAGAGAAAAGCGCTTCTGCAGAATAAAACCGAGGAAACGCAGATATGACGCAATTGACAGGTGACTCGCTCAAACGCTATGCTGACACGTCCCGGTCCTCAGTTAAAATAGCAATTTTCTCACAATTTACAAATAGTTGGAAACATTTGGGATATTATAAGTACTCAACTGAACAAAATATACAACACTGGCCTGGTGGTTTTTGGATATTTTACTGCCAAAATACTACATAGTGCACCTTTAATGCGGAGAGCTGTAGAGTAAGTACACATCATGTGTTATGTTTTTATTTTTGTTATTTATTTTGCAGTTAGCTGCTGTATTTGTGTTTGTTAGTTGTTTCCTGTAAGTGTTTCAAACCGGCCAGTTATTGGAGATGGATCCAGCAACAGCATTCTTTGTACTTGAGATTAATTTAGACATTTTATGGATACGTTTTAGATTTCTTTATTGCTTTCATATAGATAAAAATTCAAAGTTTGAGATTTCGAAATGTTGCAAGAATTGAATCAGAATGTGTCGAATTGATTTTGTCAGCTTGAGCGATCGTTGTAATAAATCTTTAAACTTTATTCTTAATGAATTCTCGATTGGATTGAGCTATTCTTTCACAAAAGTGTTTGCTTCTTCTAGCCTTTTGATTCCTGCTTTATGTTCTCCATTTTTATATCTTTTTTCCTCGTATAGTTCAAGGCATGTAATCACATTACTTTGACAACAATTGTATTGACGTTTCTCAGTGTAGCGCACAATAAAGTGATTTAAAAAGTCGTCTTGTAAGCAAGTTTTATCCCTTGTCCTCACTGGCTGGATAAGTCACAAAGCATGCTGGAAAAGATGCAGGGGGGAAAAAGCTAGCAAAATGGCTGAATCAGGGAAAGTCGTAGAACATTGGACCATACCAATAAACGTGCTTCACGAGAGACGCATTACCTTGCATGTCGGAATGCCGTGCCACAAGGATACGTGCACGGTCCTCTAAAAATGCCATGCACAAGTGGGTGACTTCTTGCAGTTGCCTGATGCAATGAAGGAAGGCTATTTAGAAGAATCATGAAGAGATGAGAATGCGATTCAGCCATAGCTGATCCATTTTCCCAATTTCACATTATCACCCACACTGCATTGCTTCCAATGGTACATTTGCTACATACATCGCATGAAATTCTCGCCTTTCTCATTATGCTAAATACCAAACAAAGACAGAAACAGCCTCTTGGGAGCCATTAGGCTGACCATGATTGGTGGTTTTCCATTTCCTGCGCCCTCAACCAGAGATAGCGAGTATTCCATAATTCAGCTCCATCCTGCACACTTCCTTGTGCTTTATTGCATCTCATGAGTGACACACAGCGGGTTATTATTCACTGTGTCTTCTCCCGAGTGTACTACACCTCTGCACTGTCACTTGAAGCCTTGGAAGTGTATATGGCCATAGGCCAGGTAATACTCCATGGTTTCCTGAAAAGTAATCACTGGTGGCCCTGTGGGCATTTTAGTGTGAGGGCACTATATCCACACCAGATGTGCTCTGGGAACTGCCGTCCACCTTCTCTACACCTGGGACTATTCCAAACACATAGTGTCTGCCAATTAGTGCAAAATGTCTTCATGTTATGTCACACTGTTAACTAATTATAGCTAAACTGACATGTAATAATATCACAGGGTGTAAATGGTTTACAGTAGGCGTCTTAAAGGGACAGGGCTTGTTCGGTTTGATCCGATACAGATGAATATGAATCTAGCAGACGTTTAATGACAATGAATAACAGTTCTAAAGTATTTATTTAGAAAGGGATAATGTACATGTGGAGCTAAAAGGTTAATTGTGTTTGAAAATGATGTACTACACTTAAACTCTACCCTAAACATAATAGTATTGTGTTAACAAAAGTAAACGTGAGATAAAAAGCATTTTCTGAAGCAACGATGCCATTGTATCTTGCTTCTACAAGTCTTTGAGCTGTTTTATTGTGTCTATTGTTTTACAGGATTAATTTGATTCAAAGTCCCTATCAAGGAAAGTCTGTTCACTAGGCGACCATGTTTGCAGCTATTTTAGACATGCAAGACCAAGTCCTTTTTTAAATGGTTGAATCATGAAATATCAAAAACATGAATTGTCCTATAAATAAAGCTTCTTACGCTCAAATATAATTTTTTAAAAAGTTAATAAAAAAACATGCTTTCTGTCATAAGTATGCTTTATTTCACATAAGGCAACATAGTCTCATGAATAATTAAGACATCACATCATATTCTGTGTTGTGATGGCTAGACGACTGCTTTGGGCAATGTTCTGCTGGGAAACCTTGGGTCCTGCCATCCATGTGGATGTTACTTTGACACGCATAACCTTCATAAGCATTGCTGCAGAGCATCCATTTAGAACAACAGAGGCCTCACCTCGCAACTTACAGGACTTTAAGGATCTGCTGCTAACATCTTGGTGCCAGATACCACATATATAAAATTGTGCCACCCCAATGAAACCTGGCCAGCCCTGAAAAAAAGTCCTGGCTTCGCCCCCAGTATTCCATAATCATAATTTGTATGAAAATCAATAAAAATATATTGCTGTTGTTTTACATGAGAACTGCAGTGAATTGTAAGTATAGGTATTTTTTTGAGTCTTGCTAAAAAATATTGTTCGAGGCATGGTTTGCATGTTGTTACTTTGAGTACTCCTTTTTTGTATTAGCCAATGATGAGTTGATTCCCATGTTGTGACAGAAAACTATGCACATGAACAGCCTGGTCTCATCGTAAATACGTAGGTATTAATACGTTACTTTCAAAGAGACTAAACGTACGTCTTAGTACGTTTGGAGAAGTGCTAAAATGTAAAATATAGACGTATTTGCAACATTTAAACGTAGTATTATTACATTTTTACAGCTAAAAAACGTAAAATATTTACGAATCCATCATGAAATCTTTTTTGTTAAGAATACAAAACTTTATACTGGTAAAAACATTTTTTTTTTTTTATATATCATAAAGATATCTATATAATTTCCCTTTGACCATTTTATTGATTAATGTACGATCCCTTAACACTACCCCAAACCTAAACCTACCAATTTAATACAGAATATAAAGAACATAAAAGGTAAAACGTTGGAAAATGACGATTTTGATAACAATATCGCATTAAAAAAAATATTTTGAACGGCTAATCCTACACTTACCCCTAAACCTACCCATTAGCATTTATTAAAACAACGTACTGTTATAAATCAAAGCATAAAAGACAGACCAGTGTAATCACAATAATTTATTTATTGCAAAAATGTCAAAAGTGGTACCAAAAGTAGTTCAAATGAAGATGTGTTGCAGTCGCAGTCCTCTCTGGTGGTATATAACGTTAATAGTTTTGTATGAGGTACAGAGCAGAATGTTAGCTATTAATCAATGAAAATATTAATCCGGCTTCTCTCCGTGAAGATGCGCGTTTCCCATTTCAAATACAAATCGACTGAAACACGGCATGTCAAAAATCTGTGACGAAGCAGGCGAGAGCCAATGAGCGTTCGATGCCACTGCTGTAAATCATGTCGTAACGCTTCATGAGGGCGCTTTTTTTAAATTTGAATTCATGTTCATAACGAGCGCGAGATTTGATGTTTACCGTCGCGCTACTGAGAGGAGATGAAGATCACCAAGCTCAAATTTGGATTTGTTTCTCGCAAACATATGGATTCTAACGATTTGGATTAGAGCGAACGAATAAAGTGTTGTGTTTTGTGAATTGATGTTGTGTTTTGGTGTATCTTGTGATCGCCAGTTGCTGAATAGGAGAAAATGCCTTTTTATGTCTCACAGCAAACAACAAGCTAAATACTACAAAATGGTTGGCAAGAATGTTATTCATCTGACGGTTTTAAAATTCAGTCTTCTTTTAACATAGTCACCCGAAATGAGTTTGTAGTGATGTCACGAGAGCAAAATGTTATTTTAAATTTCTGTTATTTTATATTAGGTTGATTAACTTAGTAAAATGCATTTAATAAATGTGACTGAAAACATGTATTGATGTGACTATTGGATATAAAATAAACAATATTAATGCCACGATTTATGGGAGCCTGGTAACTTACACGTACACACTAGGATACGTAGATAATTTACATTTTAGTGCTGTCAATACGTCCATATTGTACATTTTAGTGCTGTTAATAAGTCAGTATTGTACGTTTTATTGTGTGTGAAAACGTTAGTAAATACGTGTAGTAGAATCACACTTTACGTAAAAATACTCACGTATTTTCATGAGATCACGTTGACATGAAACCCTCAGAACCTACCAGGTGACGAAAGCCTATTGAGTCAGCAGAAAACTATGAGATATAGGGAGAAAATAATTGCTTAAACAGGGCATTTGTAGACTATAATTACTCAGTCAGCACTATAATGAATATGTCATTTAATGATCTGCTGCTGTATGAACGACTACTGTCAGAATTCAAGATGAGCCAAATCTTCTGAAGGACTTTGGGTCAGATTCAAAGCTGGTGCTCAGTGAATGAAAAGTTCCATAAATCTAAATGATGAACAGATACAATACCCCTGAGAGAGATATTATATTAGCCCCAGGAGATAAATAGCATTGTGGAGTTGTTGTTGTTTTTTCCCCCTGTATCATAGTTGGTTGATGAGTATTAATCATGTCACATTGTTGTGATTTCCATCAGTTTTACCAGGCATCTACTGTGAAGACTCCACTGACCCGCATCAAATGTGAGAGAGGACCAATCAAACAGCAGTAGAACTCAGTGTCACTCACTTGGTGACAATTTGAGCAGCACAGCTGTGGCCTGTGACTCCAAAGATTTCCACTCTAAAAAGATGATATTGCCACATGTACGACGGGGCCATAATGAGGGCGTTCTCATATTGCTCTGTCAAACGCAGACCAGCACACTTGTAAAAATTTGTCATGACACCTCTGGTGGCTGGAGATTCAACAATACAAAGTTATCAGACTGGAAGGTGCAAGAAAGTAATTCTCAGATTCCTGGAGGAATAACCCCGCATCTTTGTTTTTGTTTGTTTGTTTGTTTTTTAAGACCTTTATCTGTAGTAATCCTTCCCTAAAATGACCTGAAGCCCTAAAATTATAGCTTTTTTTCTTTCTTTTTTAAAGCTTATTTAATGTTGGTAATATATGTATATAGTTGGTTGATGTGTATTACATTAGTATATTGCATTTGCATATATATTATGGAAATGCAATGTTGTTTTATGGATTTTATTTACCTGTAAATTACAAGATTTTATCAATAAATAAATAATAACTTTAGCACAATCTTTCTCAACTTAAATTCAAAATAACTCATGTTCATGCATAACCCTTTTGATTCAGCTCAAAATATATCACATTGGGTGTCTTTGCTGACCTCTTGTGGTGAAAAAAAAGATCTTGCCACTAGACGGCCTTATAGCAAAGTTTTAGGATTTTTTTTTTTTTAATTTTGAGCATTTTTGGATGTCCTGTACTGAAGGATTCCATTCATTCCTAGGGGGTCAAATTGACCCGCGAGGTAAGGATTTGTTACTATTTTGTTAAATGTCCAACACAATACTCCTTGTTGTGTGTGTGTGTGTGTGTGTGTGTGTGTGTGTGTGTGTGTGTGTGTGTGTGTGTGTGTGTGTGTGTGTGTGTGTGGTGGGGGGGGGTCCCCACAAAGATGGCAATATCCGAAATCCTTGTCCTTGCAGGGAAATTTTTTGATCCCCATGAGGAAAACATCTTATAAATCATACAGAAGGAGTTTTTTTGAGAAAGTAAAAATGCAGAATATGTTTCCTGTGATAGTTTAGGGGTAGGGGCAGTGTAGGGGGATAGAAAATACGGTTTGTACCGTAAAATGCGCGCGCGTGCGTGCATGCGTGCGTGCATGCGTGCGTGCGTGCGTGTGCACTTTTTCTCTGGTTTGAGTGCGACAAAAGTCTAGGGTCTTGGACCACTCAGAATGAACACTCAACTTTCAAAGTTTCGAGGAGATTAATTATTTATTCCATAAAAAATGTGTTAGTAAAATATAAATTGCCCTGTTTATTATTTTAACTATTATTTAATTCTTTTGTTAAGCTATGTAACAGGCCTAAATTATTTCCCTATATCAACAATCAACACCTATCCTAAATTATTTCCCTATTATTTCCTTATTTCCCGCACATATCGATTGAACTTAACCCAAAACAATTCTTTAAAGAAACTACTTTTTCTTTTGTTTGCCTTCTAAACCCATAAGGGTAACATTTGAACCTTTATACAGATTTATATCTTGAAGTGCATGGAAATAAAACTGATATTTTGTCCTGCATATTCTAGGCTTGACGTAAAAGAAAGAAAAATAGCTTTTGTAGACATGGTTTATATAGCATTTTTCCAGTTTTTGACAACCTCTATTTTCTAAATCATTTTTCCGTCAAACCTGAGTGACTTCTTTACACAAGACACAATTAAAGTTGGAAATTACTTGGCCAAAATGTTGCAACCATGCTTGGAAGAAGAAAAAAAAACGTGGTTATTTTCCCATTATGCTTGCTGTGGCGTTCCATCAGCTGGGTTTGGATTGCCTCCTAAACTGCCCATAAAACAGCTGCATAAGAAACTGCACAATTATGGAAGCCATCTGGAATAATAACGCTGGAGAATGAATATGATTAACGCTAAAATAAACAGATGGCAAAGTGTTAGATTGCTGTTCGACAAGCACATAATGAGAGGCAACCTTAAGCCCAATTATACAAGCAGGACTCGGCTAGAGAAGACTGGGGAATGGAGGGCTGCTAATTGAAGCCATCACTGCAGGGCGAGTGTAAGACTAGATTCACTAAACAACACCGATCATGTGTCTGGTCACCTGTCAGCCCCTCGAGAGGGGAAAAAAGACTGTGTGCTTAGTGATACTGTCATAGATGTGATGTTTAAAGGCTGGACAAGACGTCAAAGTGTACAACGGCGTGTATTATGAGTATCATATCGTAATGAGCTGTCAGGATCAAGAGCCGCCATGGGATTAGATTAAAAACAATTGTCCTTCAAGAAAGATGGAGACGGTCTCAACAATGGCGAACGGCGTTGGCGATTCCTTTGCGGTGAGAATTTGCATGCTATCTATCATGAGATCAACGTGAGATCACACCTTTGCGTTTGTATCCCTTTTTTGCCGTGTTCAGATTAATGCAAGACATGCCAGACACTCCAAAATCCTTAGAGGAAGATGCACAAAGAAGATCTGGAAGGTATTGGATCGGTTAGTAATTGACTTGTGGGGGGGTGGCAATGGTGGGTGGTGGATGAAGGAATTTTGTCTCTGTTCTGAGACCAAAGTGAATGTAGCCTTTTCTTCCTGAGAATGTAAACAACAACTGAAATTGTATCCTGGCCTTTCTATAAAAGCCCAGACAACTTGTTTATCTTGCAGCTGAGCAATGTTTTTATGTTTTTTTTGTATACCTTGTTTGAGGTACAATCTTGAGTCAGCATGCCCTTGCAAACACATGAGATTGATGAAAAAAGTATAAAAATGAATGGGAGTTCAGTACATGGACATCACATACTGTTGCCTCCTCCTTCATATGTAAATCTTGTAAATCAAAAACATCACAGAATAAAAGTGATTCTCAACATAAACCCAACCGTGACGCAAGCGCTGGGGATCATTTATATGCACGGCCCCAACATTTGCATCTGTCCAAACATGTTCATTGTCAGGCGGAACTGACGGAGCCGAATCATCAAACGACACTGGAGGATAGCAAAAACGGCTCTCATGACACACGTCATGTTTAGGCTTTGTAGGAGACTGTTGTTTATATGTCAACAGTCATGGTTGAGGTTTATTATAATCAGATACCACAAAAATTTAATTCAAGATTGTTCGTTTGTTCGGCCCATTTCAAGCAAGCTTCCCTCAGCGTCTTAAACTGAAGAAAGTGGCAACTGTACTCTTGCAAGCAGTAAGTAATTTTTCCACTTATTGACTGTTTAAACAATTTCTGATTAAACTGAAAGTTTCTTAGAGAGACCACATTGTCTAGATAACGCAAGATGAGTACAGTAACAACAGGAAACTCCAAGTACCATACCAAACTAAATAGTGTGTCTAATCACAAAGGGTCATATTATTTTGTATTACAAAATACAACCGTAGATACGTTGCTTAGATCGTTCACTCGATCCTTCTAGTAAACGTCACCTTTTCCACCATATAATTTAAAACAACAGTCATTTGACAAGGCTATGCATTTAGCAAAAATATAAGTTATATATTTATATTTTTGAGAACTGAAGTAGGCCTATGATGTCTTAAAATCAGAGTATTACATCCTAGGGACAATTTATAGGGTTGTAAATGGACCTGTAAAACTGTATCTGGACAATTTTTGTCCTTAAATAAGCTTCTTGTTTTAAGAATTTTTAGGTGTTTGGACCTGAAACAAGACAAAAATACTAAGTAAGAAAAGCATTTTTTGCAATGACCATTTTAGGGGTTCCAAATACGTAGCGCTGATAGAACCTTTTCTTCTAAGAGAGCAGGATTTGAACTTAGATAAAGTGGAAGCCATTCTAATGTGATAAGTTAGGTGTGTCTAATGTGATCAAACTGAAAAGACTGGCCGGTGTGTGCTGGTCTGGCACTGGTGTATTCGGTGGACCACTAAAACTTAACTGCTAAAGATCATCAAACAGCCTTGCTAGTTAAAAGACGTTCTTCTGTTGAATAAAAATATTTTGTGTTTGTTTTAGTTTTTTTCATTTTGTTCGGTTTGACTTTAAGGGTGTGTTCACACTTGGCATGTTTGGTACGATTAAAATTAAACCTGGTGTGATTTCTCTGACAGCTAGTGGTTGGAATGGGAACTGCAGTGCAAACTCAAAATATTGGAGACAGTTGTCTTTCCCCGTCCCCGCCTCTTCAGACTCGACTCTCATGCGGGTTGCCAGATTGAGGACAGGTAACAGGAGCGGGTGTAATAGACAATGAAAGCCGCACTGCAAGTTGTTGAGTTGATCTGCGTTTTAATATGCTGCCATTCATATAGATTTTTAGATGGGTGCCGCAGCTTTTTCTGTCTTGTACAATCTACGATTTCTGACCCAGTTTGTTTGCTGGTTTCCATTAGCCTGGTCATACCAGACTCTCGTACATTTCATTTGTACAGAGAGTCTGGCCACTCTCCATTGCCAAGTGTTTACGTCCTTGAAGGCGGGTACTCTGTTGAAGTTTAAAACTATTGCATCTGCCATATCCAATTACTAACGTTTGGTCGTGATATATGTCATATGTCAAAAGGCATCTCTTAGACAGTAGCGCACAACATCAACATCATCATTCTCAGCCACTCCCTCTGTTCGCTGATTGGACCGGTTAAAATCTGATCGGAGGAAACCAGAGAATAACCCACAAACCCAAATGGAGTGCTGAAGGAAAATGAAAATTGAGCAGAAGTAGGAGGGCGGAGCCAGGCTAGGCCTCCATGGATGCAATACACTGTTTTCAACCTGGCAACCTGGGCTGTCGAAATACTATTGGGTAAACTGGCAGTGGGCGGGATCATGCAGACCAAAACAAAAACAAACACACATTTCCAAGAAGAATAACTGGCTGTAGCTTTGTTTTTCAGAGAATCTTTTCAGCGGTCTCGCCGGGGTCCTGATTCCAAACAAACTCCTGTGCAGTTCGAATCAAATATGGACCAAAGGCATTGTAAATTAAGGACCTAAAAAGAACAGAATGCTCAAGTATACGTTTTTTGTATCATATGGGCATCAGAACCTCATCTCCTCACAGCAGATCTACATGTGTGTGTGTGACGGAGGTATTCCTGACAACAAAATGTTGTTTTGACTCCTTCACACATTTATTAAGCTCTTCACGAGTTCTAAGCTGGTCAAAATACCATCATATGTAGCTACACACACACAGTGAGCGCATTTACACAGCATAGTTTTGGATGTTCAAAAAGTTCTGTTATGACATAATAAAAGCTGACCAGTCAGGTTGTTAACGTATCCCTACACCTAGGTTCACTACGTTTAGGGTTCAGTGTTAAAGTGCCAATGTGAACGCTAGGAGTGAGCGATATATACCGGTAGAAATGTGGAGATTTTGGACTATTGTCTCTATCGCGGTTGCAATCATGTGACTTTGCTGTGCTGCAAAAAAGCAAATTTGCAAGTCTTAATTGAGTGAAAAAAAATAGGAAACAACTGAGGAATTTAGAAAGAAAACCACACAAATATAATGGTTATATCCAGCCACTTTTAAAGTAACAGCATCCAAATTTACCTCTTGTCATTATTAACACTAACCAAACAACAAAAATCTCCCACTGCATCACTTTTGTAACTTTAATAAGAATAAATGTATATTTAATTTGCAGAGAAAATATTTGTTTTATTATTATTTATTAATTTATACATTAAATGTAAGGATAATAGAGTTAATCATACAGGTTTGGAATGACATGAGGGTTAATAAATGATGACAGACTTGAGATTATTGGGTGAACTATCCGTTAATGCTTGAGAAGTGTGTGTGGTGGTGACACCCAAAACACAACAAATGCTGGTGTGTGCAATGAATATTCATGGTAAAGAGGATTTGTAATACTTTAGAATGTGTGAAATCAGTGGGCATATGGGTAAGAAAACATCTGTTATATAGTGAGAAACAAGAAAACATCTTTTTGTAGTGCTTGTTTCTCTCTTTTTCTCTATACATGCAATTTATTATTTTGACTCCTACACTATTGCCACAAGCTGTCATTAACTGATGCATGGCTAATACGTTGTTCCTAGTAATCCATCAAAGTGCTTAAGTATTCACGACAGCAATGCAGGAAAGTGTTCTTGCATACCTCTCCTCAGTCCCAGATCTAGCGACGTGCTTGCATAAATCTTCCTGAGTGAACGCTGGTGATAGCCAGATAGGCACAGGCTTCAAAGGCTCAGATGCATGTATAGTTTATGAAAATGTAGAAGCAGACTTGAAGAGCCCATGGCCACCTTCATGTTGCCATCCTATTATAGATTGGCAGAAGCAGAGATGGACGTTGACAGCAGGTTCAAACAAAGAACTTATAATGTAAATCAAGAGCTTTTTTGCCGACCAAACATTTGACCATGCATCTTCCTAATATTTTGCTTCTTCAAGAAATCAACTAATCGAGAACTATTCTTGGTTGAACCAGACCATGGAAAGTTAGAGAATAAATCTTCAGGGATGAATTGCACAATTGAGAAGATTCATGAGAGCATTTTGTCCCATCATTGTCAACTCATAAATACATCTGTGCAATAACGCTGTCATCTCACCACCAGGTCTTCGCTTTGTTTCCTTCTTTTTTTTAAATCTGATTGTCGGAAATTAAATTGTCTAATCTTTCCATGCTGTTTATTACTGAGACTTGACGTGATTGTTTCATCTGCTGCATTTCCTACATCCTCAGATGACTGAAATGATCTTTCATCCATTAACTGATTAAAAGAGAGCTGTTTTATCATCCGTTGTTTTACACGTATGGCATTTCGAATTATTAGCATGGAACATAAACCAGAATGTGGTAATTAAGACACAATATCACAGTGGAATCTTTGTCTGCATGCTTATAATTGGAGACAATGCTTTCGGATTAGTTTCATTTCAAGTGATCAGTGACACCCAGCTGGGAAATACACATTATGGATAGTAAAAATCTAGACGTAGATGGAGAAAAAGAGAGAACAGGGACTCACTGCACTCCGAAAAAAACCTCCATAGTTTGATTAATTATTAATCACTGTATGAACCAGCGTCTCAGAGATGAAAAAACATCAGCAGAGCTCAACCGATTAATAACATACTGGTTTTATTTGAGAGTGTAAATGCAATTGGAATTTTTATGGAGCAATGGGTGGAAATTTAAAGCAGATTATTTGTTGTAGCATCACTTTGGGAAGTCACTGGAATGTGAAATACTAATCACATAGGCTAGGGAGGTTTAGAAAGAATTGAATTTATACTTTAACACTAAATATAAATGGATCAATGATTTTAAACTCTTTTTTTCTAGGTCTATTAAGTTAAAGAAAATACAGTTCACTTGACTTGAACCGTCTAGAGACTGACATTAAATAATTATTTTTTTTGTGCTCAAAAGTAAATTTAATTGGCCAGAGAACACTGTCCTTTTTCTAAAATGTGTTTTTGTCTTACTCTGATTCACTATGATAAACTTATTATAAGTCTTTATATTTTAGACCTCTTCATGAGAAATTAAGCACATTTGTCACTTGTCCATATCCGTAAATAGAGAAAAGTTGCTCTGGCTATTTTGACGATATAGGTTAGTTGTCACAATGAGCAACAAGGTTGACATGGAAAATCTCGAACCTTCTGGAATCTCCCGTTGGAAAACAAACGCCAAGCAGAGGAGAGTCGGCTGGCAAAAAGAGAATGTGACAGAGCTCGTAATAAAACCAGAATCAACATTGGCTTGGCTTTCTTTTCGGAGATGGTGAGAGCAATTTGAAATGTTTAGAGATAATGACTTTTTTTTTTTACTCAACAGGCGAGTGCTAGGTGAGTGAGTTCATTAAGCATTATCTATTGTGAAGTGTCATTTCATTATGGTTGTTGTAGCACATTGCTGAAATGTATTTTCAAGGAAGTTTTGTGTCTATTAATGGGTAAAGCACAGTAATATCTTCACCTTGTCAGCTTGAGACTCGTCAGCTTGAGACTTATGTTTTTTAATGGCTAGAGGGCCAAAAGTTACATGTGTACCTTTAAACAATTAAGAAATATAACAACATAATTGTAGTTGAAGTTCATGGGGGGAAATGTATGGGAGATATTTAAATTCTATTTAATGTTACAGGTTTAAAATGAAGTGTATGAAACAAAAGGGGCTTTTGCACCGGAAGAATCTTTCATAGTCCCTAAAACTATAGGAGGAAGTACCCGGATTTTGGCGTGTTCGCACCACAGGAACCAGGAACTAATTTTTTTGGTCCTAAGTTCCTGTCCCAAATGGCACACTTCATATGTACTTTCAGTCTTGGGGACTTACAATGGCTGCTGTGAGCTTGTGTCTGTTAAGTCCATGTTAAGTAGGGTGTCCTATTTGACATTTAGGTGTCAGAAGTGTATTTGAGAGTGCCCACCTTGTGGTCAATATGTGCCCTCGATGCACAATTTTGCCGAGCCTGCACTGATGCGAGCTCCATATATGGAGCATATTTCTCCCTAACAGTCAAAGAGGTGTTGCATCATGAAAATGCAGATTTGTAGGAAGACAGCAGGGGTTTATGGTGGCATTTGGGACATAGCCTAAGAACTCCTTTTTGGGGAACAGTGATAGATGGATCTCTAAAATTTCAGGCTAAAGAGAAGATTCAATTAATTATGAGGAGACCAAGCAAAACAACTGCTCAGCTAGCAACATTAGATATCAACCACATGGAAAACGCTAATACTTTTTCTTTCTCTGGGAACCACCCTGGTGGCTGATTTCTCCTTCTCAGACATCCATATTTGGCACTGAAACAAATCAAACTCTCAAATCATGATAAACTACACCAGAACTTTCAGAATGACTACACAGGGGGGTGGATGCTGTGAGTGTAACTGAAGTATCATAAAATGCTTAGCAGCCACACACATTTAACTAATTTAATCCTCTAGGTTCAGTCTAATTACTCCACTGCAATGATTTCCTCAAAATACAACTGTAAATGCATTATTCTAATGGTGCTTTTGCAGTAAAATTACTCACGGATGTTTCTCACTCATAATGGGATATTAGCTGTGTGTCATAACAAGTGATGCTGAGTGCACCGAGCCTCTCGTAATGATATGTTTAAGAAAGCTGAATTTAAAAGTGCAGCTGCAGAAACTAAAGTGGGAAATGATGTTTACCAATAATATAATAGCTTAGTTTTCACAGTTTAATCAAATCACAATGAATTAAGTGCTGGACTACATTGTTTTACACAACAAATATGTTGGCTTGTGTTCCCAGCTAACGGAATGTTCTCAGAATGTTTAGCTTATGTTCTGGCAAGGTTCTTTCACAGTTATGAACAAGTGTTGTTAATAGAATGTTTGTTCAGATTTATTGATTTTTTGTTTTTTTTTATGTTACTTTCAGAACGTTCTAAAAGATCAAAGGGAATGTTCCCTTAATGTCTGCATAAAAACATTTAAAAATCAAAACAAATGAGATTTTGAGAACATTCAGTCATTATTTTCCATAAGTTAATGGGAACATTTGCCAAATGTTATTATAACATATGTTTGTTTGCTGGGGTTGTCCCTTTATTTAGATAAAAGTGTGTTTCATTCTGTTGCTTTGGCAAATCACTTGTCTGCATTCACTTTGAGTTTCCCAGAACTGCTAAATGAATCAATGGAAAAGACCTCAACGGTGTCACCTGTCTGCTTTTGAGACGAGGTTACCCCCTCTTGTTTTGAAGAAAGTGCCTCTGCATTACAGGCGAGATTGTGAGGTTCACCTTTTTGCCTATATTCTTTATTTGTTTCCAAATAACAGGTTTTTTCACAGATGTCTCCCTCTGTGTCCTTGATGAATTTAACTCCCATCTCCAGATGGAAGGTTATAAGAACAAGACACATAAAAGAAATAGTGTGGGCTTTATATCTTCCAGCTTAGTAATATCTGCCACTTCTCAAAGGACCAAAAACTCAATCGATATCATGTATCATTTCTAGTTATTTGTCATTGATGTAATATCTTTGACGGTTGCCAGTACATCAATAGAAGCATGTTCACACACATGATGTCAAGATCTAACAATCAGCTTTTTTTCTGGCCATTTCAAACATGCATGGGTATTATGCTAATTTTACAAGTTGTATGCAGTTTAATGATTAGCGTATTAGTTCATGAATGCTTGACTTTTATATGAACCAGGTTTTTTTGTGCAATTAGTGCAGTCTGATTTACAATTAAATGACTATTTTAAGCAGAACCATTCAAAAAGACTTACAAGCTCAGATCAGTCTGATAATTTGTCTGATTATTGTATTACCAAAATCTCGCTCTCTGTGCTGCACATTTTACAGAGGAAAGCTTCCACAATCGTTGCAAGTTATATCACCCATCTATATTAGGGCTGTCAAAGCGTTAACGCAAATTCATTTTAACAGAACTAAATTTATTAACACGTGTTTTCTGTTTGATCCGTAGCCCGTAGTTGGAGAAATCGGGATAAGCCATAGACGTAAAGGATGCAGCAGCAAACATTAATAGGGAAAGAAAACTGTTATCATTAATATTCTAAACCAAAAGTGCAGTTATTGCCTATAAGCTACAGCATATTTTCTGTTTAACCATAGACACCAGGTCGAAAGAAAAGTCTGTTTACATAGAGCACATTCTCTGCAGTCCAAGCGCGATGCGTGAATACACTGAAGCTCACTCTCACTCATGTCTGAGGTAAATCATTGACACATCACCACTTACAGTACATGTGTTATTTTGAACTAAATGCATTACAATCGGCTGAAACGAATGCACAGGTTACTCTTCTGAACAAGAACGCTCCGTTTCTCACACTGTTCACGTGAATCGAGGCATAGTTCGGCGCGCACACGCAAAATACCCATGAACATACCGGCAGTTCAATAGAGAGTGCGCCTCTCTTAAGCCCCTTTCACACTGCGATTCCGGCAAATACACGGATAATGCGACCCGGCATTTGTTCCCGGGCCGCTAAATTTGGTCCATTCTCACTGCCAGCGAAATACCGTAATATGTGCGCTTTCACACACAACCCGTAACGGTCCCGGATCGAGTTGACACGTGACATCCTGATGTGACGTATAATGGCGAGCGATCTCAGCTTCAGCGCGGATAGTAAGGAGCTCCGTGGTCTCGACTTGTGTCCAGTTTGTGCACATTTCTGCTTGTTTAATTTTAGTTTCTTTTGTATACGAACACTCTCTGCGTTTAAAACACTGACTAGCTCTTCTGGCACTGCAGGGTTGTTTTATTGAAAAAACAAGCTCTAGGAGTCGCACGATAACTACGTACACGTTGCAGCATTAGTTTCGGCTTTTGTTCACACGGCGCTTGTCCCGGGTCAAATACCGCAATGTTACTAGGTCCCCGACCCGGGTTCAATTCGGTAATCAATTCCGGGACGTGGTTGTGAAAGGGGCTTTAAAGGACTATATTCCTGCTCGTGGAATATGGACCTCCTCCAGGTATGATGTGGTTCTGGTGTGCTCACAGGTCCGCATGACAGCTTTCACATTACCAGTTTTCATACGAACTGTGCCCTGTTCTGAACTAAACTGCCAGTAATACTACCTTTTTTTATATTCTTAAAATGAGAGAAATCCCTGCTTATTCTGAATTTATAAGCTAGGCTTAAGAGACATGAACAAGTTACTTGATAAACATCTATGACCTTTGATACATATCTAGTCTTCATGACTATTTTATTGATTATTACTGAATAAGTATTATATGGTTTCACTAATAATAAACATACATTTGCATAAAGCATGCATATTTGTCCATATACCCATGTTGATTAGAGTATTAAAAACTTAATTCAAACTTAATTTAAGATACATTTACAACAATACATTTAATGTACAATGTCGTTTGACAGCCCTTATATATATATATATATATATATATATATATATATATATATATATATATATATATATATGTATATATATATATATATATATATATATATATATATATATATATATATATATATATATATATATATATATTTATTTATTTATTTTTATTTATTTTTTACGAAGCATGAACATGTTACAGTGCACCCCACAAACACAAATGAGCCTTCAAAAGAATGTCTTTTACCACCTCTTTAAACCTGTCTCTAATGGCCAGTTGATGATCTGCAGTTTAAGTCACTTCCGTGTTGGATTCAAAAGAGAGGCAGGAAGGTTGCTGCCTGGTCTATGCACACAAATGCACATGAACACAGGTGCTCACCTTAAGGCACAGCCCTGGGTCTCTCCTCACATGCTTCATGAAGCTGTCCAGTCACAGTGCCACTACTGCACTGCGGCTTGTTTGTCCGCAGACGCCACCAGCGCGAGGTGAGGTCACACAGTTAGCCTCCTTGACCGCTCTGATCAAGATGATTTGGCATAATTGTGTTATCACCTGCTGAGCAAAGGCCACCGCTTTCGAAGACGGCAGTATTGGATTTCTGCAAGCTTTTAGTCTGCCTATGTCAATGTGATGTAGTTTCCATGAAAATCAATTCGGAGGCGGGGGTGTATTTGACTTATAATCCCAGAACTGGAGTTGCCACTGCTGACACACGAAATTAGAGCGAGTAATTATGAAGAAATATGGACAATGCTGTTTTTTTGCTGAGAGAAACGTCTCTCTGCACAACTTTGTAACACTGTTCAATGGGTGCTAAAACCGTTAAAAGCTTAACTATAACATTTTGTGAGTTGGCTTGCCATAATTATTCATTATAGACAAACCAGATTGGTCAAAGCTCATTTGTTCACTTATTGCCCCTGTCAGCTTCCCCCGCATTCTCAGCAGTTCCTAAGGTTCAGAGAATTCCCCTTTACAGGTCTACAGTAATTGATCAATGAAGTTTCCCACAGTCTCTTTGGCTGATCCGTAGACTGAATTAGGTGAGGGATTCATTAATTGGATTTTTTAGCTCAGTTTTTCCCTGGATCTCACCACAGAGCTCTGGGGGTCATATACTGATTGGGCTGTTAAATAAATAGTTTACCCAAAAATAAAATACTGTCATTATCTTGTATGTCTGTGGTTACAAATCTCTCTCTCTCTCTCTCTCTCTCTCTCTCTCTCTCTCTCTCTCTCTCTCTCTCTCTCTCTCTCTCTCTCTCTCTCTCTCTCTCTCTCTCTCTCTCTCTATATGCATGATTTAAAATACATACATAATAACAAAAAGGCAATAATAATTTGTGCAAAGAATGTATTGAAAGCAAGCAATCATATGGTTTTATTGAACAGCACTGTTAAAATGCATAATGTAATACACAGATTAGGCATAACATTATGACCAGTGACAAGTGAAGTGAATAACATTGATTATCTCTTCTTCACTGTGCCTGTTAGTGGGTGACTAGGCGTGACTTTTTTCCACATAGTTGATGTGTTAGAAACAGGAAAAATGGGCAAAAATTATCATTTGAGCAAGTTTGACAAGGGACAAATTGTGATGGATAGATGCTCTGTGTCAGAGCATCTCCAAAACTGCAGCTCTTGTGGGGTGTTCCCGGTCTGCAGTGGTCAGTATCTATCCAAAGTGGTCCAAGGAAGGAACAGTGATGAACCGGCGACAGGGTCATTGGCGGCCAAGGCTCAATGATGACCTTGGTGTGCGAAGGCTGGCCCGTGTGATCTGATCAAGGAGCCGAGCTACTGTAGCTCAACTTTTTGAAGCCTACCCACCGCCAAAAGAATCAACAGTGGGCACATGAGCATCAGAACTGGACCACGGAGCAATGGAAGAAGCTGACCTGGTCTAATGAATTGTTTTCTTTTACATCACGTATGGATGACCGGATATGCATGCGACACTTACCTGGGGAACACATGGCACCAGGATACACAATAGGAAGAAGGCAAGCCGGCGGAGGCAGTGTAATGCTTTGGGCAATGTTCTGCTGGGAAACCTTTGGGTCCTGCCATCGATGTGGATGTTACTTTGACATGTACCACCTCCCTAAGCATTGTTGCAGACCATGTACATTCTTTCACAAAAGCGGAATTCCCTGGTGGCTGTGACCTCTTTCAGCAGAATAATACACCCTGCCACAAAGCAAAAATCGTTCATGAATGGTTTAAGGAGCACAATGAGTTTGAGGTGCTGACTTAGCCACCAAATTCCCCAGATCTGAATCCAATCGAGCATCTGTGGGATGTGCTGAACAAACAATTCCAACCCATAGAGGCTCCACCTCACAACTTACAGGACTTAAAGGATGTGCTGCTAACATCTTTGAACGTGGGGGAGAGGACGCTGGCGTTGTCTGTTCGCCGCTTCTCCACCCACAACAAATCATGTTAATGTACTATTAGATTTACATTTTATTTTATTTCCTTATGTTAGTGACTAGTCTAACAGTCAGAGCTACAGTTGGGACTGTTGCTGATTGCTGGCAGCCACTGAGAGGTCGTTGTTCGTCGTTTCGCCGTTTTCAACCGCTTCTCTAATGTTTACGTTTGAATTGCTGCGGTTGGTTTCTGGTTTGGAGGACATTTGATGTTTCTCACCGCGGGTGCTCACTGGTGGTCTCCCTTGGGCTTAAGCTGCATGGTGGCTGAAGTTTGCACCGGGCTAGCGTCATCCGGGCTCTCGTCGGCGGCGTCCGGCATGATGTTGGGATGTTCTGCTTCTCGGCTGCGCCGCTGTTCCGTCCTGCATTGCGACCGTGGAGCGACATCTGCGCCGGCCCCGGTGTGTCCACAGAAGTGCCCGGAGGAATGTTCTGCCTCTTGCATGGTGCTGCAGCGATCCCCATCGTTTGAATCATCATGAAGAAGACCCATCATCTGGTCTTCAGCTGTCGTGCCTCGGCGATGTCATCGGGACACTGCCGCTGGGAGAAATCTGAAACATGGAGTGGACCACAGTGTGCTGCGGAGCTAACAGAGACTTCCACCATCAGCTGTTTTCTGTCCACCATCAGCTCTGTTTCTGTTCACCATCAGCTCTGTTTCTGTTCACCATCAGCTCTGTTTCTGTTCACCATCAGCTCTGTTTCTGTTCACCATCAGCTCTGTTTCTGTTCACCATTAGCTCTGTTTCTGTTCTGTTTTCTGTGTTGGTTGATTGTTTGTAGTATTCTATATTTTTACTTGTTATTCATTTTTTGTTGTTATCCCCCCCCCCCCCCCTTTGTTGCACTTTGAGATTCTTCGGAATGAAAAGTGCATTATAAATAAAATCTATTATTATTATTATTATTATCTTGGTGCCAGATACCACAGCACACCTTCAGGGGTCTAGTGGAGTCCATGCCTCAATGGGTCAGGGCTGTTTTGGCAGCAAAAGGGCGACCTAGTCATAATGTTCTACCTCATCGGTGTATACTTCAAACATCTTCTGCACATTATATACTATGACAAATATCTGCAGAGGGCACCAGCAGCCTGGTGCTTGTTGTTACACTTATCAGTATGAACAAAACTGTATTGAATCGCAGCCTTTTCAGCGGCTGGAGCCTTGGAAAACAGTCTAATAATGCAGTCGAATGATTCTCGTCCATAGAATGCGCTACTTCCGCTGGTTAAATGACACGGGCTGGGCAAATTGCAGTCAAGTATTTCGTTTTTTGTTTAAATCAATCAGCTGAATTTAATCAAGGAATTGTGGCAGCCCTATCTTGTAATGAATGTCACTTCTGTTTCTGAGGGTGAGGCAGAACAACGTAATGCAAGAACTGTAAAAGTGTTTGCCTTAAACACTGTGAAAAAAATTTGTTGGTTTAACTCAAAAAAGTAAGTAACCTGGTTGCCTTAAAAAAATTTAGTTAATTGAAATTAAAAATTTGAGTTGATACAATGAAGCAAATTGGTATGATAAACAGAAACTCAAAATATTATTGTATCTGAACCACATAAAAAAATAGCACTATTTGGCTTCACCGCATCATCGCAAATAAAACATACACAATTACCCAAAATAAAATATTTTAATAATATTTTAAATAAAGGTTGTAAATTCTCAAAAATGTTCATTGTATTAACTCAAATTTTTAATTTCAATGAACTCAAAATTTTAAGGCAACCAGGTAACTTTTTAAAAAAATATTTTTTCACAGTAAACTCAACTACTTTGCTATGCAAGACAGCTTTCACATCGAAGAGAAATATTGTCATGTTTTAATACCGAGAGATCTCGTCAGACCGCTAGTGAATGGAAATAACATTCACGCTAACGTCACACATACACACACACATATATATCGAGCTATACACAAACAGCATTTAAACTTCAGTGGTGACATTGAAGGCTTCAGTAATTGGATTCGATAGTGAATTCTGAATAGTGTAGTTCCTCCAACCATTAGACTGAGTACATCCACAGGATTCAAAGGATGCATTTCCAAACTGTCACTACAGTGGACACTGGCCTTTATGACTTCAGACACGAGCCGTGCAGGACAAGGAATTTCACTCCCTCTGCAGGGGCCGTGCCAGCCTAATGTATATTCAACAGTGCAGGAAAAGCCGATGGTCCCTATTGAAAATATGTCACCTCATATTCAAGCTCTGAGCCAGGAGGGCAGACTGCCAAGCAAAAAGAGACCACCGTGAGGAATACGGCTCTGACCTGAGGGATCTAAGCTCGGTGACCTTTGAGCATTTGAAAGATGCTTTGCTGCATCATCGTGTACTACAGTGCGCAAGAGGTCGACAGACCACTCAATAGACAAGAAAGGAACAAGGACAGGGAGCTTTTCAGATGGAAATCTCCCAACACTCTCTCATAAGGAAACATTGCTCCAGTGGTTTTTATCCTGCACCACCAAAACTAATTGCGATTTAACTAATTTAGGAGGATGTCATTTGTTTAATTGAATTTAAGAGTAATTAAGTTGGCTTGAGAAAGGAGTCAAAACTTTTGTACAATAACACTTATAGTGTATTTATGCGGCCTGTCACTAGCAAAGCTTAATGACTATCCTATGACAGCATGATAAAACATAGTTGGTGTTAAAACATGTTGGGAATGTGTTAAATTATGCTAGCAACATGTTAAACATGTTAAAACCAACCCGATCACACATAAATGCGTATAAATAGTGTGCAATGTCGTGGAATGTATACGCCAAAACTCATTTTGCCGTGCATATGATACGCTGTTTTTCGCGTGCATATGATACGCACTTTATGGCGTATATATGACACGCTCTCTTGGGTAGGTTTAGGGTAGTGGGGTGGGGGGTTCGTATGTATAATACGCCATAAAATGCGTATCATATGCACGCAAAAAACAGCATATCATATGCACGCCAAAATGAGTTTTGGCATATACATGTTAATTAATTGTAACATGTTAAAACATACTACCAATGTGTTAAATCATGCTAGCAACATGGTAATTGATGCTAAAACATGCACACAAAAAACGGCAATCACGCTAAAGCAAACATGCTGATTCATGCTATCAACGTTAATACGTTATCAACATGTTAAACATGCTATCAACATGTAATTCATGTTACATTATGGTAGCAACATGTTACATCAAGTTAATAACATGTTAAATAATGTTAGCAGTATGTTAATTTATGCTAGCAATGTTTATTTATGTTAAAACATGTTAGAAAAATCATGCTAGCAGCATATTAAAACATGTAAAAATGTGTTTATACATTTAGACATTCTATCTATCTATCTATCTATCTATCTATCTATCTATCTATCTATCTATCTATCTATCTATCTATCTATCTATCTATCTATCTATCTATCTATCTATCTATCTATCTATCTATCTATCTATCTATCTATCTATCTATCTTTGTAGAGCTTTATCTTTTTTTATTTTACCAGTCTATCTAAGCTGCAAAATATTCTGTACAGTGAAAATTTTAACTTTCATGCTCCAGGAATGATAAAGGTTCACCTTTTCCAAGTCTTCTGAGTGAAGGAAGTAAGAGACTGAAATATATATATTTTTACTTCCACAGAAGTACTCCTTCAATATTTGAGATCTGCTCCTCGAGACGCATTGAGCCAGGTTTGGCATTACTGATGATGTCAAATGATACTTGCTCTTACATGGTCTTGTGGCCGATTGCGACATGTCAGTTTGAATCTTTCTGACTGACATTTGAGAGTGGAGTGGAGGACTTTCAGCAAATAACTTACATTTTCCATGAGGACCCGAAAAGAAAAGAAGGCTTTTTTGGGGGGTGATTTCTACCTTCCTCTTGAATAGTCTGTATGATCCTTGTAAGGGAATGTAACATATCGTAACATCTCAGAATGCCCGCTCAAATAATCCATTCAGCTTTTCACGATAATGCCCTATTAGTGTTGACAGCAGCACTTAATGTGCAGCTGAAGGTGTGAGATACCACAAAGCTTTCTTTGTTTTATTTATGATGCATATTTTCAGGTTAGGTAACATATGGAGCTGTTCAAAGGGAGCTGGAAAACAATAAGGGCGAATGCAGCTGCAGGCTTTGGATAAGGTGCTAAATGATGCGTTTCC
Organism: Pseudorasbora parva; assembly: GCF_024679245.1. NCBI lineage: Eukaryota > Metazoa > Chordata > Actinopteri > Cypriniformes > Gobionidae > Pseudorasbora > Pseudorasbora parva. The sequence goes on along the minus strand of NC_090175.1, from coordinate 14,006,908 downwards.
TGTTGAAGATGAAAACAGGACTTTATACGTGAGTTGGGCATCTATTACTTGGAATTTTTGGTTGACTGGCTTTGTGAGTATTGATGAAGATGTATCAATATTTAACTGGTCTAACTATAAGCACTAGCTAGTATTTAGAAGCAACAAAATTATTACTATAGAATTGATAGAAATGCGCATGCGCATTGCGTCGTTATGTCTTCGAGATGCATGTTAAGGCACTAGAAGGGACTAAAAATACAATTGTATTTATTTACTTATTTATTGTAAGGAGGTAAATATATAAAGAGTACATTTTTAGGTGACGTCTATTATTAACTGTTTATATATATATATATATATATATATATATATATATATATATATATATATATATATATATATATATATATATATATATATATTAATACATTCATTTTATATATAATTTTATTAGTAACTATTAAATTTTACTATTATATAATATTATATATTTTTTAATAAATATTAATTTATTAAATAATTAAATGTATTAAATTTCTTCAGTGTTTATTACATTTTACTTGGTTTTGTGTGTGTGTGTGTGTGTGTGTGTGTGTGTGTGTGTGTGTGTGTGTGTGTGTGTGTGTGTGTGTGTGTGTGTGTGTGTGTGTGTGTGTGTGTGTGTTTTATATAATTCAGGATTTAATTGTTAAATATTAAAGTAAAAATGGTAGTTTATTAAAATTAAAAAAGTAGCACTTTTATTTTGTTTATTTTTTTCATATTTATTTAAACAATTAAATATATAAACAATTCAAAGAACATAACATTTAATTAAATCATAATAAACAAAAATATAACATTTTCTTAAAATTGTGAGTAACCTCCCAATTCATTGTGGGTGGTAGTTTGATAGAGGGGAAAAAAATAATATAATAAGGAAATAACAGTCACAAGACAAAATATGTTATTGTTATTATTGGTTGAAGATATAAAAAATATTAAATGCCTTCTTGAATTTGCAATGTTAACTTCTCATGCGTTTTCCCGAGAGCATCCGAGAATTATATGTCATTTATTATTTGTCAATTATGTGTCTATCTGTGTAAATGGAATGTCAGTCTATGCCAAGAACTCATAATGTAATTTCCATCATGGTTCCTGTACATGTCAAATGTTTTGTATCATCCAGCTGATGGCTATTTCATTGGAAAAGATGTATCCTCGGATGTATTGCAAAATACCCACAAATCCAAAGCATCTTGCTAATTTAAAGACGCAATCAAACAACTAAATAAGTTGACCTACCTAGGGCAAGACTTTATACTACAAAGCCCCGTTTCCACCAAAATTACCCGGAACAATTTGTACCAGGAACTTTTTTACAGGAACTTTTCTCCCCCCCAGACCTGCAGCTGTCTGCGTTTCGACCGCGATAAAGTTCCGAGAAGATTAGGCAAATTAGTCCGGTGATGTAACGTTAGGACTGCACGCGACTGCTCCTCCAAATCAGTGAAGGACATGTAATCATTTTTAAGTGTACCGATTGAAAGGACTGTTTACATGAGACGTTATCTAAACCGATCTGATGTTTACATGTGATGACTTTCAATCGCAATCATTTTGTCACATGCAGTTTGTCTGCCGCATCAAAAATGTCGCCGCTGTTTTCTCCAGCAGCTGAATGTGTTTACTGTAGCCATAGCAACTCTTAACGGCCACCAGGACTAATACAGTATTATTTATATCTATTTGTTGTAAAGTGTAATAATCATCCCAGAGAAAAAAATCTTCTGTCAGGCGCAGTTAAAGTAAAAACTGCCCGGGGCAATATACGTTGTGTCATTACTCCAACATTATCTTCATAACTCACGAAATAAAAAGTTTACCCCTCAGAAAAATTTACTTTCCTCTCTTGTCAACATGAGCGCGGCGCGCGCCGTGACGCCGTCACGTCATGTAAGGACACACACTTAAAAGTAATCGGTCAGGTCGTTTACATGGTGAAAAAAAATTAATAACGAGTATGGAAGAGATTCAAGCTGTGCTGCTTTTGCTGGTTATAGGTTTACTAAAGAGGTAATTAACAACGACAGAAAAGAGCACTAATATGCAGATTCAGCAGCATGCAGCATATTCAGAAAGCTTGTAAAGCTAGATTTAAAATGACAATATATTATTATCAGCTATTACGGACATTGAACGTGAGATGGCTGAGACGACCGCGCGCCACCAGACAGAGAGCAAGACTGATATTTATTGAACGCAGAACGAACCTCGCAAAAGACTTTTAAAAATGCCTGTTGAACTAAAATGCTGCCTGAGCTCAACCAATCAGCACGTTCAGCGCCCAAGTCCCGCCCTCGAAAGTTCCTGAACTTTGAAAAAGTACTACCTCGCGAGCAGGGCCGTTTGGAGGGGGAAATATTTACCCGGAACTTCATTTAGACCCTGGTTCCTGCGGTCTAAACACACGAAGTACCACCCAAAGTTCCTAGTTCCTGGGTAAAGTTCCTGTGGTGGAAACGGGGCTCAAGAGAATGACCACGCTAGAAACATGCTCCCTCTAGTGGGAATTAACCTCTACAGCAGGTATGAAAAATAATGCAAGGTGCTTGTCTGTAGCATTAGGATGAGGTTGAATTGGTCTGTTGCAATGATGTAGGAAATTTACCTCACAAGCCTACACATATGACAGACTCATAACGGTTCATGAGTTACACAACAGCCCTGCAGGACACAGAGGCGTTTCAGCTTCACAATAACGTGCAGCTGTAAAGGACAAAAGGTCGCTCTGAGAGGAATACTGCAAATCTGCATGCAGACAGTAAAGCATTAAAACGGTATAAAACGAGCAGCTTGTGTGGATAAGCTGTTTAACTAAATTATTGACCTAAAAATAAAATTGCCATTAATAACTGCCCCATGTCGTTCCAACCCTGGATTGTTTTATTTCCCCCGTGAAACACAAAAGGAGATGTTCGGGAAAATGTCCAAGTTCGGTGATTTATACTGCCAAGCTCCAGATATCGCCAAGTCTTGGATGTAGAGTCAAATCCTTTTGGGGTTATATTTTAGAAACGGCATGCTAATATTATAAATCAGTGTAATGAAATTGTTCTTAAAGAAATAGGTCATTCAAAAATGAAAAGTATGTCATCATTTACTCACCTACAAGTCATTACAAACCTCTATGACTTAAAAAAAAAAATGTTTTAGAGAACCCTATTGACTTTCCATGTAGTAATGAACAAATAAAAACAGTTTTCAAATTATCTCAAGAATATCAGAAGAAATAAAGTCATACAGGCTTTAGACTAATTTTAGGGTGAGTAAATTATGGCAGAATTTTTCATTTTGGGTTGAACTATGTTTATTATCGACTGATAATCTTTCCCTCAAATGTCATTTCAATGGTTTCATTGAAGCATGTGTTGTGATCGGTCATGTGACAGATGAGAACCAATAACATCTGGCATCAGTGACATGTGACCAGGCCTAATATAAAAGCATAGGAAGGTTATTGTTGCACAGCATTTTGCTCCTATGTTTTCTGTTTATACTACTTTTTGTGTTTTTCACAGAACAAAAAAAAAATCCTAATAAGTTGATCGAAACTACATCAGGCTGAGTAAATTATGCCAATTTCCATTTTTAGGCAATCTATTCCTTTAAGCAGTCAACGCAAGTGCTATTTAATTCCCTATTATTATAAATATTTGCTGTTTTAAAGTCTGTATCTGTACTAAATGCATCATATTCTGGTATAGCCTACTTAATTTTTGCCAGTCTTATACTGATTCTCGGATTATTACTAGGCCATTAAACATATTTCATTGTTAATAGTTCCTAAGCATTTTATAAGTCTTGTGGAGTTCTCCTTGATTATGGTATCATTCAAATATGATTGCTAATGAGCAGTAATTTATGATGATTGAGAACTGTTTGAGCCATTAGTGTCAGCGCTGATTGTTTGCAGCAGGATGCATGACTCGGGAAGTGGAAATCATATTGATGACCTCCATATGACAAATATAGCAGAATTTGTTTCATAGCCCGTGATGAGCGTCCCTTTAATGGCAATATGTGATATTTCCCCTAAAGTTACTGTAACGCAGTTCGTTTTTCAGGGAAGCTAGTGCGGCTGCCACCCCACCTCGACCCAGGGGCGAGGCAGCGAGCTCTCCGTCCCACCGGTCTTCACTCTCTCCAGCACCATCCTGGAGCTCTCCACTCTTCACTCTCTCCAGCTCCAGTCTTCATTCATCTGCGCTCAGCGAACTCCTCAGCACCGCGATCCCCCTCAGCAGCGAGGGCTTTCTGACAGCATGTTTCTCCTTCCTCCCGGGTTTCAGCCCCAATGTAACAGTTTGTTTTTCGGGGAAGAAGGGGGCGGGAACCAGCGAACATTTTGAGATTTACATTTTTTTAATAAAATAAACAAACTGAAAGTAAAAGCGGCCGGCAGCCTATCGCGGACGACTGCCGCACACATAATAAAACAAAAATAAAACCATAAAATTAAAGTGATAAATCACCCAAAAATTAAAATGTGATGTTTATCTGCTTACCACAGGGCATCCAAGATGTAGCCTAGGTGTGTTTGTTTCTTCAGAAGAACACAAATTAAGATTTCAACTCCAACCGTTGCTCGTATAATGCATGTCAACTGGGTGTATTTCTAAGAGAGCCACTATGAGAGTTAAAAACACACACATACGAACCCATATTAAACCCTTGCGGCTCGTGGCGACACACGAGAAGGGTGGGTCTGACTGCAGAGCCACAGAGCCACAACTTTACCCCCAACCACAGTTTTACCACAGCAGTTCTGACCGCGCATGCGCATTGCGTCGTTATGTCTTCGAGATGCATGTTAAGGCACTAGAAGGGACTAAAAATACAATTGTATTTATTTATTGTAATTGCACTTGTTTGATTTAATAGTTGTTAGTTAGTGATCAACTGTGATGGTAAAATAATGAAATGTTTAAAATGTAAATTGTAAATGTAATAGGCCTAAATAAATGTAAATTAAATTAGATTCTTGGTTATGTCTCTAACAAATTAATAATATGCTCACACTTTCAGCCTGTTTAAAAGTATGTTTTATTTGTGTTCAAGTTTATGCATTTACCCCAGGCAGAATTAATCAACTTGAGGATATAGCCTAGTTATCTTGACTTTAGACTAATAATTTAATAATTATATAAACCTTTGAAATGTCTATTCGAAAGTTAGTTTTTTTTTTTATACCAGGCAGTGAAAATACATGTAGTTTATTATACCTTTTTGAAAAAGAACACAAAAAAACATAATAGCAATATTGTGTTCATGACAGCATTGTTTTATCCACAACTTTCCCGAACTCTGACCTTTCCCCTAATCGCTATGGCAACGTAGAACACCCCGGTATCGAACTTCCGGTTTACGTTAGTCTGTACTGTTATCAGCTAAACGCTTGGTTGTATTATGAGGATTCAGGAGTAGACTTAACAACGCTTCAGGCAAAATGATCACATGTCCAAGATCGGTCGCATGGATCTGGCTATCTGACAAGAACTTACTAATATCTGCAGCATTAAGCGATTCACCCGAGTTATGCGGTGCACACATTTTGCCACTCTGTGGTAGGCTTGGCTGTTCCCTATGATCCACGCAAGAATTACCTTCCGTCCATGCGCCTGTAAATAGATTTTATTTTATTATAAATAAAGGTTTATTTGTTTAGTTATTTATTTTGTTAGATATTTCCACTTTGCGGGAGTCCTGCAAAATAATTTTATTTTCCCGCGACACGCACACAATAATATCTTGCCGCCCGCATCCGCCGATCATCAAATATGATCCCACGCCGCACTCGGTTGTGCTGGGTCCTGCGGGAGTGCAGGTCTCTATTTAACGTTAGGTTGTTAGAGCGGTCTTGCTACACAATAAATCTGTAAATTATTGAAAACAATAAACAGACCCCTTGCAAAAAATTATACAGTTGTACTGCAGTATTTTAAACAGGCTAGGTTAAACTAATATATTATATAAACTCAATAATTAAATTTACAGCAATGAAATGTTAATTTTTATTACAATGCACTTAAATTAATTGAAGTTCATGCATTTATTTTCATGTTGATTAAAAAAAAAGTCTACTGACAATGTCTGACATGATTTCAACAATTACATATATTAAAATATAAATATTACTTCTACATCACAATTCTTGAGTTTATTTGAAGCTCGTTGGGCATTGAATGGGTGCGTATGGTGCTAGGCAACATGTCAAACTGGTCCGTTTATGGGGCATGGTTTATGGAAGCAAGTAGGTTTCTGAGGTGAGAGACCCAGGCGCTCAGCGCTCATTAACCCCAGCGAGAGCAGCCTTAACTCGGCTCGTCCTTCTGACGACTGCCGCTGCCTGGCAGAAGCCCCCCCTATGATGCAAATTCTTGTCTGTTGTGTAGTGAATGAAGCGAATGGAGTCAAAATGTTCACGCGTCCATGTTTGCGCGAATAGCGCTATTTATTCGCGTCACTCGCGTCTGATGATCGCAGCATAACTGTTATGTGTGCTAAACCGGAACTGAGATACCGTCAACCGGAAGTATCGAGTGTCATGGCGACGCCCACTAACACTTGCAGGAAAGTTGTGGATATCAGTAAATGAGCCTGAAGCAGATGCAAAAAATAACAGCAGGTGCAACAATAATCAATAGATAGTTTTAGTACAGAATTAAGATTTAAAAATCGAATGTATCAGCTTGCCGTGAAACCTTTGTAGTGAAACTGCGCATGCGCGGGGCAAAACCACGGCTGGGGTGAAACTGGCTCTGCAGACAGATATTATTGCGACACACTGATGTTTTAAGACACAGAACGATTGGTTTCTGCAAGAAACTGAACAGTATTTATATAATTAATCAAAACAATAGACTGTAAAAAAATGTAAACTTTGTAAAAATATGGACGTATCGTCTATGACGTCACCCATAGGAAGAGCAGTTTTGAAGCATAAAGTAGAGACGAGCTGGAGTCATCGTGCGTCACTCCCGGATAACAGAAAATGGGCAAAGAGGCGGGATGTGGGAGGAGCTTTGGTAACGCAACGACTAACACACAGCAGATAAATAGCTATCCACCTGTCAATCACATGGGGCTCAATGAGATTCTGCTCCCTTCTGGAGCCTGTCTCTGGTGACCAGTCGATGAATTGCTGTTTATGTCACTTACGTATTGGCTTCAACAGAAACTAGGGGAGGTTGCCACTTGAATAAAACACATCTTAATACCAGGTGTAAACAGGGCCCGAGATTAGTGTGAGCAAACTTAAGAAGGTGGTTTTAGCTACACGGCCAGCCTACTCCAAAGCAGGTTTTATTTTGGGTTAGAGATCGCAAACCCAAATTGGACCAATCAGCTGTAAGCTTATGCATCAGCATTTAACTGATTCCTCCACTTCTCCTGTCTCTCTTAACTGTTTTAAGTTAAAGCAGTTTATAGTAAACAAGTTTAAGAGACAAAATCTTCTTCTGCTAATTATTTATTAATATTACATTAATTATAATTATGCATATTATAATATATTTATATAATTATTATATTAATTGACAGTTAATATCAAACTTAGCATTTAAATTAATTGTCACTTCTTCAGGTGAAAGCGCTCTGGAGTATCACAAACTCAGGATCAGACCATGAATTGACAGAGAAGTTTTTACCGGGAGTTATGAGCCTGCTAAACCTGATCTAAACCTGACTGGATTAGTATGGTTTTGCAACTTCTAACTAAAACTCAGAGTTTGTTTACCCATCTTCATGCAACAGGCCTCATGACAGTGTTCGTGCTGCTTAAGAAAGATACTGAGTTCATGAATGCTTCTTCAGCAAAGTGTATATTTACTGTTTATTCACCGCAGAGGAATGGGTATGTGCACAGGTTTCTTTACGAAGCAGCCTCACCAACTACTGGCCTGGCAGCATAATTCAGCGTTCTCAGTTATTTTTGCAGATCCCTGTGTACGGGGATTGTTTGGAAATCCTTTCTGTCACTAAAAGTAAAACTTTTCCATTTTTAGTACATTGTTGTTGTGTAAATACCCTCAAATGAGTTGTTAAAACATATTTCTGGGAACACTTTATATCAGGTGTCTTTGACTACTATGCACTTTAAACAAGTCAAATGTACTTATTGTTTTCATATTTTATTGCAAAACACTTTTGCTGATAATGAGGATACGGGTAGAGTTAGGGACAGGTGTGGTGCTATGTGTGAGTTTAGGGTTAGGTAAAAGGGAAGTGCCAAAAGTGTAATTATAAATGTAACTACAGAAATTCATTACAAGTGTAATTACATGCAGGTATTTTTTTTTATTTTTTTTTTTATGTATGTGCAATGTAAAAACAGGTGGGTCCTATTTTTGTTAGCTGGGATGACTGATAGTAAAACAACTAAACACAACACATGAGTCGAAAATAAAGTTGATGAACATCAAAGCACAAGCTGTTCTACATGAAGATATAAAACTTAAGCTTTTCTTCCCGCAACTAATATAAGGCCGATGTAGTTATGTTTTTCTACTAGCATACAAACAACAAAACTATGAGGCGTCCCTGAAGAGTGTCTATTGTTGGAGATTATGGCTGACCCAAAAACTCAAAGTTTAAAAGACTTGTTGCATCCTTAGCTTCAAACACACAAATGTCCTGGGATCCAATTTAGTTTTTCTTCTGCATCGCTTTCACCGTAAATTGTTACATGTGTGAGCATGTGGCAGAATATAATTCTGAGGAAAATATGAGATGTCACTAGCAATAGTGATGATTCACTCGTTTAGTGATCTCCGCAAACTCTTTAGAGTGTTTATTAAAAGATGAAAGGCAATACGCATGTCTGCCAAGCTTCCAAAGAAAACATACACCAGCCTATATGCTAGCTTCTATTTATTTCGACCTTTCCTTTTTGATACAAGTTACAATGGAGAAAATGTTTTTAATCTGTTGATCTGTTTGATCAAATCATCTGTGCTAAACTGCTATGTATTTTTACATAAACTATACAAATCAAATAAATATAACAAATATTTATACATTTATGATATATATATATATATATATATATATATATATATATATATATATATATATATATATATATATATATATATATATATATTATATATATATTATATATATATATATATATATATATATATATATATATAATAGATTTGTTAATTTGTGTTCTGCTATTTGTGCTTATATATGTGAGTATATATATATATATATATATATATATATATATATATATATATATATATACACTATATTGCCCAAAGTATTGGGACACCCCTCCAAATCATTGAATTCAGGTGTTCCAATCATAGCTACATGTGTATAAAATCAAGCACTAGGCATGCAGATGCTTCTACTCAAGTGTGGTACCGTGATAGGTTGCCACCTTTGCAATCCTCTCTACTAAATATTCCACGGGCAACTATTAGTGGTATTATAACAAAGTGGAAGCAATTGGGAATAACAGCACCTCAGCTACGAAGGGGTAGGCCACGTAAAATCACAGAGTGGGGTCAGCGCATGCTGAGGTGCACAGTGCGCTGAAGTCGCCAACTTTCTGCAGTGTCAGTTGCTAAAGACCTCCAAGCTTCGTGTGGCCTTCAGATTAGTTATTCTTCAGATTAATACTTTTGAGTGTGCCTCCTTATATGCCGTACACATAGACCGTAAAAAATATCTTCTTGGGACCGAGTCTGCGCAGTAGCGATTTCGGGACCGGAGAGCGCAGGAAGTAGAGCAGGAAGTACAGTTGCGATATCAAAAGCCCGCCCACACTCTCGCAGATGCAGAACAATTAATTATGTTGGTGTGAAATAAACAGTTATGGAAATGTAGAAATTAAAGCTAAAGCACCAATCTGCTCCCAAAAATTCCGAAAAAAGTCTGTTAGTGCCTCAGTGACAACTTCACTCAGAGAAGACGGAAGTCTCAGCTGTCAATCATGACGTCACACCCCCCGTTTTTAAAGCGTCAGATAACTAACTAATACTAAACTTATTTTAAAAACGAACACTTCAAATGAAATCATCGTGATGATAACTGCCTTCAATGACATAAACTAACTTTGGGGAAAAAATATTTGAAGTGTAATTTTATTGTTTAGTTTGTCTCGCGTCCATTAGAAAACACAGAGGGGCGGCTATACTGGGACCGGTCACCGGGGGGCGATCGAGGCGCGAAAGCTTCAGTAGATTAGAGGGAGACTGCAGGCTTGGCCATACACCGCACACGCCACGCTCACATGCACCAATCATGTTGACAAGAGGAAAGTACATTTTTTCTGAGGGATAAACTTTTTATTTCGTAAGACGTTATGAAGATAATGTTGGCATAATGACACTGTCCCTAAACCTACCCATGTAAGCAAACAATCAACTACTTCAACTGCGTCTGACATTAGAATTTATTTTTTCTGAGATGATTATTACACTTTACAACAAATAAATAGCTTTTATAAAAAACGCATAAGTCCTGGTGGCCGCTGAGAGTTGCTATGGCATCCGTAAACAAAATCCAGCTGCTGGAGAGGAAGGCGTCGATATCTAATGCGGTAGACAAACTGAAAGCTGTGATGATAGCATAGTGGCACTTCATATCGATTAACTTGATAACATGCAGTTTCAAACATTAAGTTAAAAATTTATTTTTCCGTACAGGCTGTGGCCTGAGTCCTGTTTATGACTGTCAGACTGCTAATGCATTTGTGATTGAATCTCCATTACAGCGGTGTCTGTTTTTTAAAAAAAATTTATTATTATTTTATGGGGGGTGGGTCGTAGAAATCCGAATATATTCGAATACATTGCTTGATATTTGATATCTGTTCGAATTAGATTTTTTTCAATAATGACAGCCCTAGTGTGTAGAGAGCTTCATGGAATGGGTTTCCATGGCCGAGCAGCTGCATCCATGCCTTACATCACCAAGTGCAATGCAAAGTGTCTAATGCAGTGGTGTAAAACTGCATTGTGCCAATTGTCAAGTTTGGTGGTGGGGGGATTATGGTATAGGGTTTGTTTTCAAGGGTTGGGCTTGGCTCCTTGGTATGCTAAAGCATTAAGGGTGTCTGTGTGTGTACATACATATATGTATTAATCGGCATGTACAAGTTATAGAATAAAAACCAATGTGTAGAAGCCACACATTTGGTTATTTGTTTTGAAACAAATTATCCCTAATTGAACTAAACACAGGATAGTAAGTATTACTTACTAACACGCAGAACCATTCCATTTTAGAGATTAAACTGAGAAATAATTCTCTTTCTCTGTGCATGGTAGAAAGAAGTATGTTATGTTTGACTTGTTTGATGTGAATTTAAGTGGGAATGGGGTTATGGCCCTGAGGGACGTAGAGAGAAGCTCACTAACTGGGGGCAAAGAGACTGACTGTGAGGCCGCTGGCAGGAAAAACAATTAGGATTTTGAAGTATAAGGTCATTGCTGCTGATTTACAGCTATGGATCTAAGGTGTATTCAGAAGCACTGCCACAGGCAGAGAAAGTGGCTCTTCAATTAGTGTTTTTGTAATTTTCCACATATGACTTGGAGCAGAAATACATAAATGTTAGTTGTGGTATTGTAAAAGACCTCTTAAGTCATAACTACATAAATAAGCATTTTCTAGGAAAAATTAACAGATGGTAATCATTTTAAGGGTATGATGGGGAAGAACAATGTCGATTTACTTATAAAATGTAATTATATAGGCTAGATATAAATGTATGTGCAGGATGATTTTTATAGCACAATGTCAATTTTTTTTAAAGAATGTATAAATTACTTTTGATATATTTTTTTTATAAATAATACGTTTTGTATGTTTTTTAAGTATCATTAATGTAAAATACTTATAATCTACTGTATTTAAAATTTTGTTAATCATAATTAGCCGATGACAGACAAAGCAGAATACCATAGATTTTAATTGAACATATGTGATAATAACAACACTTTTAATACTAATTCAATTATTTCACTCAATTAACCTGAAGGTTTTAATAAAAGCAAATATGTCTGAAATGTATATCTAATTGGAAATACTGAATAATAACCCCATTAATCACTATCTTTAAATGTATTAATTATTGTAACCCTAGTAACAACATGCAACCTGGCACCACATGTGCCAAATCTGTTGACCCAAGGGTCTAATTTGTTCTTTACATAAAAATAAAAACTATAACTTTTACTCCACAAATCCAAAAACATTAATACCTCCACAAATCCCACATTAACAAATGTACACACACACACACACACACACACAAGAAAAAAAGTTATGTTCAACATAATACAGTGTCAGATGTTTTCCAGAGATGCTAAATTAGATGAGTTAACCTCAAAACTTTTTCGACTAAATCACAAAAATGTTGATATTCAGATGAAAGGAAGAAATTAAAGCTTAGCCATTCATCAAAAGTGTGATACTGAAATTAGATTATGTCATCTATGTTTAGTAGAGAAAATCAAGGTGTGTTGGTGGGGGGGGGCGGTCATCATACCCTGTGTTACACTATGATAATGTCTGGGTTATTGCTATCTTTGTCATTGTAAAATATTTCTCATATTTCAAACCAACTTCCCATCTTTTAGATCTTTAAAACTTCTTGAACTGCAAGCAAACCCTTAATTACAACCGCAAGAAACCCAGCTCTTGATCTGATGGAGGCGGCAGCTGCTGTTGCCCTGCCTCAGTGGCCAGTGGCCATTAAAAGATTTTGCCATTACTTATCTGTTTTAGTTACCAGAGGAGCTATCGGACAGGGCTATTGACATCAGCCAGGCCACCCCATCCAGGTCACAGCCAGATGATTGATGGAAAATTTCAAGCCTCACTGTCTGCAAAGTAGCAAGCACACACACACAAACCCACACACACACACACACACACACACACACACACACACACACACACACACACTAATAGCCCACCTTGATACACTTGGCTGAACTATCCTTTTGAATTTCTTAGCAGGCTTTTAAATCGAGGTGTCACACCAGCTCAGAGAGAAAATGTGTTGCCATTCTAGACCCTCCTCTCTCTGGTCAAATCAGCTTTGATGAACTAAGATCTGCCTGAGCTGTAAGCTTAACATTTGGAGATCTCAAAAAAGTTAAATACAACATTCTCAGAATTATAGATAAATAAATAGTCTTATTCTCGAGAGACACGTGAAAAAAATGAACTCATTCGCATATTCACCTATTTATCTTAAAGCTACACTGTGTAACTTTTTTTAGTTTATTTTTAGCTAAAAACACTTAGTTCTTTCAAAAAATATATGCGCTCTTTAATATATATTTACTTCTTTCATGTTATAAAGTATTCTCGTAAGTTTGTAATATGCCATTGAAAATACATACGGGTGAGGGGTTCGAATACCGGTCGCCATGTTGCCCCTCCATCTTGAAAGTACATTAGCCAAAGAGGGACATACCCATAAATTCAAGCTTCACCTTTCGCGTTTTAACACTCGATGGCACCGTTTCGAATGTGAAGAGGGGGATTGCCATGTTAATCTTGGACTAAATCGGCCACCGTAGGAGTTGAAACAAAATCAGAATTGAGAGGAACAGAAACTATTATTCACTGGATGGTCATATACCTTTTCACCTCTAGATGGGGGGAAATATCACACAGTGTAGCTTTAAGAATACATATTACTTCTATAATGGCGCTTTTTCATTACCAGTACCAGCTCAACTCGGCTTGGCTCGCTTTTCGCTCCGTTTTCCATTGCAGATAGTATCTCCACAATAGTATCTGGTCGTCATAGCGACACCACAGGAAACTGCTGTGCCGTAATCTTCTACGCGACACACACCTGCCACCCACACATGCAGGACAATGGAGGAAATTGAGTGTATGCTGTTTTTGATCCTTTTGATCCTTGTGGCTGTTTCTTACAGCAAGATAACAAACGCTTCAATCTCTGGCGAAACTATTTAAAAATTGCGGGGTTATTCAGGATACTCCGTCTGGCAATGATGACGCAGTGAATAGTGATGATTCTCTCTGACCAATCAGCAGTCTGCCGTGTTTTCACGTCACATTTTAGTATCGCCTCAGCTCGCTCAGAACCTCGCTGGAGGTGATACAAAAAAAGTACGGGTACAACTTTTACAATTGAAGACCAAACAAAGGTGAGTCCAGTGTTGGGTGTAACTAGTTACTAAGTAATTAGTTACTTTAATTTCATTGCTTTTCCCTTGAAAAAGTAAAGTAAGGGAGTACTCTTATTTTTCTGTGTAATTTTTGTGTAATTTAAATAATTTAATTTAATTACAGTTACTTCACTATTAATTGAACTAAATACCTAGCCTGACAAGCCAGACCCACATCAAGATGTTTGGTCTGGAAACTCACCATTGACAGGGCTCAATCCGAGGGGCGGGATAAACGGTTGTCTTTCAATCTCCCTCTGCGCGCGATAGGATAGCGCAACCACCAACCAGAGCAACGAAGGTGAAGCAGAGCTTGTTAACAGATTAAACATTCGCCGTATCCGGTCGGCTAAACTCTGGACACATCTTCCCTTTTTAAGAATGACTTCAGTGCCGTTCTTTGTTCTTTTCTCAGAGAAAAGCTTAACTCCAAGTCTTCCAGAGTCGCAGTCAAAAAAAGACCGCCGCTGTTCGCCAGTTTCTGTGTTAACTAGAAGCATGCAAACGCAACTCGGCCGTCGTCATTATGGCCCCGCCCACCGACTCTATACACGATGTGATTGGCCCGTCCAGAGTGAGGGGAATACAGCTCAGAAGGGTATTGAGAGTTCCTAGACGACACTTGCGGGCAGATTAAATTTTAGATTTCTAGGCTAGGTCAGATATGGACTAACCCAGCAATTGGGTTGTTTTAATTCTGCAGTTGGGTTAAATATTTGCTTAAGAAAACCCAATCGCTGGGTTAAAACAACCCAATTGCTGGGTTAGTCCATATTTGACCCAACATTGGGTTGTTTTTCACCCAGAATTTTTTAGAGTGCTGATAAAAAACAATCCACCTTCTTGAGCCCGAAAAACTACAAGTGTGAACACACCCTAAGTAAACTTTTCTACATTGACACTGACCCAACTGACTGACTGAACTGAACCAACATTAAATCTGAATTGAGCTGAATAATAGCACTTGTCTACTGTAGTGCTGCTTTACAGCTGAAATTGATTTTTGAGTTTTGCTACAGTAACACTGTTATTTTTCTGCTTATTTCTGTGAAGCTACTTTGAAACTATCTTTATTGTATAAAGTGTTTTTTTAATAAATGTGATTTTAAGTGTGCTGAACCCGGAGACCAGTTGTTGAACAGCTAAAGGTACACTGTAAAAAATTTGTGTTGGTTTTTGTTGGTTTAACTTAAAAAAGCAAGTAACCTGGTTACCTTAAAATTTTGAGTTTATTGAAATTAAAAATTTGAGTTGATACAATGAAGGAAATGTGTTTAATAAATAGAAACTCCAAATAGTTTTGTATCTGTGTCACGTCACAGACAAAGGAAAAGGTGCGAGGACTCAAGTGCAGAGAAAGATAATTTATTACAAAATAAACATAAACTCAAAACAAAACCCACGAGGGGGAAAAACACACAATAGAATAATAAAATATAAACTTAAACAAACCAACAGAATCACAGGGAGAACGGGAGACGCAGACATTACACAAGGATCCAACACAGACTGACAAACACAAGGAGATTATAAAGGGAACAAACAAGGCAGATAATGAGGGAGAACAGGTGGGGCAAATTAACCAATAATCAGATAACAAGGGGGAGGGAACTGACAGGGACACGAGCACATGCTCAACATAACAAAACCCACAAGTGCACACACGACAGGACAGGCATGTGACATTACCCCCTCCTTAAGGAGCGGCTACCAGACGCTCCACTAGGGACGGGAGGGACAGACCCGGGCGGGACGGGAGGGACAGACCAGGGAGGGACGGGAGGGACAGACCAGGGAGGGACGGGAGGGACAGATCAGGGGGGCACGGGAGGGACAGACCAAGAAGGTACAGACAAGGGAGGGGTAAACAAGGGAGGAACGAGGAAAACAAAAAGTTCAGGAGGCCATGGTGGCCCACAAAGTTCGAATGGCCAGGGCGGCCCACCGAGTTCGGGAGGCCCACCCAGTTCAAGCGGCCGGGGCGGCCCATAGAGTTCAGGCAGCCAGGGCAGTGCGGGTAGAGCAGGGCGCCAGGGAGGCGCGGTGAGAGCAGGGCGCCAGAGAGGCGCGGTGAGTGCAGGGGGCGCCAGGGAGGCGCGGTGAGAGCAGCACGCTTCAGTGGCGCGGTGAGAGCAGGACGCCTCAGCGGCGCGGTGAGAGCAGGACGCCTCAGCGGCGCACGGAGAGCAGGACGCCTCAGCGGCGCACGGAGAGCAGGACGCCTCAGCGGCGCACGGAGAGCAGGACGCCTCAGCGGCGCACGGAGAGCAGGACGCCTCAGCGGCGCACGGAGAGCAGGACGCCTCAGCGGCGCACGGAGAGCAGGACGCCTCAGCGGCGCACGGAGAGCAGGACGCCTCAGCGGCGCACGGAGAGCAGGACGCCTCAGCGGCGCACGGAGAGCAGGACGCCTCAGCGGCGCAGGCAGGGCGTTGGGGAAACTTCTCCAGTCCAGCAGTATCCACCGGCACTGGGACCACCGGAATACGATCTGCTGGCATTGGGACCACCGGAACATGATCTGCCGGAACTGGGACCACCGGAACACGATCCACCGGCACAGGGACCACCGGAACACGATCCACCGGAACTGAGACCACCGGCACACGATCCACCGGAACTGGGACCACCGGAACTGCCTCCGGGGCTTCGGATAAAGCCCTGTGCTCCTTCCACGCATGCAGGACTGCCACCACAAAGCATCCCATCACAGCCCTCCAGGCCGTTTCCGGACTCGGGACCACCGGAACACGATCCACCGGCACAGGGACCACCGGAACACGATCCACCGGCACAGGGACCACCGGAACACGATCCACCGGCACAGGGACCACCGGAACACGATCCACCGGCACAGGGACCACCGGAACACGATCCACCGGCACAGGGACCACCGGAACACGATCCACCGGCACAGGGACCACGATCCACCGGCACAGGGACCACCGGAACATGATCCACCGGCACAGGGACCACCGGCGCACGCTCCGCCGGTACTGGAACCACCGGAATACGATCCGCCAGCATAGGGACCACCGGAATACGATCCGCCGGCAAGGAGACCACCGGAATCCGATCCACCGGTACTGGGACCCCTGGAATCGGGACCACCGGAGCAGGTACGGAGGGAGCCTTTCTCCTCCTCCTTCGTTTCGGGACCACCGGAGCAGGGACCACCGGAACACGGTCCACCGGCATAGGGACCACCGGAACACGGTCCACCGGTACAGGGACCTCCGGAACACGATCCACCGGAATAGGGACCACCGGAACACAGTCCACCGGCATAGGGACCACCGGAATACGATCCGCCAGCATTGGGACCACCGGAACACGATCCGCTGGCACTGGGACCACCGGCACAGGGACCACCGGCACAGGCACGGAGGGAGACTTCCTTCTCCTCCTCCGTTTCAGGACCACTGGAGCAGGGACCACCGATCTTGGGACTGCCAGGGCAGGGGCCATCTCCCTGGCAGCTCTCTCCTGCTGGCAGGCGATAGCTTCCACCATTGCCTCAAATGTGCCTCCGTCATATGCCCTTCTGAGCCACCACTCCATGGGCTCATCTAGGGCATAATTAAAAAGGTCCTTGAGTGCAGAGTCACTGAGCCTCAGCCCCTTGGCGGTCTCCAGGAACTTCTTTGCAAAATTCCTAATCTCCATTCCCTCCTGGTGAAGTAGGTGGAGGACTCGAAACCGTAGAATCCGCTCATAGTGAGGACAGGTGGTGAGCGATTCCGGGATCGAGTCCTCTCTCTGCTGAGTCCTCAACATGGTTGGATCCTTCTGTCACGTCACAGACAAAGGAAAAGGTGCGAGGACTCAAGTGCAGAGAAAGATAATTTATTACAAAATAAACATAAACTCAAAACAAAACCCACGAGGGGGAAAAACACACAATAGAATAATAAAATATAAACTTAAACAAACCAACAGAATCACAGGGAGAACGGGAGACGCAGACATTACACAAGGATCCAACACAGACTGACAAACACAAGGAGATTATAAAGGGAACAAACAAGGCAGATAATGAGGGAGAACAGGTGGGGCAAATTAACCAATAATCAGATAACAAGGGGGAGGGAACTGACAGGGACACGAGCACATGCTCAACATAACAAAACCCACAAGTGCACACACGACAGGACAGGCATGTGACAATCTGAACCACAAAAAAATTTTGATAAATCATAAAAAAGCACAATTTGGCTGCGTCATCAGAAATAAAACACACACAATTACCCAATATGCTTACAAAATCTTTTAATCATATTTTAATAAAGGTTGTCGAATCTCAAAAAATGTTCATTGTATTAACTCAAAATTTTAATTTCAATGAACTCAAAATTTTAAGGCAACCAGGTAACTTTTTTTCGAAAAATGTTTTTACAGTGTACAATTTTTGCAAAAATCTTAATGCTTGGTACTTTATGCAAAAATAGAGATATTTTGATACAAGTGGGTGGGTGTTGTCTTTAAAGTTCCTAAAATCACCATAAGTGTATCATTAAAGTAAACCGGCACATAGTAATCGAAATCTTCTAAACTCACCAAAATACAATAGGTTAAAGCCTACATATAAATTCAGTGGAAACAGTTTCTCCTTTTCTGTCAGTGCTATCTAGTAGGAGCTAACAAGTAGTACATGCTCGCAAAGCCTTACTACTTCATTAAAACCTTGAACTTCATTGATATTTATACATCTGTTGTATCATGAACATTTTGTTTTCTGGCATTTCTGACACCCTTATTATAATTTCCATGCATGCTATTAAGACAATACTTTTTAAGTTGTCATTAGATGAGGAAAAGTAGAACAAGTAGCCTATTAGTGGCATCGGGGTCTCTCAGATGCCAAAAAGAACATAAGGCTGAACGCAGTAAATTAGGACCTTGTGGACCTTCAGTGAGACTGCTTGTCTAGTGTTTGAGGAATGTATTTATAAAAATAAAAGAAGGGGAAAAAAACATACTATTTGGTAGAACAAACAAGACAGGGAGGAGTGACCAAAAATGCTCTATAATCGCACAAAATGTCCCTGTTGTGCATGTGTAAACTAACACAAAAGCTGAGGCTTTTACTACATAGAAAAAAAGCAAATTTCCATTTTATGTTGCAGAATGTGAGGTACAGCATCACTCCATTACCCTCTGAATTTTTATTATGCAACATGGAGCACATTATATATACACAGTGAACTTTGACCCTTTCTATTTCCCCAATCCATTAGCACACAGAACTCGCAGCTAAAGGGAGAGAATGGAAACAGGATGAACAAACTTTGTGTTTATCGGACTTGATTGTGTCTTTTTCCTCATACCTGCCCTTTTACTGTGTCTGTTTGCATTTTCCTCTCGGTTCAGTGATTCAGAACACTTTCTGTGCAGCAGGAAAACCGATCTCACTAATCAAAAGCAAATTGTTCTTGATGTGAACAATGACAGCTTTTCATGTCAATAAAGATACATTGAAGCACTATCTAGAGCACATACCAATAATTATGCATTGGGCAGACTTGGGGGTTGGGGGGGCTTCAGTTAGAGAATTTTACTACTTTACATTCAAAAACATAACATCCTTATGTCTTATTTTGCAATGTTTCTTTCGTTATTTCAAACGCAATTTTGCAATGTTATTTCAAACGCAAGATGCAACAGCAATGTCAACTAATCATTATTTTTAGATGCAATTCTGTTGATTTGATTTCCACATCGCACTGAATGATTCACTCATTATTTTAACTGATTCAACTGCAATGGTGAACAATGAATTGAGTGATCAGGAATGTGTTTCAGTGATATCAGTCTCTTGACTGGAGCAGACTGTGTGTGTGTGCTGTGGCGACACTAATGTGAAACCAGACTTCCTTCGCCCCAATGGGAAGCACATTTATGTTGAATATGAATCGTTCTGTCCCATAAACAGTGCACTATGAGTGCCATTCACCATGAAAACTGTAAATGTGTAAGTGACCACGCAGAAGTGGGAGACTGTAAGTTTTGAATGCTTATATCTTCTAAATGTGAACTAGCTTATAGATAGCAGTAAGGCTAACATTCATTCTAAAAGCCAAAACACTTCAATTTTGATTTCATGGGGACTTTATTTCAAACTCAAACGGATTAATTAAAAGCAGTTATTACTCCACGTGTGGCATCATTAACCAACGTTGAATAAAACATTTTGCAACAATGCGGTTTTGGGAAACAGTCGCGACTAGCTAGTTGATTTCTTCAAAAATGCATCATACTACTGTAGTTATTATGCAGCAAGTTATGTCGTTATATGGGAGACACACCTCTCAGTATGGGCTTTCTATTAAAGGTTCCATTCTTCACGATTCCATCTTTCAAACTTTAGTTAGTGTGTAATGTTGCTGTTAGATCATAAATAATACCTGTAAAATGATAAAGCTCAAAGTTCAATGCCAAGCGAGATATTTCATTTAACAGAAGTTCCCTTTCAAAGCCTACAGCGAACGGCCGGTTTGGACTCCAGCAGGAAGTGCAGGGATGTAATGACGTCACTAGAACCGTTTGTTGACTCCGCCCACAAGAACACGCAAAAAAGGGGGCGTGGTCTTGTTGCTCTCCCACGTGGAGAAGAGCACGCATTCAGCGCTTGCATCTCCCCGTTATGGTGGGAGGCGGGACCTTTCCAGGCAAAGTGCGCTAAGCTGCTGTCCAATCACAACACGGGAAGCACTGGCCCAATCAGAACTCGTTACGTGTTTCTGAAGGAGGGACTTCATAGAACAAGGAAATCATCAGGCCGTTTTTAGGACAGAGGAAACAGCGGTGTACAGATAAGTAAATTGTGTGAAAAATACTGTTTTTTTACACATGAAACATGAACTCATGTTATATTGCACACTGTAAACATAATCAAAGCTTCGAAAACACGCGAAGAATGGGACCTTTAACAATCATTAAATTGATCACATCTGACGGAAAATGTGCCAAGAATCGAGTAATAGCCTATGATGCTTCCCAAAGCTCGAGTGTGTGGGAGATTTGACTGACGGAGTTATTAATCCCAATTTTTAGCATTGTTTTGTAGATGAAAATGTTAGTTAGTATAACTAGTAATTAGAATTAAAAATCTAAAAATATAAACTAGTATAAATTTAAATATATTGTTTTCCATTAACTCTTTCCCAGGCAAACACAGAATTTTTCATTATTTGTGAGAAAACGCTTCCCCGCCAAACAAAGAATTTTCAGTTTCCGTGTTTTCACTGTTAGACGCTAGGGGGCGCTATCATGCATCTTCTGAATGAGTACTGAATCTCCTGATCAAAACACAGGCGAAGAAGCAGTTAAACAAGCAATCGTATGTAAGCAGATGCATATGTAAAAAAACGCGATCATCAACATTAAACATGATATGAATCAAAACTATCTAATGTTAGTGAATGAAATGTGGACCCAGAACAAGCTACAGGACTGTATAAGCATTAGGAGTGTTGATGGACTCGATCTACTCCATCTGTGTTTGATCATCGTTCTGAATCTGATCTGGAAACAGTCTTCCACAAAAACGTGATTTTCTCAGCTTTTTGTCCAAAATGTTGCTTTTTTTATGAAACTTACCCATATTCAAGTGTTGATAAAAATGAATGCATAAAGCTAAAATAAAACGAAGAGGGCCAGCTCTTTATTTTGATATATTGCATGTTCAGATATTCATAGAACAAAATATTCTATGTGCTATGACATTTTTTGTGAAAATGGTCAAAAACCCTGGCGGTGGCTGGCAACTTTTTAAAAAAGCTGGCGGGGAAAGAGTTAATGTTAATATTACAGTTATGGGGTCGTTGTAACACTTTGTAGGCCTCCTTGACATTAAATTACACAGTACATAAATTGCTTTATCATATAGCAGACAAATATGACAATATTATATTGTTGAAACACTCGATGGTCTCTGCTATGTAATAAAAACCCCTCCAAAACATTCTGGTGAATGATATTTCAATTACAGCTATTGTTTATCACGCTATGAAATCATGTTCCATAATATAGTCACATGAAATTAGGCCATGTTATTCACAGATGCTTATTTAAAAAAAAAAAAAAAAAAGGATTTCACACTCTAAAGCCTCATAAATGATCCTGTCTGCAATATAATGTGTATTACATAGATGGGGGGAAAAGGTGCAATTTGGCAAGAACATGCTGAAGTCATCTACACCTGACGCTCGTCATTTTCTGTATGTTCACTCCAAACGAGAGCGGCTTCTGATTCCCAGCATGCTTTACTCTCCGACTCTGTGGGAGGGTTGCAGCTGCCAGTCCTGAGCGGCTTCACACTACAGACACAGTTAGTCAGTGGGGCGGCACATCCTCACATTTTTTATGATTAGTCAGACAAAGTCTGAACCCATTCCAGCCCCTGACAAACACCATCACACATGCTGGAGAAATGTACTCTGAAGTTAATTTCACAAAGAATAACAAAAGAAACAACAAGGAACACATTAAAACAAACATGACATTTTGAAGTAGAAAGAATTTTCGTGTAAAAGGTACTTTTTTTATGCATGATCTTTGTTTTATTTTATTGAATTTTTTACAGTTGCCTACATTCGCATTCTCATTGCCTACATAGTTCTCTGACACAATCAAATTCTGCATGTACAACGTCAACAGATGACAACAAGCAATAATAACGGAATAAAAATATTTACAACAAGAGCCAGAGCAAATACTTTACATTGTATCTGCAATTTTATATAGAATCAATACAGAAACAAACTACCTGTGAAATGAGTTACACTTTTACGTATTTTCCGATTTTCCGTATCATAACAAGCAAAGTCTCAACTGAAAAAAAAAAAACGCTGCCTGCCAAAACGCACTCAAGCGCTCACAGCGAGGCGTTTTCAGCAGAGCGCCTAGTGTTTTCAGCTGGCTAAAAATGCTTTGGTGGACATGGCCCAAATGAATCAAATTTACTACATTCGCCATGTCATTATCATGTGTCCAGCCAGCGTCAGTTGAGTCGCTTCGCTGCTGTTATAAGTTCTCTCCTGTGGCCTCATGGGATAGTAAAGTGTCCATCAAAGTACTTCTGCTATTGCGGAAGTGAGGCCAGCAGGGGGCGCTCACCCTGTGGTCTGTGTGGGTCCTAACGCCCCAGTATAGTGATGGGGACACTATACTGACAAAGAGCACCGTCTTTCGGATGAGACGTTAAACCGAGGTCCCGACTCTCTGTGGTCGTTAAAAATCCCAGGATGTCCTTCGGAAAAAGAGTAGGGGTTTAACCCCGGCATCCTGGCCAAATTTGCCCACTGGCCCCTGTCCATCATGGCCTCCTAATAATCCCTCTCTCCTGATTGGCTTCATCACTCTCCTCTCCACCAATCAGCTGGTGTGTGGTGAGCGTTCTGGCGCAATATGGCTGCCGTCGCATCATCCAGGTGGATGCTGCACATTGGTGGTGGTTGAGGAGATTTCCCCCTTCTATGTAAAGCGCTTTGAGTGCCTTGAAAAAGCGCTATATATATCGAACGCATTTTTATTATTATTATTATTGCAGGCTCTTTTGTAAACGTAAGCAATTAATTTAGACACACTGTAAGATGCAAAGCCTTAGCCATATCTGGTCAACTTTACTATAGTAAACGCTGCACAAAGGTATCTCTCTTTACAATGTCGGACAAATAATGGTCATTTATATGATTATCCTTTTTCTTGAATACGTTCTCAAACAGCTAATAATGTGTCAAATCATGTTCAAATCATGTCTGCCATCTCAGTGGGTCTTCTAAAAATGAGCATCCTTAAAATGCTTTGAACCTGGTAGAACGGCAGTGGAGAAAAGCATGTAGTTCATCATAACATCATAACATTATCATTCACACACTGTAGGCTATTGCTGTACCCATTTTTCATATCAGCATGGCTTCTCTTGAGTCTCCCCTGCTTCAGAGCGGTCATAGTTAATGATATGCTAAAAGCCCGCCCACACGTTGATGTGATTGGTTACAAGGTAGTTTGTGAAATCAGGAGCACCAGTTTAAAAGTGGGGGAAATACTCAGCAATGGTGTCAACTTGTGAATTTTCACATGGTTTGTATCAAATCATATTAAAAACACTTAGTTTAAAGCCCTTAACAATCCATCCATCTCTAGAAACACATTATTTTAGTATGTCCATTCGGAGGTGAGAGCTGTTATATTTATGTGTGAAGTTGTGGAGTGTTTAACTTCAGAGAAGCTCTCTGTAGACACAGAAAATGATCTCCTGTGCTCTGTTGAAGTGCTCTTATATCTTTTTTTTATGCTTTTGACATTTTTATATCATAGGTCATTATTTCCCATCTGTTTAATCATCAAATCCCTGGTTGTGAGTTTGTCATGAGTGGGCACTGATGTCAAATAGTGCAGGCTCCTCATGAAACACCTAGCTGCTGAGAGAATCAGCATCCTAAAATGAATGTCATAGATCAGATTTGTTTTTCCACCTGGTCGGAATCAAGTATAATGAGAGACTGAAAAGCTGAATGCATTAGTACTTTTGTTCTGAGTTATGGGGATGGAAAGTGGAAAAGAGCAGCTTGTGCATTCTGCTAAACATCTCCTTTTGTGTTCAAGTCTTGCAGAGTTGGAACAATATGAGGGTGAGTAAAGCATAACAATTTTGTTTTTTGGGTGAATTGTTGGCTGAATAATTCAATATGAAATAAAATGCATTGTTTTAACAATATATTCCACATTGCCTGTTCAAATAGCACATATTATTTGGCAGTTTCCTCAGGGAGAGATATCTTTTTCATGTTCTGAATAACAGGTGCTTTGGCAGAAGTCATAGTTTTATTTTATAAGATGTCTGCAAAATCTCAAGATGTTCTTGTTCTGTAGGTCTCATGAATGTAAAATCAATGTTTTGGGCATAATAATTCTATTCATGCGCCATCTTATGTCTGCCAACCCTAATTCTTATTCAGATCACTCTGCACAGCAATCTCCCCCATTGATTGAAACTTTACAGTAATGTTATTTGATTCTCTTGCAATTATTAGCCACAATCACATACTTTCCGGGATTTTGAGGAAATACATCTCATTCACTGATAGATATGTACGAGTTCAACCCGATCACACATAAATGCGTATAAATAGTACGAGTGTGCAATGTTGTGGAATGTATACGGCAAAACTCATTTTGGCGTGCATATGATACGCTGTTTTTGGCGTGCATATAATACGCACTTTATGGCGTATATATGACACGCTCTCTTGGGTAGGTTTAGGGTAATGGGGTGGTGGGTTTGTATGTATAATAAGCCATAATGTGCGTATCATATGCACGTGAATAAACAGCGTATCATATGCACGTCAAAATGAGTTTTGGCGTATACATTCCACGACATTGCACACTCGTACTATTTATACGCATTTTTCGTGAGATCCGGCTGACGAGTCGTGCACTTAAGTGTGCAGAAAAGGTTCTTAAAATTAATAAATACAAAATTATCCCTTTGTAATAACTTTTTGTTGGGTCACTTCTTAATATGGAGTTGGCCAACCCTTTGCTGCTATAACAGCTTTAACTCTTCTGGGAAGGCTTTCCACAAGGTTTAGGAGTGTGCTTATGGGGATTTTTGACCATTATTCTAGAAGCACATTTGTGAGGTCAGGCACTGATGTTGGACGAGAAGGCCTGGCTCACAGTCTCCGCTCTAATTCATCCTAAAGGTGTTCTGTCAGGTTGACTCTGTGCAGGCCAGTCAAGTTCCTCCACACCAATCTCACTCATCCATGTCTTTATGGACCTTGCTTTGTGTACTGGTGCGCAGTCATGTTGGAACAGGAAGGGGCCATTTCCAAACTGTTCCCACAAAGTTGGGAGCATGAAATTGTCCAAAATGTCTTGGTATGCTGAAGCATTAAGAGTTCAATTGACTGGAACTAAGGGGGGCCAAGCCCAACCCCTGAAAAACAACCCCACACCGTAATCTCCCCTCCACTAAGCTTTACACTTGGCACAATGCAGTCAGGCAAGTATTGTTGTCCTGACAACTGCCAAACGCAGACTCGTCCATCAGATTGACAGACAGAGAAGTGTGATTCGTCACTCCAGAGAACACGTCTCCACTGCTCTAGAGCCCAGTGACGACAGCTTTACACCACTGCATCCGACACTTTGCATTGCACTTGGTGATGTAAGGCTTGAATGTAGCTGCTTGCCCATGAAAACCCATTCCATGAAGCTCTCTATGCACTGTTCTTGAGCTAATCTGAAGGCCACATGAAGTTTGGAGGTCTGTAGCTATTGCAAAAAGGTGGCGACTTCTGCACACTGTGCACCTCAGCATGCGCTGACCCCGCTCTGTGATTTTACATGGCCTACCACTTTGTGGCTGAGTTGCTGTTGCTCCAAAATCCTTCCACTTTGTCATCATACCACTTACAGTTGACAGTGGAATATTTAGTAATGAGGAAATTTCCCGAATAGACTTATTGCACAGGTGGCAACCTATCACGGTACCACGCTTGAGTTCACTGAGCTCCTGAGAGCAACCCATTCTTTCACAAATGTTTGTAGAAGCATCTGTATGAGAGCAGATGTTCTTTTCCATATATTAAATATTCACAAATTATGACTTCTATCTTTTAGTTTAGATTGACAAAAATCAAAGGTCTAACTAGGCGGTTTTCATCGTGCATGCATCTGGCCTTTTTTTTCTCTGACTTCCAATATGTCAGATAAACTTTATTTTAAAAGTTTGTTTAAGTAAAAAAGTAGAGCTAAAGTCAACTTCTGGGCCTTTTGAAATGATTAACTTAAAACTGTAAACACCAAGAACATGGCATATCAGGTATGGTGGTGGAGGTAGAGCTGACAGGCTGTTGAACACGCTCAGTTTGATCAGGATCAAACTTGTGGAAGAATAATTTCCCTCTTGCTATCATTGCCAGAAGTGGCACTATCCAGTTTTTGATTGATACTTTGATGAATAATATTTTTGGATTTAATACAGACTGATGCAGACTTTTTTGTTTTTGTTTTTTTGTTTTTGTTTTTGGCTTGTTTGTTTTTTGTTTTTTCTCAATAAATGTTAATCTGCATTGTTTTCCATATTACTGCAGGGTATTTCTTCATGTTCCCAAAACATGGTGGGTGTATTATTGAATCATCTATAAGTTCTAAATGACATGAAAAGATAATGTTTTGGGGTTTTGATAACATGAGGGTGTGTTTCTTGGCTACACATTTCGGTGGTTCGCTTTAGACATTCTATTACCTTTAAGTAACTTTGCAATATGTCAACTAACTCGTATTAGAGTATTAGTGGGCTGTTAGGTTAGAGTTCAGGTTGGTAGAATAAGTTAAAGGGGGGGTGAAATGCTGTTTCATGCATACTGAGCTTTTTACACTGTTAAAGACTTGGATTCCTATCCTAAACATAGACAAAGTTTCAAAAACTAATGTTGGACGTTTGATGGAGTATTTCTGTGTCAAAAATACTCCTTCCGGTTTTTCACAAGTTTCGGAGAGTTTTTTGAGTATGGGTCGGCTTGACGTGAACAGAGCGGAAGGTCCTTGTATGGGCCGCACGGGCTCTTCTCCCGGTAAGGTGTGCGCGCGCGTCACTAGAGCGAGAGAGGAAATGCACGCCCATAAACACTCCGCGCCGCGCTTCACTTTATTCCTATGGTTGACGTCGAGCGACTTCAACGCTTCAGCACAGCATTCCGGGAAGGCAGCGCTGCATTTGAACCGATTTGAACGCAGGGAAGCTTCACAACATCGCTTCAGTCGCGTCGCAAAGTGGATTTCCACGGCACTGCTGTCACAGGACTTCAGCAAATCATACCAAAGAAGTGTGTTTTTGACGGAGTGGTCCCAGCGATAAAGGTTCATGGTCGGTGAGTAAAACTGCTTCAAATGTCTGTGCTGTTGGCTCGTCGCGTGAGTAAACATCAGTAAACGACACGATCGCGTGCTTCGTCATTCAAATGCGCTAACGGACTCCATTGCTGTTCTATGTATAACGTTACACTAGTCTGACGTGCAAAACCGTTTTGCTTGCTACTGCTAAGGTTTAGTCGCATACAATAGTCCATAAACCGAATCATGTCCTCATAAACTGCGAGTAAAGACACACAAATGTTGACAGGCCACTAAATACAGTCCATACCACAGAGACGGACGTCCTGCTGCTGTTTCTCCTGTTCAATTTATTTCAGCCTCCGAATGATTCTGGATCATATATCTATTAGCTGAGATCGATAGCCATGGGTTCCTCCACGCTTGAGGACGTCACCGCTTTGTGCGCATTCGTCATTATTTAGCTCCGCCCACACGATACGCCTCCAGGCGCTCGGTTTTTTTCAGAAAGACTCGGTACAGCCCATATTTCTTTTATAAATATAATAAAACTAAAGACTTTTCGGATATATGAAGGATGCAATACTATTCTATAGGTACTCAAGATTGACATGAGATTGACTGAAACTGAGTGTTTTGTGCCCCCCCCCCCTCCCCCCTTTAACTCATAGTCAGTAGAATGTATATCGGGGAGCATCAAAATAAATTGTTGGCAGATATTAAGCAGACAGTTTACTAACACTCTTATGACTGAAAGTTGATATGTTGTTGCAAACATAGTTAGTAGTAGGCTGCTAATACTTTAATGATGGCTAGTTGACATGTAGTTGCAAAGTTAATATAGTTAGTAGAATGTCTAAAGTGGACCATCGAAACAAAGTGTTACCTGATGCTTGTCTGAGGAGGCGAAATTTGAGAATTCGGATGGCCTAACATTGCTTGATAATTTATAAATCCTAAATTTGATGGGCCATGTAGATTTATATGCTTTATTTTTTACTTTTGTTTACATAGGCATTGAAATATGGGCATTATTGATTTCGACAAACAACAAAAATTCAATACTTCAAGAGACATCTGTTCCAGAGAGCCTGTTTTAATGATGATTTTTATGGTAATACTCTGTCCACGGTTCATTTTATTTGTTATTTTTATAGCTTAATCCATAAAATAAAAGCTTATTGGCAACATTATTGTTGAAACCATGGAAGTGGCCTCTACTGCTAATCCACTGCTGCTCTTCCACTTCTTCATGAGCAAGTCTCATTTTTTGACATGGTCAGTCACATTCTAACTCTATTAATATCATCGTCGTTGGGTTTTGATAAACTCATTGACTGAGGTCGCAAGTTCATTGGGAGTTCTTAATGGCAGCAAAGTGCAGACAGTGAGTGTGCATTGTACCAAGTAATTGTTGGAATGTAAATGTGGCTGGAGCTGAAATTGTAATGCAATTATTACATTATTTAAAGCATGAAGTGTTAAATGGAGTTGACCCCCAGGGAACAGAGAGTCACTAACCAATTACATCTTATTTGAACATGGTTTTGCACATATTAAACACATCAGCCAAGTGAGTTACATCAATTTCTATTATCCAGACTTTAGAGCTCATGATTCACAAGTAAGGTTGTGTAAAAACCTTGCATCAAATTAAGGCACGCCTTTGATTATGTATGGGTTACAATTTATTTTGATGGTCCACTTTAGACATTCTTCTAACTACTTTGCAACTACATGTAAACTAACACTCAGAGCATTGGTAGACTGTTAGGGTTAAGGTTAGAATGATTGACATGTGCTTAAAAATGTCTAATAAAAGTAAAATGTCTGTTGGGGAGCTTCCAAATAAAGAGAGTAAGTTGACTTGTAGTTGAAAAGTTACTTATAATTAGTATAATGTCTAAAGTGGACTATCAAAAAAAAGGCCTAAGGTCTAGTCTCAGACTAAAAGGTTATGTTTGAGCCGACTGACTGGACTGAAAGTAACTTTCACTGACACATATGTCTGTGACATTGTTTTGTGTCAAGATACACACCAGTAATGCTTTCTTTCTTTCTTTCTTTCTATCTTTCTTTCTTTCTTTCTTTCTTCTTTTCGTCTATTCTGACTTTATAACTTGCA
Organism: Pseudorasbora parva; assembly: GCF_024679245.1. Classification (NCBI taxonomy): domain Eukaryota; kingdom Metazoa; phylum Chordata; class Actinopteri; order Cypriniformes; family Gobionidae; genus Pseudorasbora; species Pseudorasbora parva. The sequence goes on along the minus strand of NC_090175.1, from coordinate 13,976,743 downwards.
ATTCTGACTTTATATCACACAGTTGAGAGATATAAAGTCAGAATTGCGAGATATAAAGTCAGAATTGCGAGATATAAAGTCAGAATTGCGAGATATAGAGACTTTATATCTCACAATTCTGACTTTTTATTACACAATTCTGACTTTGTCTCACAATTTTGACTTTATATCTCGCAATTTTTGACTTCATAACATAATTCTGGCTTTATATCTCGCAGTTCTAGGGGGGAAAAAGTCAGATTTGGCAGATAAAAAGTCTACATAAAATATATATTATAAATAGTTTTATTCCATGGTGGAAACAAGCTTCCATAAAATCTTGAGCTTGACGTTTGAAACATCAAGTTTTTGTGATCGGTAGAAGTGGATCTGAAATAATTTACACAATGTATAGGATGTGATTGTGAGATCATCTTGACCACTCTGATGCTAGCAAATGAGTTTGTGAATAATCCAGTGTCAATATGGTCTACAGACTCTTTGTAATAGTAAATAGAGAAGCCCTATTCATATACCTAAAGGCATTTTCAAAGGATTATCATTTTACTAATGCATTTCAGCCAATGAGTTACAGTCTGTAGTTACAGAGCTGTGTGTCTGGTCTCCTGTGCGAAACACTAATTTGCCGCCAACAGCGATTAAAGCATTCACCAAAGAATGAGCCCGTGGCCATTAGCTTAAAATGACCAATCAAGCAGATATTATCAGGTAGTGCACCGTCAAAACAATGACTCATACATAGACCAGGTGTCTCTTTGAAATCATTCTCCTTTTCTTACATCCTACCGCCGTTTTTCACTTGAAGAAGTCAGTTTTCAGTAAAGTCCAGTTTGAATAAATTGGTTTAGATTTAGACATTCCGACCCACTTTATATTAGGTGGCCTAAACTACTGTGTAATAACATTTTAATTAATAATTTGATACAATGCACTTATTGTATTCATACATGTTTTTACATTGTACTTACATTTTAAAAAATACCTGCACTGTTAAAACTTACCAGGTTTTTTATAAGTAAAATACTGGCAACACTGTTGCCAGCTAGTTACTGTAAAGAATCTTTTACATTGACTAACTGGCAACAGTGTTACCAGTATAATACTGTGTCTATACCAATACAGTGACTAACTGGCAACAGTGTTACCAGTATAATACTGTGTCTATACCAATACAGTGACTAACTGGCAACAGTGTTACCAGTATAATACTGTGTCTATACCAGTACAGTGACTAACTGGCAACAGTGTTACCAGTATAATACTGTGTCTATACCAATACAGTGACTAACAGTGTTGCCAGTTTTATACCGTACATCAGGCATTACAGTTGATAACTGGCAGCAGTGGTTTCAGTTAAATACTGTACTGCATGCACATTCAAATAATTTGTAATTCAGTACTCATTGTGGTACTCTTACAGTTATGAAGTATTCTGTCATGTTACTTCATTAAAAAATATAAAGAACATTTAAATCTTTACACAAATTGACTTTATTACTTAGATGTTTATCTATTGCCCAACATAACAGAATTACAAAAAACTAATGAAAATAATAATAATAATAATAATTTGCTCCATCATAACAATAATATCAACAAACATAATGTGAAAACACACAAATATTTTCAAGACATGTCAAATCCTGTCTCCAACCAAATAAAAATGAACTTGGATGCAACACCCAAATCTACATCTCAGGCACTAATGACCCTCAGGTTATGTTAACACAAATTAAATGACCTTCTTATATCCGTACAAGTAAAACATTAACAAAAATGCGTTCAGTTAGTTGTATGTTTTCCTATCAAATTCAGTGAGCCACTACAAAAATGTATGTACAATAGTGATGTCCGGTTCGCGAACGAATCGTTCTTTTTAACCGGATCTTTATAGTGAACCGGTCGAACCAGTTCACCAAATCGAACTGAATCGTTCTAAACGGTTCGCGTCTCAAATCAGGGCTGATCCCACAAATACTGTAGATATTAACTTTCTGCCATCAGTGACAGTCTCTCAAACTAGAAATAAAACGAATATCTTGAAGTAGATGCTGTAACTCCAATCGTTAGCTGAAGTGAGGCATGTTTTGCTGAGAGATCTGATGAACTCACGAGCAGCTGTTACTGAGCATGCGCGTGTAACCGAACGTACCGGTTGTCGGATCCTCGGATCAGCAGTACAGAATCAAAACCGTTTCTATCGGACACGTTCGATACTGAGAACCGATGAGCCGATGAGCTGCGCATGCGTGTTATTTGTTCGGAGGAACGAAATGCAGTTTAAGTGTATTTAAAACTAATCACGTTTGGAAACATTATAACAAAGCTGTCACTGTATTATTTTAAAGTTTTGGAAACAATAGATTGTAAAACGGTCAAATTAAACATTTATTTGTTTTATCAATAATGCATGATATTTTCAGGAACAGCTTTTATCTTATTTAATTTCTAAGTCGATAAAGATTTTAAAATACATGTAATCAAAACAGTAGGTTTGATATTCAGCTTGCAGCAGTTCGCAGCTCAGCACCCTGTGCTCAGCACACACACACACACACACACACACACTGATACAGCGGTTCTCGAGTCAGATCGACCGGTTGCAACTGATCACCGGTACAGAATCGAGAACCGTTTCTTTTGGACACGTTCGATCTTTCGGACATGTTCGATTCTGAGAACCGGTGAGCTGAGATACTGAGCATGCGTGATAGCGTCGTAACCGAACTGTTTCTCTCGGACTGGGACAGCTGATGCTGATAATACATGAGCACGGGTGAACACTGAGGATTTGTGTAAGTAGGCCTATTATGTCAATGTATGTTTATTTAATCCGTGTAAAACATCAGTGTTTGTACGACAGTGACAGTGACAGTCTCTCAAACTAGAAATAAAACTAATATCTAGAAGTAGATGTTGTAACAATCGATTCAGTTCGATTTGGTGAACTGTATTTAGTGCTGTTGCAAAACATAAATGAAAAAATGTTTCCAAGATGATGATGATGTCAATTATAATTATTACTATACTAAGTTTTGATTACAAATACTTTATATGGATGTGTTTGAATGTATTTTCATCCGCCGGGATGATAGAAATGACGTCATTACGTAAAGACGTAAAAGAACCGGTGATCCGGTTTTTTGAACCGGATCACTGAAACGAACTGTCCGAAAGAACCGGTTCGCGGAAAAGAACCGAACTTCCCATCACTAATGTACAAGTGGATTAATGTTTTGAATCTTTCTTAACACATGACACAGTTTTACGGCTATAGTTCCAGCTTTGGAAGCACACTTTGTCCCCTCAGGATTAATCCGCACTAAAAACCTGTTGAGTGAATCAGACAAAAGCTATTTCAGAAATGGAGTAACAAATCAAACAGTTCAGAAAAAACATACTACGAAGCAATATAAAAATAAAATGCACAACTGTGGCAAATTCATTTTACATTATTGCACATGTACCTTTCAATGAGTTCTAATGTGGCACTGGCTGACTCTTGGTATTCACTGTTAAATAGAAAACACTGAAAACACATGCAGTGCCACTGAGAAATCCAACTGCTCATCAGTGCAATGAGTGTCACTTTCATCCACTTAGATGAATTTAGAAGGCTATCTCGTGAAATTTGTTCTCACCATAAAAACTACCAAAACACATTAATAATTTACCATATATTTCATACTTACCAAGCACGATGAGCCTTGGTGTAACTGGTAGATGTAGATAATTTTCCACTGACATCCGGGTTGAAGTCTTCTTTGGAAAGAAATTTGCCCTAGTTTGTTGTTTTTTTGTATAAAAAAAAAGTTAGTTGGTGAAAAGGCAAATTGCAAAGTTTGCATCAGTACATTGTGGAAAATCACACTGTCCGATTTTTGCCCCGATTTTGAGTTGCCGACAGGTTTTGTGAAATCGCCGACAAATGCCCGAGATCATAGGCAAATCGGTGCTCGTGCATGCGAGTGACAATCACGCAGTGTGAATAATCAAAGACGAGATCAGAGAGAATCGCCGATGAGTCGCCGACGGACGCCCTTTAGATATTAGGCATGTTAAAGCCTAGTTCAGACTGCATGATTTTCAAACTCATCGGGTCACTGCTCTAGTCACACTGCATGACTATCTGGGGTATCATTCAGTCACTCCTGTGTTCACACTACACGATGGTTTGGCGACAGAGGAGTTCACACTGCTTGACTGAACAAGATGAAGAAACTCGACAATTCTCTCTCTCTGGTGCGCAAACTACGTTTCCCAAACACACTTGCGATGTGACAAGTAAACACCGCGAGATTGTGACCGGCGTTCTCGCGCGAGACTTGGAATTGTTATTAAAAATGATAAACTGCACAAAGTTTGCTTCAAATTGTGTGTGCGCTGATTTGTGGAGAAAAATAACAAATATTATGGCGGAAGAAATTGTTGGAGACACAGAGTAAGGCAGGATTGTGTTCTGCAAAGAGAGTTTGAGGTAAATAAATAATTTTGTAATGTGCTGCAGCTGCGGCTGGATGTGCAAATGTTTGGGCTTTGTTTCTGTTTGATAGAATTGTAAATATATCTATTAATATACTGATATTCTGCTCTATAACTCCTTCCTGAACCTCCTGCTGCCCTGTATCTAACTCTCTCATTGACTGTCGTCCATCGCCGATGTAATTTTCAGTCAGAACGCAGTTCACACAGCAGGAGTTTCAATCGCTGACAGCTCCAGATATTTAGCATGCCGAATATCTCACGGGCGTCCGTCGGCGACTCATCGGCGATTCTCTCTGATCGCGTCTTTGATTATTCACACTGCGTGATTGTCTCTCGCATGCACGAGCACCGATTTGCCTATGATCTCGGGCTTTTGTCGACGATTTCACAAAACCTGTCTGCGACTCAAAATCGGGGGGAAAATCGGGCAGTGTGAACTAGGCTTAAATATCTGGACCTGTCGGCACCAGAACAAGTCTGGACAAGTCTCGCGCCAGAACTGACGCATGTGTGATCTCGCTGTGTTTACTTGTCACATCACACGTATAGTTGGGAAACGTAGTTTGCGCACCAGAGAGAGAGAATTGTCGGTGATTCTTCCTCTTGTTCAGTCAAGCAGTGTGAACTCCTCTGTCGCCAAACCATCGTGCAGTGTGAACACAGGAGTGACTGAATGATACCCCAGATAGTCATGCAGTGTGAAAAGAGCAGTGACCCGACGAGTTTGAAAATCATGCAGTCTGAACTAGGCTTAAAAAAAACTTGCTAATCAGGAAGCTATTTCAAACCATACAAACCATCTAACTTTACATTATGTATTTTAAAAACACAAATATTTGAATTGTTTACTTACTTGTAGCTGTGGGATTCATTTTCAGTCTGAAAACATACAAATCTACTATTGGAGTTCTCAACACAGCACGTAGCAGAAGCCAACAAACTCCAAACGGGTGACACCTGCTCGTTTAGGCTCAGACATCCAGCCCTTGTGTTTGTATTTGTGTGCTCACATGCTTGCATGCGTATGTGTGTGTTAATGCATTAATCCTTGTTTTCTGACTGAAGATGTAAACAGTTTGAAATAAACAGTGATGTAATGCATCTTGGGAATGTAGACCAGTAATTTACCAATAAATCTTACAGTTATTTCCCTTCATGGGCGCTGAAAGTAATTTACTGTAGTTTATTATAAGTGCAGCAAAACCTCACCTCATATTACAGTAAAATACCTTCCAATGATGTTAAAGCTAAATACTGGCGATTTTACAGTTATTTACCCAGAAATCTACAGCAAGGTTTACAGTGTGTGTTAGACAGAGATACGGCACGCACAGAGATGAAAATGGTGTGTATGGACTTATCTAACTCTGGGAAATACAATGGATAAACTATAGTCCCAAAAAGTCAGTGAGTTCCTTTAAGTTTTTTTAGAGAGGGCATATTATGCCATCTTGATTTTGTTTTTGAGCTCTACTAGAATAGGTTTTCATGCTTGAATATTCAAAAACCACATTCATTCGTGCTCTGACATCACATAGCCTGTGAAACAGCAAAGGCAGCCCCTCTCCTCTGTTTCCCTCAAATAAGCACCTTTGGCGATAGAAATGATTGTAAATGAGCATAAGCATCGTACACCATGCTTTGTTTATCTGCAATTCCTTGCGCTCATGTAGTTTGGCAGGAATTTGCCCGGAGCGCTACAAAGTCAGGAGTCATGGTTTGAAGTCGTCAATCAGTAATCAAAATCAGTAACGCTCAGGGGTGCGTTTCCCAAAAGCATCATTAGCCAACTATGCTCGCAAGTTCCGTAGTTATCAACATAGTCCAACGAGTCGGTGTTTCCAGAAACTATATTTACAACGAATATTTGCAAACAGCTTCGCAAACTTGTGTGGTTGCAACGACAGATCTTGACCTGTGGTTTAAAGCATAGTTTCTATTTCGCATGACGTGGACTTAATGAATGCTCATCTTGAGCAAAATAAGCAAGCTGGCATTTAGTTCAATCTATATGTTTTATTTCAAATGCATACAAATGTCATTTATGTATTTTAGTTTGTCAGGAGATTTAAGGCATCGTTTTTGAAGAGTGCGCATGTGCGGACGTGCTCTAGAATCTGGAAATCAGGAATTAGTCCTCAGATGCCATTTCTGTAATTCATAGCAAAAAATCTAGCATGAATTCAATCTTAAACTAATTCATTTAAAAGCAGTTATTACTGTCGTATTGTTGAACGACAGATTTGCGACAATACGGTTTTGGGAAACAGTCGCAACTAGCTAGTTGATTTCTTCAACTATGTGTAGCAGGATGCAGCTGTTGGGCTTCTGCCACCCTAAGTGGAAAATTAATTTTCTGTGCTGTGAGTGGCGCTGGGCAGTTAACAGGGAGCCACCCGCGATGGCCAAGTCCCTTTATAAACCGGGACTTTTCTTTTGACAAGTGACGTCACGGCACGCGACTGTGTTCCTGTTTACCTGCCTAGCGATCGGAGATCTGCTTCAGTTATCTATTCTATCATAGCGCCGCAGGTATGATTAGCTCCGTTCCTCTATCCACTCGTTTGACATTGCAACTTGGGCTTATAGGAATGTTTTGTGTTGTAGAATCCCCTGTGCTGCAGTAGCCCTTTCTTCCAGCTGAGTGTGCACTCTGTAATTGGCAGTAAGAGCCGGGGCCCGAGACTCAACGCTGGTAATCCTAGGTAGGTGACTACACGGAGTGATGGTGGAATGTTACTGTGGGATACGTTTACAAGTAGACCTTATGTGTATTTCAGGGAGTGCAATTTATCCGGGGTGTATGGCGCGTACTCCGGGCCAAAATTAAACATCCGACCGACCGACCGACCTACCGATCGAACGTCTAACCGAACGTCTATCCGACCGTCTTGTCTGATGGAGCGGGTGACCCACGTGACGACCTGACGACCTGACCTGTCAACGTCTAGAAATTATGTCTTTTTTTACCATTTATATATACAAGCTGATGTGTAAAGACTATACATTGACACTGCAGGCACTAAATACAGATATATACCTAAAATAATCGATCGGTAGGTCGGTCGGTCGGATGTTTAATTTTGGCCCGGAGTACGCGCCATAGGGGTGCAGCCGCCAGTTGGCGACATCGGCGCGGAACATCTGCTGCTTTGCTTATGGTTGTTTTCCTGTTAACGTCACGTCGTGTGTACGGACGTTCGTCATACACGTTGGCTTGTTTTCATCCGGGACTTATGATTAGCGGACTCGTGGTTGGTTCGAGTTCACCGGCGGTTGGCTGGCGTGTGATACTATTGCCTGCTTAACTCCGTTTGATCCTTCCCGTTATTTTTGTGAATCAGTGGTTGAGTGTAAAGTGTGTTGCTGGGCTAGCTGGCCCCACTTTGATCGTTTTGTTTGTTTATTATTTTTGTAACTTGTTTATATGTTTTTCTTTTTGTTTATTTGTTTGTTTCATTTATTTAACCTCTTGTATGGAAGTCAGTTTCACCCAAGCGGCAACCTCCCGCGATCTCTCTTAAAGCCAGTACGGAAGTAATGTAAACTGCATTTCCTCGACATAGCCATTTATCCGCCGTCTATAGAGACAGAGCGTATTTAGGCCACGCCCACACTGGGGGGGAAAACAATCCAACGCGCTCCATTGACTTTGCATTGCGTGAAGCGGTTGCCTCGTCTTTTCTTATTTATAACAAGAAACAGAACAATGTCTAAAAGCTGATATGTGACAAGGTGTGTAGCAAACAAGCTAAAAAACACATAACTAAGTTTTTATAAGCTGTCCATCCCAAAAAACGAGCGTTTAAGGAGACAAAAGTGGATACAGGCAATAAGACGTGAAGCTTCAGCAGGAGAAATCGGTCAATTTTGGGATCCTCACACTCAGTATGTCTCAGTATGCTTACGTGTGCAGTAAACATGTTTTCAAATATCTAAATGTCAGTTTTATATATTATATTTCCTGTCGCTGATTACTTTACCCTCCAGTGGGCGTAGTTCTCAGTGTAATATAATAATAATAATAATAATAATAATAGATTTTATTTATAATGCACTTTTCATTCCGAAGAATCTCAAAGTGCAACAAAGGGGGGAAAAAAATAACAAAAAAAATGAATAACAAGTAAAAATATAGAATACTACAAACAATCAACCAACACAGAAAACAGAACAGAAACAGAGCTGACGGTGAACAGAAACAGAGCTGATGGTGAACAGAAACAGAGCTGATGGTGAACAGAAACAGAGCTGATGGTGAACAGAAACAGAGCTGATGGTGAACAGAAACAGAGCTGATGGTGAACAGAAACAGAGCTGATGGTGAACAGAAACAGAGCTGATGGTGAACAGAAACAGAGCTGATGGTGAACAGAAACAGAGCTGATGGTGAACAGAAACAGAGCTGATGGTGAACAGAAACAGAGCTGATGGTGGACAGAAAACAGCTGATGGTGGAAGTCTCTGTTAGCTCCGCAGCACACTGTGCTCCACTCCATGTTTTAAATTTCTCCCAGCGGCAGTGTGTCCTGATGACATCGCCGAGGCACGACAGCTGAAGACCAGATGATGGGTCTTCATGACGATTCAAACGATGGGGATCGCCGCAGCACCATGCAGGAGGCAGAACATTTTTCCGGACACTTCTGTGGACACACCGGGGTCGGCGCAGAAGTCCAAGCCGCTCCACGGCCGCAATGCAGGACGGAACAGCCGCGCAGCCAAGAAGCGGAACATCCCAACATCATGCCGGACGCCGATTACGATGGCCCAGATGACGCTAGCCCGGTGCAAACTTCAGCCACCATGCAGCTTAAGCCCAAGGGAGACCACCAGTGAGCAGTCAAGGCGAGAAACATCAAATGTCCTCCAAACCAGAACCAACCGCAGCAATTCAAACATAAACATTAGAGAAGCGGTGGAAAACGGCAAAACGACGACGACGTCCTCTCAGTGGCTGCCAGCAATCAGCAACGGTCCCAATTGTAGCTCTGACTGTTAGACTGGTCACAAACATAAGGAAATAAATTAAAATCTAAATCTAATAGTACATTAACATGATTTGTGCTGGAGAAGCGGCGAACAAACAACGCCAGCGTCCTCTCCCCCACGTTGCCTAGCCTGAATATAACCTAGAATAATATTAACCTAGAATATAACAAGTCACGCTCTGACTCAAGTGCCTGTATCCACGTTTGTGTCCTTAAACGCTCGTTTTTTGGGGCCACAGCTTATAAAAACTTCTGGGTTTTTGGTTCTGGGTTTTTTAGCTTGTTTTCTGTACACCTTGTCACGTATCATCTTTTAGACATTGTTAGTTTTTTGTAATAATTCAGAAATGACGAGGAGGCCGCTTCCCGCAATAGAAAGTCAATGGAGGCGGTTGGTGTGACCCGGTGGGCGTGGCTTTCAGATTATGACGCGTGTCGCTCTGTCTCTATAGTTATTGTGTCACTTAAGCTCCGCCCACGTCCCTCTTTGCCCATTTTCTGTTATCCGGGGTGACGCGAGATGACGCTCGCAAGATGGCCAACTCATCTCTACTTTATGCTTCAGAACGGCTTATCGGAATCCTATGGGTGACGTCACGGACACTACGTCCATATTTTTTTACAGTCTATGTTTTCACCACACATTACAACTCAATCAGGCCGTGCCCCTTTTTTGCGAATACTTTGGGGGCGTGAATTATTTAAATGAGGAATATTGATGTGTTTGTTCCTGTAAGAAAACTCAAGACTACAATGGAGGCATTTCAGAAACAGAGCTCACTGATATACAGAATCATTTTAATTGCCTTTTAGTTTATATTTAAAGTTCAATTATGTGTAATGCAGTTAAATGCATTTCAAAACTGATTATAAAATGCACTCCCTTCCAAACATTTAGAGGGAAACAGCCTAAACCTACACAGATGGGTCAGAGCCGTTCAAACATGGTCCCACATTTGTGTAGACCATGTAAAAACACTGACTTAGCTTCAGTGACCCACTTCAGCTTTAGGCTCAAGAAACAAAATCCACCTTTTGTCAGTCACTGATTGGCTTGGTTCTGCTTTTTGGGCCTTTTTGTTCAACCAGGTGGCATAGCAACCTTTTAAGGTTCCTTTTGCGTCTGCTTTGGTTGTAAACTAGAGGGAAAAAGAAGCAAAGTAAAAAGGAATGAAACGGGTGAAGTTTTATTATGTGTCTTTTGTAAAAGTGCCAAAGCAGTCTGAGTTTTGAAAAGCCCAGCACAAAGCATATTCCTTTATAAACAATGCAAAGTATGGTGGGGTGAAGCAGAAAAGTACTAAATCCTCTCAAAGAGGGGATGAATCTTTCATGAATGAGACACACTTTCCTTCTTAAAAGAGCAGAGTGGAACACACTCTCGCACAAACACACACATCTGCACACACTCGACACTTATAAATAAGACGCAGCTCGCACTCCCGCGCTCAGACAACAAAATGCGAAGCTGTTTGGATTTCTCGCACTAACGATGTGAATTATAAATGAGACTCTGTAATTTGGGGGAACTTGAGCTGGTGATTGCTTATCAAGCCTCAGTTTCTGCTTAACTCTGAAAGAAAACTCTTTTTTTGGGGGGAAAGAGTAATTTATCTCTTATATTTTTGTATAATTCAATGAATCTGGTTCCATTACGCTGTTACATGTACATTGAAGAGTTTGGGCATTTTGAAAGATGTCTCTCATGCTCACCAAGGCTGCATTTATTGGATTAAAAAAATATTCTAAAACAGTACTATTGTGGGTATATTAGTACAGTATAAAGTAATTGTTTTCTATTTTGCAATTGTAATTTATTTCTGTGATCAAATCTGAATTGTCAGCATAATTACTCCAGTCTTCAGCGTCACATGATCCTTCAGAAATCATTCTGATATGAGGATTTAATGCTCTAGAAAGCTTATTATTATCAATGTTGAAAGCAGTTTAATATATCTGTAAATTATGTGATATTTTTTATTTTTTTTCAGGATTCTTTAATTACAAGAAAGTTTCGAAGAACAGCATTATTTTTATTAAGTATTTTTACTGTCACTTTTGAACTGTGTGTGTGTGTGTGTGTGTGTGTGTGTGTGTGTGTGTGTGTGTGTGTGTGTGTGTGTGTGTGTGTGTGTGTGTGTGTGTGTGTGTGTGTGTGTGTGTGTGTGTGTGTGTGTGTGTGTGTGTGTGTGTGTGTGTGTGTGTGTGTGTGCGCGTGCGTGTTTGCTTGTTTTTGTGAAATATCAGGACACAAATGTGTATAATGGCATGGATATGACACAGGTATTACAGGAGAGGGTGAAATATGAGGACATTACCCATGTCACCACTTTTCAAAAGGCTTATAATTCATACAAGATGAGGTTTTTTTTATAAAGTAAAAATGCAGTATGTTTCCTGTGATGGGTAGGTTTAGGGACAGGGGCAGTGTAGGGGGATAGAAAATATGGTTTATACAGTATAAAAATCATTATGCCTATGGAATGTCCCCACATTTCACAAAAACAATGTGTGTGTGTGTGTGCGTGTGTGCGCGTGCGTGCGTGCGTGCGTGCGTGCGTGCATGCGCGCATGAGGACACATGTGTAAAATGACTTGGATATGACACATGTATTACAAGGAGAAGGTGAAATATGAGGACATTGGCCATGTCCCCACTTTTCAAAATGCTTTTCAAAATGCATACAGGATGAGTTTTTTTAGAAAGTAAAAATGCAGAATGTTTCCTGTGATGGGTAGGTTTAGGGGCAGGGGCAGTGTAGGAGGATAGAAAATACGGTTTGTACTGTATAAAAACCATTACGCCTATGGGGAGTGATGTTTTTTTTTTTTAAATGTAAAAATGCAGAACGTTTTTTGTGATGGGTTGAATTGGGGGTAGGGTGATAGAATATACATTTGTGCAGTATAAAGTCATCGTGTATATGGGAAGTCACCATAGGCCTATAGGAAAAACACAGTTGGTTGCCAACTTTTTTCAATAAAAAATGAGGGTTAGTAAACTGCATTATTTTCATTTTTGGGTAAACAATCGCTTTAATGAACTTTTCAAAAGAGTTCTTTACTTCTGCGTGCATTATGTACTATTAGAGCCATGATAGATTACTTCAGGAAAGCTTTATTCATCTAATTTGCGGCACCTGCAGAAGCTCGCTTGCTGTGCAAGACACTTACGTCCACTGGAGTCACACAATTCTACAAGGTGCTATAGTAACCTTTTCTCTTTTCATTATTTTTGTATAGCGCACTTATAACTAATTTCACAGTTGCATGGATACAGGGGAATTTAATTTGAACAGGTAAATCAAATTTGAGTCTCTAGATCCACTGTATTTAAATGTAGGACAATGAAAAAAATTACTCATATCCTAGGAGGTCCGCAATGCTGTTATTATTTTTTGAAGTTTTGGGGTGAGGTGGGGGACGGGGGTCTTACTTGGTGCCCTGGGCTAAATAACACATTTGCATCAATTATTGTAAACATTCAAACTCGCTGACTGATTCATGGAAATCCATCTTGTTCTAGTTTGTTTTCATATTAGGAGGCTCCTTCGGCAGCCCTCGGTTTGAGCTCTGAATCTGTGTCGGTGGAATTACAGAGAGAACGATGATTGCACAAGTGAAGGATTGAAATATGGCTCAAACTAGCAGGTTGGAAAAGATGAAGAAAAACTCAAGGAACAAAAAAAACACACAGAATAAAATGGCTGTCATAAGGTATTGTAGACACAGCACCGACTAAGGAAACACAATAAAGGCACAAATTAATAAAGAAATAACACATAATTCAGAAGACGTGAGGGATAATAGAAGGTAAAATTGTATCACTGTACCACAGAGAGGAAAGGCAGTCAAAGGGTTTTTTAGAGGACTGCTCTCCGTGGTTAGCCAAGCACTGCTGTGTGCTGAGTCTTCACACTGATCTACCACAAGAGATTGAAACTACATTCAACTGCAGTACAGCTGCACTCCTCTCCGCATGGTGTTCAGGAGCAGGGTTTCCCAACCACTGTGCAGGCTGTCAACTGTGCAGTGGAAAATGAATCCAATAAAATAAGCAAAAATAAATGCCACAAATAAAAGTATTTGTCAGGCTGAAACCTTGTATATCTATATTTCGTCATTTCTGTTTTATAAAATGAATGATTTTGATCATCCTTTACGTCTGTACATGGGTTTTACAAATAGCTAACCGATAAAAAGCATGATTAAAACTTCATTGGCTCCTCAATAACACCACCACGCCTCCAATTAGAACTGCTCACAGTTGGGAGAATCAGCCAATTGGTTTGCAAAATAATTCACCCAATGAAATCGCCACCTATACTCTCCAAAACAGCATTATTTAAGGCGACAGCCATTTGTAGTGTTGTCCAAAACCACAGTGGACGTTATCGAGCGCAACCAATTCTATCCCACATTGCACTGCAATAACGAACGGCTGTCCGAATTCGCTCACTCGCTTTCATTCACTCCTTAAAGTGAACTGTATTAGTGGATTAAAGTAGGGAATAGGGATTGAGGGTTTAAACCAGGAGGTGATTCCAGATAAATGCATCAAAAACTGAGGCCAAACTTGCATTAAAACACTTTTTATGAACCCATTTCAAATGTTTTATTAAAAGTAAATTCTATGCTATTGACTATTAATCTAATCAGATTAAATATCAAGTGTCTGTATAATATGTGTTCTTTTATCAATTTAATGGATGGCTCAGCTAAACAGGCCAACTATTATTGCTTTTAATTATAATATCTGATTCAAATGTGGACAAATGTATACATTTCAGTCAATGAATTGCAGTTTAAAGGGGGGGGGGGTGAAACACTCACTTTCAGTCAATCTCATGTCAATCTTGAGTACCTATAGAGTAGTATTGCATCCTTCATATCTCCGAATATGAAGTTTTATTATATTTATAAAAGAAATATGGGCTGTACCGAGTCTTTCCGGAAAAAAAACGAGCGCCCGGAGGCGTATCGTGTGGGCGGAGCTAAAGAATGACGAATTTGCGCAAAGCGGTGACGTCCTCAAGCGTGGAGAAACCCATGGCTATCGATCTCAGCTAATAGATATATGATCCAGAATCATTCGGAGGGTGAAATAAATTGAACAGGAGAAACAGAAACAGCAGGACGTCCGTCTTTGTGGTACACTCTAAAAAATTCTGTGTAAAAAACAACCCAATGTTGGGTCAAATATAGACTAACCCAGCAGTTGGGTTGTTTTAACCCAGCACTTGGGTTGTCTTAAGCAAATATTTAACCCAACCGCAGGATTAAAACAACCCAATCTCTGGGTTAAAACAACCCAATTGCAGGGTTAGTCCATATTTGACCCAACATTGGGTTAAAACAACCCAGCATTTTTTAGAGTGTATGTACTGTATTTAGTGGCCTGTCAACATTTGTGTGTGTTTACTCGCAGTTTATGAGGACATGTTTCGGTTTATGGACTATTGTATGCGACTAAACCTTAGCAGTAGCAAGCAAAACGGTTTTGCACGTCAGACTAGTGTAACGTTATACGTAGAACAACAATGGAGTAACCGTTAGCGCATTTGAATGACGAAGCACGCGATCGTGTCGTTTACTGATGTTTACTCACGCGACGAGCCAACAGCACAGACATTTGAAGCAGTTTTACTCACCGGCTGCTTCCAAAGCAGGACTGAACCTTTATCGCTGGGACTGCTCCGTCAAAAACACACTTCTTTGGTATCATTTGGTAAATTCCTGACAGCAGTGACCGTGGCAATCCACTTTGTGACGCGACTGAAGCGATGTTGTGAAGCTTCCCATCATTTCTTCGTTCAAACCGGTTCAAATGCAGCGCTGCCTTCCCGGAATGCTGTGCTGAAGCGTTGAAGTCGCTCGACGTCACCCATAGGAATAAAGGCGCGGAGTGTTTATGGGCGTGCATTTCCTCTCTCGCTCTAGTCGCGCGCTCGCACCCTACCGGGAGAAGAGCCCGTACGGCCCATACAAGGACCTTCTGGTCTATTAACGTCACGCTGACCCATACTCGAAAAAATCTCTCTGAAAATTGTGAGTATTTTTGACACAGAAATACTCTATCAAACGTCCAACATTAGTTTTTTAAAACTTTGTCTAGGATGGGAATCCAAGTCTTTAACAGTGTAAAAAGCTCAGTATGCATGAAACAGCATTTCACCCCCCCCCCCCCCCCCTTAAGTCACAAGAGAACCTGGGGGAGGTTGCCACTTGATATTAAAGCTACACTATGTTTTTTTTCCGTCCTCTAGGGAGCGCCTATTTAAAACAAAGGCGTAGTTTGATGGTGCCAAGTCTGAGCTCAGAATCTTAGGACATGCGGCATTCATCTCACAGCCTATGGAAAAGAATCGGGATGGACTTAGGCAGAAATCAGGTTCATGTATGTGATTAGTAAAGTTACTGTAGTATGAAGCAGAGCAGGGCCGAGTGTTGTGGAGCTGAGCAAGGCCGCTGGAGCGATTGATACACAAACAAACGCCTCGCGAGCAGCGGGACTTTATTATGACTGGACACTGTCGCCGGCACAATTTCCACTTTTCCGGTCATGAGTATGAGGTAACGCAGCTCTGTTTATCATATTAGATACATTTAAGTGTGTTTAAAAGGATGTTATGACGTTACTCCGTGCGTTCGCTCAACGGCTGCTGAGACACTTGTTCACACTGCTAAGAGTAAAGCGCTTCTGCCAAATAAAACCGGAAACCGAGGGTAACGCAGATATGACACAATTGACAGACGACTCCTTCAGACGTCTCGGTTCCATGGTTAAAAAAAGCAATTTTTTCACCATTTACAAATAGGTGGAAAGATTTGGGATATTGTAAGAACTCAGCTGAATAAAATATATAACACTTGCATGGTGGTTTTTGTATATTTTACTGCAAAATCCTACAAAGTGCACCTTTAAAAACGGCTGTAGCCTAAAATGACAAATGGGACATCTCTCGTGGACTTAACAGACATGTGCCCATGGCAGCCATTGTAAGTCAACAAGACTGAAAGTGCATATTAGACCATGTCCTAAGTCATTTAAAATGGCAGCTGCGTGCGTGTGTCTGTTAAGTCCATGAGACCGCAGGATGTCCCATTTGTCATTTTAGGTCTCAGAAGGGTGCTCGCGAGTGCCCCTTTGCAGTCGATATTCGCCCTCAATGCGCACATCTGCTGAGTCCACACTGGTGCGAGTTACACAGCGGACTTATTCCGGCAGTCAAAGCAGCATTACGTTGTGAAAGTGCGAACTCAGAGGAAGACCGTGAGGGTTTAGAGTGCCATTTGGAACAGGGCTTTAGTTAGTCAGTCTTACAAAGGCTGCATATCTCTTCCTTTATGTCATCAAACGTTGCTGACGGCCTTCTCAATTTAGGAGAATAAAGTTTTTCATTGCAAAATGTAAAAAAATTCCAAAGTCCAATTGATTGAGAGATTATTGTCAAACCTCAGCACAAATTGATTTAAAAACGAGCAGCTTTGAGACTCTGCTAACAGCCTAATATCCTGTTTGATGCAACAACCGGTCGCAACTCCTCTCGTCTTCCTTTATCTGAGAACAACACTGCTGGAATATTGTATTCAACCTAGAGCTAGAGAGCTTACAAAGTCTTACCAAAAACAATTCAGTTGTGCTGAAGGACGATACATTAAAACATAAGCCAGTTCATCAGATCAAGCCCTGTGCTCTGATATCTTCAAATAGTGCATTTGTTTCCCAAAATTAAGTTTCCTTGACTCAATACAATGTAAAAATAGTTATGATAAACAAGAAAAGCATTGGATGTTAATTAGCAATTTGATCTGTTTTATTTTTATTTATAAAAACTGATCAGAACAGAACTAATTGAATCGCATAATTAATTGTTGAATTTTCAGGCCTCCAGTGCATGAGTGCTCAGATTCAGGAGGAGAGAGAGACTGCTCAGCTGCAGAAGAGACATGTAAGAGGTGGAGCAGAATGTGGGCGCCTCTCTTTCCTCTTTTATTTGCCCCTACATGCATTTTGTCTCGTAATTCCCACCTCTCTGGTTTGAAATTTACATTTCCCCTTGCCCACAGGTTGGTTGATGGCTGCAAAATAGCATCTGAAGACACAGACGGCTCAGCAACAAAGGCTGCTGAGTGCCGCCCAAATAGAGAGCAGACAGAAGCTTGCAGGGCACTGAGCAGTAGCCTTCAGAACACCCTTGATTAAGAGAAACACGTAAATGAATACAAATGTATTATTAATAATAACATAATCTAGATAATCTATTCTTCTAAAGTCATGTGATGCTTTGTATGAGGAATTGATTGACATTTAAGTTATTCAGAGGTAATCTTCCCAGCGGTAGCTCTTAAATGTCATTTGCATGTCTGCAATCGGTGATGTGAAAACTGTGTTTTTGGTGTCTTTGACATGTGAAAAAGAAAATCAGGGTTGGAAATTATTTGATGTTATTGAAATATTTCACTGTAAATTTTATACATTTAAAAATATTTGAAATATTAAATGAAGTTTATTGGGAATATATATTACACAGTGTTGGGGAAAGTTACTTTGAAAAGTTATGCATTACAATATTGTGTTCCTCTATTTTAAAAAGTAACTAATTGCATTACTTAGTTACTTTTTTAAGAAAAGTAATTATGCATTACCTTACTTTTGTGATACTTTTTCTTACCTGGGATGGGCTTGGGTTTTTTGGGCAAATCAAATGTAAAGGCACTTTCACACCAAAATTTAAATAATAAGGCAATGCAAATCATGCGTGGCGCTGCTGAAAAACAAACCTTTCAGCTGTGCTGCCATTCTGGGATGAAGAAAAATAGGATGGAGGAGACAAAAGTTTAACAGTTCACCAATAAACAAAAAATCTAATGTCACTTCTGCTTGTGGTTTAATCATCAAAGGTCAGCAGCACATTGGTCAATTAAATGAGATTAAATGCATTAAAATGTTCAGGGTTTTTTACATTTACATTATTGGAAGTTTGCATAGTATTCTGATTTTGCATTTCACTGATTTTATTCATTTTGCATTGATTGCATTATATATATATATATATATATATATATATATATATATATATATATATATATATATATATATATAAAGATGCATCCAAAGTAGAGCTGCATGATTCTTGGTAAAATGAGAATCTCGATATTTTGATGTTGTTTTGTTGTTGTTTGTTTGTTTGCTTGTTTGTTTGTTTGTTTGTTTTTTAAATAGAGATTTTAATTCTCCCACAATTACAACAGATAATCAATCAAAAATAGACATCACACAGCAGCCATTATCAGGACCAAGCACAAAGAAGACATTTCAACATGGCTGAGAGTGTCAGAACTGCTGCAACAATGAGCCATTCAAAATATTTTAAGATGATTTTAGGCAAAATGGCTGAATACTCATATAAACATTCTTTTTGGTGTCAATATGTCAAAGCATTGCAGAGATACATCCTCAAGAGTAATTTTTGCAACATGCCTTAAATTTGTAGCTGCGCTACATGAAAGCGGTTTTGTCTATCAACACAAAATATGTAACATTTTGTTGGTTCGGTTTGTAGATGATACGATTCGATTTTGGTGATCTAGGACGAGTTTGAAGGTTTTTAAACTAAAACAAAATGGCGGACAGGAAGTTTGGCCAAATATGACAAAATTTGTACGCTATTGGCATGACCAAAGGAATGCATTAAGACCAAATTATAATCCACATTTTTTAACAAAATTCAAAATGGTCGACACCCAAAATGGCCGATACAGGAAAATTGGGTATCGTATGACTCAGCATGATGCACCGAATCGAAAGAATCAAAATCTTTTTGTCGGCATGGTCTGAAGATGATCTGGTTTACTATTTGTAAAAATCTGAATAACAGCCTAGTAGGTTTTTTGGAAAATTCTAAATTGCAGAAACTTTTTTTATGATGGAAATCGATTGTCTTGAACCAAGTAATCAGAGGAAACAAGAATTTTGTTTCTAGCCCTTACAGATCAAAAGATATGAGCACAAACTTAAGTCAAATGTTGGACATGTGGTGGCGCTAGAGGAATTGAGCTCCAAATGTTGCTATGGTGACAGCTAAGACTGTCCTCCATCAGTGTGCCAAATCAGAAGGGTTTTTTACCTTCTCGGAAGAAGAAGAAGAAGAAGAAGAAGAAGAAGAAGAAGAAGAAGAAGAAGAAGAAGAAGAAGAAGAAGAATGCCAACAGTTACAATAAGTGTTTGGCCCCTAATAACATGGAATTTACTTGAGGTTCTCACAAAAGTGTTTCATTAATTGGTGAGCATAAGAGGAAAAAAATGTTACATACTTCTGAAAAGAATGTAGTGCTAATATTGAATGGACTACTTTTATGTTTTTGTTGGCACTGTCATGGTCATTATATCTCTTATGATCAAAAAATCAGCTATGTATTCATCAACAATTCTCTTTTTGTGTTTCATGGATAAAAGTAACAACACATGGGTTTGGAACAACATGAAGCTGAGTAAATAAATGACAAAATGTCCCTTTTTAATAAGGATTCACTTAAGCCACATGAAGTTTAAGTATCTCTGTCACCAAGCTTGATAACTTAACAGTGCTGTAAACAGATAGAAGTGGCAATGGTCTATTTGCTCACATCAATTGTACCATTAGGCCACTAATCTGAAAACATCCTTCATTCTCTTTCCCAGGTACACAATTAGCATTTAATGTCTGTTAGCGTTTTAACACATATGTTAGCACTCAGAGACTTTACGTTCTGATGAATTGGTATTTGTCAGAACAAAATCAATGACAGCAGGTAGGTGTGTGCGTAATTGTTGTTTTAATGATGATATAATCAAGTATGTCCCTCACTTTCCAAAAAACTAACAAAAACATGCCTAGAGAGAGTGGATACATTGGTGCAGTCCTAAAACTGCAAAGGTACCAGCACAATAAACACACTCAGCAAAATATTGTCTGATCATCACAAAATCCCTGAAAATATTGATATCATTTTTTATCAATATTGCACAACAAGTATGCTACTGTATGATGCTCTGTGGTAAAATGTGTAACATCACCATTGTATCCCAATTGTGTGACTTTTGGCTTTATTCTTTAAGGACAGAATGAGGACGAGTGGGCTGTTTTATAGACTGTTTTATCACTTTGAGAGATTTCAGCCTTGACAACTGGGCAGCCCCGACTTCAGATGTATACGCATAACATTTTAAATACAGCATAGTTTAAAAGTCCTTTGAGGCATTTTTAAATGCCTTTAAAGTGGGGATTGAGTGATGTGTGTTGTTTTCTCTCGCCCCTTTTGCTTTCTCCCCTTGCATAGCCATAGTTTTCTTGGCATAGCATCTTTAGCAGAGCCTTTCATGCTGTCGTCAGTGGAGCGTTGCGAGCCGACAGCAGCGTTCAGCCGACGCGGTTCAAGGCCATTATGTGACGATCTCTGCAACTCAGAAAAGCAACAAACAAACAAAAAAAACAAGTCCTACACTGAACCCAAATAAACTCAAAAGGGCCAGCTGATAAGCTGCATCCCTTTAATTTATGTTGAAAAACTGGGAATAAAAACCAAGCTGTACATTTTTTTTTTTTTTTTTAGCAGTGTGGGGTTCGTCCTGTTGGGGAGCACAGAGGCATTGAGAAAAGGCATTCATGTTGAAAACAATTTGCAGTGACAGTTTCACCAGGCAGCATTTTGCAATGCGAGAAAGGTGAGCATGAACATAAAATTCATCATATTTTTATTTTATATATTTTTTTGCTTTCTTTAAATTTTACATGTTAATTAGTGTTAAATGTTTTACAATAACCCATTAGTTAACTTTAGGTAATGTGTAATGGACATAGGCCAGTCTGAGACCATGTTTTGACTCCTGCACGGTCAAATTTGGTGCCATGACCCAGATGGAGTGAGGTGTACGGAGGTGAGTGTAATGTAGGCCAGTGAGAGTTATGCATGTAAACCTCACCTCCCCTGGCTTCAAGAGGCACACTAGCAACTGACTCTAGCAGCTGTGGGCTTTAGCATCCTTGTTAGCATGCCTGCCTCCCACGCCGGAGACCTCGGTTGAATCCCACTCAGAGAGGGTCAAGTAGGACCGGTTACATTTGGTGCCATGACCTGGATTGGAGTGGGGTTTAGGGGGGTGAGTGTAACAGAGGCCAGTGCATATACCTTTGGTGCCATGACCCAGATGGGAGTGGGGTTTAGGGGGGTGAGTGTAACAGAGGCCAGTGCATATACCTTTGGTGCCATGACCCGGATGGGAGTGGGGTTTAGGGGGGTGAGTGTAACAGACTCCAGTGCTTATAACTTTGGTGCCATGACCTGGATGGTAGTGGGGTTTAAGGGGGTGAGTGTAACAGAGTCCAGTGCTTATAACTTTGGTGCCATGACCCGGATGGGAGTGGGGTTTAGGGGGTGAGTGTAACAGAGTCCAGTGCTTATAACTTTGGTGCCATGACCCAGATGGGAGTGGGGTTTAGGGGGTGAGTGTAACGTAGGCAAGTGAGAGCTGTGCATGTAAACCTCACTCCCCTGGCTTCAAGAGGCATGATAGCAAACTGACTCTAGCAGCTGCGGTCTTTAGCATCCTTGTTAGCACGCCTGCCTCCCCCGCTGGAGACCTCGGTTGAATCCCGCTCGGAGAGGGTCGAGTAGGACCGGTTACATTTGGTGCCGTGATTCGGATAGGAGTGAGGTTTAGGGGGGTGAGTGTAACAGACTCCAGTGCATATAACTTTGGTACCATGACCCGGATGGGAGTGGGGTTTAGGGAGGTGAGTGTAACAGAGTCCAGTGCATATAACTTTGGTGCCATGACCCGGATGGGAGTGGGGTTTAGGGAGGTGAGTGTAACAGAGTCCAGTGCATACAACTTTGGTGCCATGACCCGGATGGGAGTGGGGTTTAGGGAGGTGAGTGTAACAGAGTCCAGTGCATATAACTTTGGTGCCATGACCCGGATGGGAGTGGGGTTTAGGGAGGTGAGTGTAACAGAGTCCAGTGCATATACCTTTGGTGCCATGACCCGGATGGGAGTGGGGTTTAGGGGGGTGAGTGTAACAGACTCCAGTGCTTATAACTTTGGTGCCATGACCCGGATGGGAGTGGGGTTTAGGGAGGTGAGTGTAACAGAGGCCAGTAAGATCTGTGTGCGTAAAACATCACTCCACTAACGCTAGAGGCTACAGTCTTTAGCAACCTTGCTAGCATGTCCATCTCCCATGCTGGGATGAAATAGTTAGTTCATCCAAAAATGTAAATTCTGTCATCATTTACTCACCCACTTGTCTTTCATTCATCTTTTAAACACAAATGAAACTTTGAATCTTTTTAATGAAATCTGATAGCTTTGTCTCTCCATTGACAGTCTACACAGCTACCACTTTTTAATGCCCAGAAAGGTAAACACATTGTTAAAATGATCCATCTTACTCTAGTGGTTTAACCTCAGTTTTATGAAGCAGCGTGACTGCTTTGTTTGTTTAAAAAAAACTCTCAAATTTCATTAAAAAGATCCAAAGACAAGCAAATGTCTTACGGGTTGACATGAGGCTGAATAAATGACAGATTTTTAATTGTTGGGTGAAATAACCACTGATGTGCGGGTTGATCCAAAATGTTACGAGTCATCCAAAAATATTTTTAATGATATTCAGGTCGTGGTCAGTCGGGTTGTTTGAAATAATGATGCCAATTAAACCTTTGTAATTTATATAGTACTAGACACACATTGGCAAGGAGGATCTTCTGCGTTCCAGCATAAGTGCAGCCAGTGAGCGCACATTCAGCTCCGCAGGTCGTTTCATAGAGACGAGAAGAACTGTCTCAACCCACAGACGCTTGATTCAATATTATTTCTACACAGCATGAGGAAACCTTAAAATAAGTAGGCTAATCTTCTGTTTTAGGCCACCTTTGAATAATATTAACAGTTTCAATGTTTTATTCATTTTACTAATGTATTAGTAAATGTTGAAAATAACATGAAGTATTGTTCAAATATCCTTTAGAAGTATTTTTTATTGTTAGTTCATGTTTATTAATGTAGTGAACCAGTATTACCAAACATAACCTTAAAGTTAAGTAACCAATATTTATATCAGATGTTAACTTAACATCTAATATTATTTTATTTTTTTTAAATATATGTTTTTACATAAACATAAAATGTGTAAATGTGGTGTTCTGTGCTTGTATATGGACCGTTTTGAGCGTTATTTTTTAGCACTCCACAACAGTCTTGTAAAAAGAGGTTGCCAGATACTGTAATCAAGTACTTCACACTCACTTTGACCCGGTCATTCAGCAGATGCTGACAGTTTTCTACTTCAGAGCTCCCAACATTCAAGCCTTTGGTCTTGCCTCATTGGACAGCAGATCAATATTGAGATTGTAGTCATTCTGTGGTGATCAACCTGCAAGTAAGGACAGTCTGGACACAAGCCACTGTCCTGCTCGTGCACTTATAAAACCTGCTTATATAGAATTCTTTTAAAAGACACCTTCATAGACTTTATGGAAGATTTTGTTTTAATTTACAGCCGGCATTCGTGCAGTGGTCAAGATTGCAGCTTATTCTGGCCAAAAAACACAATCTGTACTTAAAAATGAAGACAAGACATCTGATCAGAAAAGGCCTGTTCACACCTAGATAAATCTTTGATGTGAAAATACATTTCTTATTATTATCAATCTTGAAAATGTTTGTGGAAAATATGACACTATTCAAAAGTTTAGGGTAAGATATTAAAAAAAATAAACAATAATACAGTTATTTAGAGAGGATGTATAAAATTGATCGAAAGTGACAGTAAAGACATTTTTAATGTTAAGGATTTTTATTTAAAATTAAATGCTGTTCTTCATCAAAGAATCCTGCTGTTTCTACAAAAACTATTAAGCAGCATGTTTTTAACATCGATAATTAGAACCATTATTAAAGGGTTACTTCAGCGATTAGCATATGGCTTTGTATCAGTAGAAACCCTGGATTATATTCAAATGATTGTGCTTTCCCCCCTCATATCTCCCTGAGACAAGAGATTTATGCATTTTATTTCTGGAAAAATTCCTCCTATGATGCAAATTGACGATTTTTGCATCATAGGAGGAATGCTTGCCCAAAGGCTAAAGACTACAGCCAGCAGAGGGAGCCATTTCCGCATGTTTTGAATCTGCGCATGGGGGATGGAGATCACACTGAGCTTGCAGGGAGAGCTCAGCCCACAGCTACAGGCACCCATTTAGACGGAGCTATGGTGAGCAATGTAAGTCTTTTAACTTCTCAAATTAATTTCTATGAAAGTTAAGCTTGCAAAGGCATGAACTGAAACGCGCCAGGCTGAACTCGCGTTGTGAATGTATGCCGCGATTGTAGTCGCGATCATAGATGGTCGCGATTACCTCAGCTCTCATCACTCCTGCAGTCAGTGCTCAGTGCTGTGACACTCGCGCGGTGACTCACTCATTATATTGAACAGACACGTTCAGTTTTTAATTGTCTCTAACTCAGTCACAGTAATCAAGTTGGTGGCGTTGGGAATGGCCTCACAGGTCAGCGAAGCATTCTGGGAATTGTTGTCTTTCATCCCCATGGGACAAAAATAGATTTTCTGTCTTTTCTCAGTCTAGAAGACACCAAATTCAAAAATAATTTCACATTTCTACTGCATTGATTACCCAGTTTAAATACAGATTTATCTTCCCAGCGCTGAAGTACCCCTTTAATTATGAGCACCAATAATAATTTATAACAAATAAGCAACAAATCATCATATTAGAATGAAGACTGGAGTAATGATGCTGAAAATTCAGCTTTGCATCACAGAAATAAATTACATTTTAAAATACAACAAAATAGAAAATATAGATTTTTTTTAACAATATTCATTTTTTTACTATATTTTGGAGCAAATAATGGTTGAGCATATTAGGCATCTGTCAAAAATATTATATATATATATAATATATATTATATTTATATATATATATATATATATATATATATATATATATATATATATATATATATATATATATATATATATATATATATATATATATATATATAAAATATAATATTCTATCATTCAGGCATAACATTATAAGCACCTTCCTTATATTTTTTTGGTTCCCTTTTTGCTGTCAAAACAGCCCTGACCCATCAAGGCATGGACTCCACTAGACCCCTGAAGGTGTGCTGTGGTATCGGGCACCAAGATGTTAGCAACAGATCCTTTAAGTTGTGAATTGGGGCCTCCATGGATTGGATTTGTGTGTTCAGCGCACGCCACAGATGCTCGATTGGATTGAGGTCTGGGGAATTTGAAGGGACAAGTCAACACCTCAAACTCATTAAAGGTGCCCTAGAATGATTTGAAACAATATGTTAAATTGTTCTCTGATATCTACATAGAGGGTATGTGTCTTATTTAAGGGCAAAAACTGTCCCGATACAGTTCCCTTATCGAGGGAACTTCCCACTGCGTCGAAACGCTTTGGGGATGCTCCCTAAGCATCAGCGAATCTGAAGCCTGAATAAACACTAGTCCAATCCGATTGGTCGTGCGTGATGACGTCATTGTGACGGCGTACCCGGAAGTATAAAAGGGGGGCCGGCGCATAATGGCGGCAGTTATTGCTCTTCAGCATAGCGCTCTCTGTTTGGTCTGTCTATTTACTGTTGTCTGTCCAGTTGCGAGTGTGTGTGTGAAAGATTTATTTAAAAAGTATGGAAGAGAGAAGGAGTGCATTTAGGCAGTGTGTGCATCCGTGTCCCCGTTACATCTCGGGATCGGATACACACCTGTTATGTGTGCAGTGTCTGGGTGTTCAGCACGCTCGGGCGGCTCTCGAGGGAGCCGCCTGTGAACACTGCGAGCTGCTGACACTCAGACTGCTCCGCTCTCGGCTGGCCGTGTTCGATGAGACCGGCCAGCCTCGTGAGCCCCGTGGTTCTGGACCCGCGGTCGCTGAGGCGGCTCGGCGTCGCAGATCATGGGGCTCACAGCGGGACTTGTCAGAGGGTTTCGGGACTGCCGCGGCACTTTCCCAATTCTCCCCTGACAGTTCCGACGATCTTCCTCCCCGTGTGGAAGCCCGCTTGGCGGCATCTTCCCCCGGGTTGGAGGGTCCGATGCTTGAGCTGTCTGATTCTGAGGAATTAGATGTGCTCAGCATCGAGGCGGGTGACGTTAAAACACCATACACACTGCTTCACTCATAAAATAAGGTGCTCAGGCAGTCCCCGAGGGGGCTGCCTGTAGTAACCCGGTGTTCTCCGTTCCCGTGCGGAAGCCCGCGATGCGGCTCTTCCCCGGGAGGGAGAACCAGATGCTTGAGCGATCTGATTCCGAGGAATTAGATGTGCTCAGCGTCGACGGAGTGAAGCAAACGAGAGCCCGCCACCTTATAATGCAGGCTCGATCTCGCGTTGCCGAGGCAGCGCGTGCATTAAGGGTCTGCAACAGAAGTGAACACACGCTATATGTGTACATGTGATACTGTTTAGCGAGGCTTGCAGTCAGCCCCTGAGGGTGCTGGCTGTGGTCGTTGAGAAATGTCTCGTAGCGTACAGAAACGTGCGTTTTCGAGTGTTTCAGCCTCGCGCCTGTGGCTTTCATCTCGAGGGATGAAAGCCAAATGTGTTGGGAACGATTCGAATCTCGCGTTGTTGAGGCAGCGTGTAGATGACGAGTAGTTGAATACATATTTAAACAGTATGGTCTGGTGATTAGGGCTGCATTTAATTCTGAGGAATTTAAATTAAACATTATCTGACTTTGAGGAGTTAGATATGTCTATTCAGCCTATCATTCAGCATGTTCACGTGATGGGTGATTATGGTGGCATTTATTTCTGAGGAATTAAATGGGATTTATCTAACTTTGAGTAGTTAGATTATCAGCCTATCATCCCAGTTGTGTTCACTATTTGGGTGTTTTTGGTGGCATTTAATTCTGTGCAATTAAATGGGATTTATCTGACTTTGAGGAGTTAGGTATTTCAGCCTATCATCCAAATTGTGTTGCTCCCGGGGAGCGTTCGAGATCGCCTCCTCTGTGGAGTCTTCTGGAAGTCGATGCTGCGATCCGCCGTCTACGACGCTCGGGCCACATTGGCTTCCAGCGAACGCATGCTGCTCTAGCCGCCTCTAGAAAGACTGCAGCTGGGCAGCAAACGCGTTCGCACACCGAAAATCCTCCCCGACTAAGCCCTGCCGGGTGGCCGCTTCAGGGGGTCGGGCAGGAGGCTCGGTGGGTACCAGAGACCAGCCTTGTGAGGCTGGTTCCCCTAGTAGAATATATCAGCGCATAGTCATTATGCTCCTGAATATATCTGTTGGGCCCTGTGTACCATGGGCAAAGGGTGCAGACTGCAGTTCAGTGTTCCACCACCGGGGTTCATCGGTGTGGCCTGGATAGTGGTGTGCCCAGCTCAGTGGCCTGCTGGCCAGCCCCCTCTCCAGAGGAGCGATCGAGGTCGCCTCCTCTGTGGAGTTTTCTGGAAGTCGATGCTGCGATCCGCCGTCTATGACGCTCGGGCCACATTGACTTCCTGCGAACACATGCTACTCTAGCCGCCTCTAGGGAGACCTCGGCTGGGCAGCGAACGTGTTCGCACACCGAAAATCCTCCCCGACTAAGCCCTGCCGGGTGGCCGCTTCAGGGGGTCGGGCAGGAGGTTTGGTGGGTACCAGAGACCAGCCTTGAGAGGCTGGTTCCCCTAGTAGAATATCTCGGCGCATGGTTATGCTCCCGAATATATCTGCTGGGGCCCTGTGTACCTTGGGCAAAGGGTAGAGACTGCAGTTCAGCGTTCCACCACCGGGGTTCATCGGTGTGGCCTGAATAGTGGTGTGCCCAGCCCTGTGGCAGGTAGGGAACAGGAAGTGTGCTCCCTGAGGGTAAAGGAGGCTATATTGTGTATCCCTCCGCCAGACAGGGAGTCCGGCTTTACGGTCGCTACCTCATGGTTCCCAAAGAGGATGGAAGAGTGCGTCTATTATTAAATCGGAGGTACTTGAACCGTTCTCTGAGGAGATTCAGGTTCAAGATGCTCATTATCCCACCGTGAGTCAGATCCAGTCCGAGGACTGGTTCGTCACGATGTATCTAAAGACGCATATTTCATATCTCCATCCTTCCTGCCCACAGGAGGCCTGAGGTTCGCTTTCGGGGGCGAGGCGTACCAATATCGGGTTCTTCCCTTCGGCCTCACTGTTAAGCACACCACTGTGAAGCACTTTCAGAGAGTGCTGGGGCACATGGCAGCAGCGTCCAACATGATACCGTTCGGCCTGCTACACATGAGACCCCTCCAGTGGTGGTTGAAAACCAAGGGGTTTTCCCCCAGAGGGAATCCTTTTCGTATGATCAGGGTAACGCGCAGATGCCTTCGTTCCCTAGTCATATGGAAGAAACCTTGGTTTCTGTCCCAGGGGCCAGTGTTGGGAGCGTCCTGTTGCCGGAAATCCGTTTCAACAGACGCCTCCCTTACTGGTTGGGGCGCGGTCATGGACGGCCGCTTTGCGAGGGGCCCATGGGAGGGCCGTCATTCCTCCTGGCACATAAATTGCCTGGAGATGATGGCGGTCTACAAAGCTCTCAGGAGCTTTTCTCCCGGACCTCCGCGGCCAACATGTCCTGGTGCGGACAGACAATACGGCTGTCGTAGCGTACCTCAATCGCCAGGGAGGGGTAAGATCGCGCCCTCTGTGCAGATTGGCGCATCTAATCCTCCTGTGGTCCCAGGGGAAACTGTTGTCCATCAGGGCAATGTATGTCCCGGGGGTTCAAAATCAGGGAGCAGACATCCTGTCGAGGCAGGGGCTGAGGCCCGGGGAGTGGCGGCTCCACCCCGAAGTGGTGGAGGCCATATGCGAGAGGTTCGGCCCAGTGGAAGTGGATCTGTTTGCGTCTCGAGAGACGTCCCACTGTCCACTGTGGTTCTCCCTCACGCATCCAGCCCCGTTGGGGTTGGATGCCATGGTGCAGACGTGGCCGAGGCTGCGTCTGTACGCATTTCCCCCGATTGCTCTGCTCCCGGGAGTCCTGGAGAGGGTCCGTCGGCAGGGGGTCAGTCTACTTCTGGTAGCACCCCGTTGGCCGACGCGAGTTTGGTTCTCAGATATCATAGCCCTGCTGGCAGGTCATCCATGGCAGATTCCTCTGAGGAGGGATCTCCTGTCTCAGGCGGCGGGGACGATATTCCACCCCCGGCCGGAGATTTGGAACCTTTGGGTCTGGCCCCTGAGGGGGCCAGGTACCTAGAGGCTGGCCTGTCGGCAGACGTGGTAGAGACCTTACTCAGTTCCAGGGCTCCGTCCACAAGGAGACTGTACAGCCTCAAGTGGAATGTGTTTTCCACTTGGTGTAGGGGGCGTGAGGTGGACCCAGTTAACTGCCCAGTGGCTTCAGTGCTGGAGTTCCTCCAAGATCGCTTCTCTGCGGGCCTAACCCCGTCCACACTCAAGGTGTACGTGGCTGCCATTGCGGCTTTCCACACTCCTCTGGGTGATGGGCCTCTGGGTAGGCACCAGTTGGTTGTACAGTTCCTCCGTGGGGCTCGGAGGATGAGGCCTGTGGCTCAGTCCAGAGTTCCAACCTGGGACCTGGCAGTGGTTCTCGAGGGGTTGGCTGAGGCCCCCTTCGAGCCACTGGAGTCAGCAGAACCGAAAAATCTGACCCTTAAGGTGGCTTTTCTACTCGCCATCTCCTCTCTAAGGAGAATGGGGGATCTCCAGGCCTTGGCAGTAACGCCGACTTGCCTGGAGTTTTCCCCGGGTGGAGTGAAGGCCATCTTACACCCTAGGCCGGGCTATGTGCCTAAGGTCCCATCGAGGGTGGTCAGGTCTTTGGTTCTGCAGGCATTTCATCCTCCGCCTCACGTGACGGCGGAAGAGGGGAGACTTCACCTACTCTGCCCGGTCAGGGCACTCAGGGTGTATCTGGCGAAGTCCGCACAGTGGAGGAGATCTCAACAATTGTTGGTGTGTTTTGGCTCACCCAAGAAGTGGTTGCCTGTGTCTACCCAGACAATCAGTAACTGGATTGTCCAGGCAATAACCAGGGCTTATCAGGTGCGCAGTTTGCCTTCACCTGTAGCCGTGAGGGCACATTCCACCAGAGGCATGGCCTCTTCGGTGGCCCTCCTTTCTGGGGTCCCCTTGCAGGATATCTGCGAGGCGGCGGGGTGGGCTACTCCACACACTTTTATCAGGTTCTATAGCCTGGATCTCCCTGCGACGCCTGGCGCGAGGGTGCTCCAACCCTAGTTGTGCCCGGTCTCCGGCTTCACACTAGGACAGGCGCTACCCTCGGTGTGGCCTAGTGGGTACTCGTTCCCCAAAGCGTTTCGACGCAGTGGGAAGTTCCCTCGATAAGGGAACGGCTCGGGTTATGTATATAACCCTTGTTCCCTGAGAGGGAACGAGCACTGCGTCGTACCGCCACACCTCGGCACGCCTGGAGCGCATGCTTCAGAGCAAAAAACTGCCGCCATTATGCGCCGGCCCCCCTTTTATACTTCCGGGTACG
Organism: Pseudorasbora parva; assembly: GCF_024679245.1. Classification (NCBI taxonomy): domain Eukaryota; kingdom Metazoa; phylum Chordata; class Actinopteri; order Cypriniformes; family Gobionidae; genus Pseudorasbora; species Pseudorasbora parva. Next base: position 13,945,728 of record NC_090175.1, on the reverse strand, counting down.
CCGTCACAATGACGTCATCACGCACGACCAATCGGATTGGACTAGTGTTTATTCAGGCTTCAGATTCGCTGATGCTTAGGGAGCATCCCCAAAGCGTTTCGACGCAGTGCTCGTTCCCTCTCAGGGAACAAGGGTTATATACATAACCCGAGCCGTTTTACAGGTCCATTTACAACCCTATAAATTGTCCCTAGGATGTAATGCTCTGTTTTTGCCTTATTTAGAAGAGTAATTAATAGTAATGTTGAGCTCTGCTCTGATTGGCTTATATCAGCCAATCAGCTTGATTTATTAACAGCACACAGCAGTTTAGTTGTTCAGCGAAGCGGCTCGTGAGTCCTGACAGCACACAGACCATTCTATTTTTCATTCTAGGGCACCTTTAATGTGCTCCTTAAACCATTCCAGAACTGTTTTTGTTTTGTGGCAGAGCACATTATTCTGCTGAAAGAGGCCACAGCCACCAGGAAATACCGTTTCCATGAAAGGTTGATGGTCTGCAGTGCTTAGGTGGAACGTGTCAAAGTAACATCCATGGATGGCAGGACCCAAGTTTTCCCAGCAGTGATGTAAAAGAAAATGTGATTAATCAGAACAGGCCACCTTCTTCCATTCCTCTGTGGTCCAGACCCTGTCCACTATACAGCCCCTTACGCAACAAACTGTGATGCACTGTGTATTCTGACAACTTTCTATCAGAACTAGCATTAATTTCTTGAGCAATTTGAGCTACTGTAGCTCGTCTGTTTGATCAGACCACACGGGCCAGCCTTCGCTTACCACGTGCATCAATGAGCTTTGGCCACCCTTGACCTTGTGGCCAGTTCACCACTGTTCCTCCCTTGAAGCACTTTTGATAGATACTGACCACTGCAGACCGGGAACACCCCACAAGAGCTGCAGTTTTGGAGATGCTCTGACCCAGTCATCTAGCCATCACAATTCGGCCCTTGTCAAACTCGCTCAAATCCTTACGATGGCCCATTTTTCCTGCTTCTAACACGTAAACTTTGAGGACAAAATGTTCACTTGCTGCCTAATATATCCCACCCACTAAAATGTGCCATGATGAAGAGATAATCAGTGTTATTCACTTCACCTGTCAGTGGTCACAGAGGTGGACAGTATTGAAGTACTTTTACTTTCCAAGTACTTTTGTTTTTCAAGTATATGTACTTTATCAGTGTTCTTCCTTGAAAAACTTTTACTTCACAACATCCCAAAACATAATATTGTACTTTTTACTGCAATGTATTTCATATTGAATATCATTTTACACTTAATTGCATTAAAAATGTAGTACTGTATACTTTTACTCAAGTAAAAGTAATTCAAAATTTTACTTGAGTAATTTTTAGTAAGTAAAGTAAAAGTAAAAAGTAAAAAAGTACATTTTTAATGTAAATAAGTATTGAAGGTAAGAAAAAAATTTTTTTATGAAATGTAGTGCAGTAAAAAGTATGACATTATATATTATGCTTTGGAATGTAGTGAAGTAAAAGTTTTCCAAAGAAAAACAATGATAAAGTATACTTAAAATTTTACTTGAGTAGAAAGTAAAAATACTCCACTACTGTCCGTCTGAGTGGTCATTATGTTATGCCTGATTGGTGTATATATGCATATCATTTTTTACTGCTATTTTGTCATTGTTACATTGTATACTTTTTCTAGTCATAACTTGTTTTGTGTTAACACAAGCATGACAATAAAATACTTTAAGCTGAATTTAGATTTTATGCATAAACAGACAACTGAAAATTGAACAGAATTTTCATACCAAGCACTTATGTTGACGTGATCGGGCCTTAAAATGAAGAAGAAATAATCCAAAATATACAATCAGACTTTATGTAAAATCACCTCAAACCTGAAGTAAAAACGATTTGAAAATACGGTACATTTTTAAAATGCTAACTAGCAATCTCAGCTCTTGTGATGTTTCTCTATTCAATAGCCAGTGTGTTTTTGGTGTGCATATCACACCTCATTCAACATTCACCTCGCTTTGACCTGGTCTTTACCTCAGCTACCCTGGGGCTGATCCACACAGCTGATGCAGAGAAAGTCACCTCAACACACGGGCTGTCAAATCTCAGGTCTGACTCTGTGGCACTTTGAACCCCAGGTCTGCACGCTCCACGATGAGGGCGAAGCTAAATGTGCATTATTCAGGGATTTACGGAACGTCGCTGGAGACGTCAGTCCGTTCATTTAATGCTGGACTAACCAGCTTTACGTCAGTTCTACTTTGATCTTTTTTTCTCTGGAGGAGCCCCGAGGTAAAGCTATGTTAGCAGAAAATTTCAGGGTCAATAATAAATCTACAATAGCTTCAGGTGAGGTCTGACGTCCTGCTGGTGTTGAACACTACGCTCAACCGCCCTTTGACGTCAGTGAAGATTTTTGTCATCATGAGACTGAAAATACCCTTCAGAGGTTCTTGTCTGAACAATAATGTTGGAGCTCTCTGCCCACTGTGAGCAGGACCACATGGTTAAAAAAAATGAAATTCATGTAAGGTTCACTTATGTTTTTTAGGGTTTTTGTGTGCCAAATCCAGTGATATTTAAGTTCTTCATGATCAGTTTCCACTCTTTCTTTGACCCTTAGAATTAATTATGGAACATTTTTGCTGCTGTGCCTTTAAGAATGTTTTAGCACAAACTTGTGTGAGTTGTAGATTTGCTTACTAGTTTTGCCCTGCACCATCCTTTATTAGCATCCAATTTAAAAAAGCCCGTCGCATTAAAATTGTGATTAGATTTTTCTGGTTATGTTGTGGTCTAATATATATCTTATGTTTTTATCGCTAGATATTCAGTATTCCATCCATACATTCTCCAAACCGCATATCCTTTCTAGGGTCTCAAGGTTGCTGGAGCCTATAGATATTCAGTATTTTAACCAGTATTTCATTAGATACATATGTATACTATAATAAATTATTGAATTAGTTGTAATTTAATTGGCCAAAATGTGTTGGACCCTTGTACAATGTGGCAGGTTCACAAAACAAATTAAAGGGGTGATGAGCAGAGAAATTAACTTTCCCTGACGCCCGTTTCACACATACTCCGTCTGCAGTGCGTGTGCAGTGCGTGTTGCGTTGCGTATGCGTTGCAGGAGCCCCACACCCTGTAGTGTTTTCACATATGCTGCGTTTGCAGTCCGCAACTGATCCGCTGTTGCACACCACAAACACAGCATTTATTCATTATTTTTTTAAATCCAAAAGTTTTTACTGAACATGCCTCGTCAGAATTCCAATCCTCTTTGTTTACTCTTTAACAGAAGTCAGGTTACATAGCCTACTACATTTAAACAACATTTTTTCAATTCATTAATTCATATTTATATATAAATATACTTTAGATTTAGCTCACACAAAAGGCAAAACATTTAAACATAGGTTATAGCCTAAAATCATAAACATTTTAAATTAGAAACTTAGAATAGTCTATTCAAAAACAGCCGACTCTCGTCTTTTCTTTCGTTTTTACACCCTTTTAAAAGAAATCCTGCAGGTCAAAAAGAACTTTGCTTTTCACCTCCAAGAAAGTACGAGTGCTATCCATTATGGCACATTTTTTTACCTCAATGCCAGGTAAGGTGTCGTTTTGTTGCTTTACTTGAGAAAAAAAGCCATGTGTTGACTTTGAAACAAGAGTATATTTTAAATGATATGCATCCGCTTTGAAATTACTAGATTTTCGCGTCAGTACATGTTTATTTTAATGCGAAAAATGTTCTATCACTTTAATGCAGCAACGCAACGCAGCGCAGCGCAGCAAAAAATAGACTCGGTACGAAAACGATCCGTGTACTGCTGCAGACGCAACGCTCCTGGAACGGACTGACGGACTGCATCCGCGTGCAGTGTGAACGCTGTCATCCGTTAACATGGGTACGGAAAAAAATACGCAACGCACACGCACTGCAGACGGAGTATGTGTGAAACGGGCGTGAGCTTTTGATGTACAGGTCCTTCTTAAAGGGTTACTTCAGCGATTAGCATATGGCTTTGTATCAGTAGAAACCCTGGAGTATATTCAAATGATTGAGCTTTCCCCTCTCATATCCCCCTGAGACAAGAGATTTATGCATTTTATTTCTGAAAAAATTCCTCCTATGATGCAAATTGACGATTTTTGCATCATAGGAGGAATGTTTGCCCAAAGGCTAAAGACTACAGCCAGCAGAGGGAGCCATTTCCGCATGTTTTGAATCCGCCCATGGGGGATGGAGATCACACTCAGCTCGCAGAGAGAGCTCAGCCCACAGCTACAGGCACTCATTTAAACAGAGCTATGGTGAGCAATGTAAGTCTTTTAACTTCTCAAATTAATTTCTATGAAAGTTAAGCTTGCAAAGGCATGAACTGAAACACGCCAGACTGAACTCGCGTTGTGAATGTATGCCTCGAGTGTAGTCGCGATTACCTCAGCTCTCATCACTCCTGCAGTTAGTGCTCAGTGCTGTGACACTCGCGCGGTGACTCACTCATTATATTGAACAGACACGTTCAGTTTTTAATTGTCTCTAACTCAGTCACAGTAATCAAGTTGGTGGTGTTGGGAATGGCCTCACAGGGCAGCGAAGCATTCTGGGAATTGTAGTCTTTCATCCCCATGGGCCAAAAATACATTTTCTGTCCTTTCTCAGTCTAGAAGACACCAAATTCAAAAATAATTTCACATTTCTACTGCATTGATGACCCAGTTTAAATACAGATTCATCTTCCCAGCGCTGAAGTACCCCTTTAAATAATTAGCATATTGTGATAAAAGTTCATTATTTTCCATAATGTAATGATACAAATTAAACTTTCATATATTTTAGATTCATTGCACTCCAACTGAAATATTTCAGGTCTTTTATTGTTTTAATACTGATGATTTTGGCATACAGCTCATGAAAACCCAAAATTCTCAAAAAATTAGCATATCATGAAAAGGTTCTCTAAACGAGCTACTAACCTAATCATCTGAATCAACTAATTAACTCTAAACACCTGAAAAAGATTCCTGAGGCTTTTAAAAACTCCCAGCCTGGATCATTACTCAAAACCGCAATCATGGGTAAGACTGCCGACCTGACTGCTGTCCAGAAGGCCATCATTGACACCCTCAAGCGAGAGGGTAAGACACAGAAAGAAATTTCTGAATGAATAGGCTGTTCCCAGAGTGCTGTATCAAGGCACCTCAGTGGGAAGTCTGTGGGAAGGAAAAAGTGTGGCAAAAAACGCTGCACAACGAGAAGAGGTGACCGGACCCTGAGGAAGATTGTGGAGAAGGACCGATTCCAGACCTTGGGGAACCTGCGGAAGCAGTGGACTGAGTCTGGAGTAGAAACATCCAGAGCCACCATGCACAGGCGTGTGCAGGAAATGGGCTACAGGTGCCGCATTCCCCAGGTCAAGCCACTTTGGGCTACAGAGAAGCAGCACTGGACTGTTGCTCAGTGGTCCAAAGTACTTTTTTCAGATGAAAGCTAATTTTGCATGTCATTCGGAAATCAAGGTGCCAGAGTCTGGAGGAAGACTGGGGAGAAGGAAACGCCAAAATGCCTGAAGTCCAGTGTCAAGTACCCACAGTCAGTGATGGTCTGGGGTGCCATGTCAGCTGCTGGTGTTGGTCCACTGTGTTTTATCAAGGGCAGGGTCAATGCAGCTAGCTATCAGGAGATTTTGGAGCACTTCATGCTTCCATCTACTGAAAAGCTTTATGGAGATGAAGATTTGGTTTTTCAGCACGACCTGGCACCTGCTCACAGTGCCAAAACCACTGGTAAATGGTTTACTGACCATGGTATTACTGTGTTCAACTGGCCTGCCAACTCTCCTGACCTGAACCCCATAGAGAATCTGTGGGATATTGTGAAGAGACAGTTGAGAGACGCAAGACCCTAACACTCTGGATGAGCTTAAGGCCGCTATCGCCGCATTGAAGCAGTCTATCTATCTATCTATCTATCTATCTATCTATCTATCTATCTATCTATCTATCTATCTATCTATCTATCTATCTATCTATCTATCTATCTATTCTGTCTGTCTGTCTGTCTGTCAACGTCCTGCGTTATACGAAAGAATATGCAAAACAGCATGTATTTTACTCTTATCATTAGTTCTAATAGTTCTGCTGTCCTGCAGGCTACATTTATGAAAACTAGGTGTTGTTGATTTGTAAATGTGGACATCATTTGTTCAAATATGTTCAATATTCCGCTGCAGCTTAGTTTCAGTGAATGTTCTCTTTGAACTGTGGAGGAAGTTTTGAATTCTGAAAGATGTCGTGTTCATAGTCCTCTTTTATTTGAAAAGATCAAGGCAAATTTGATTCCTCACAATATGACCCCTTTAAGGGACTAAAACCCAGAAGGTCGAGCTCTACTATATAACTTTACACGGAGTTCCTCTCAGGTTGTTCCTTGACATTTCTCCTCCAAAGCTATTTAGCGCTCTCCAGCCTCACACGCTATCTCAGTTCTCCTTATAAAAGTCGATTTCATTCTGTCTCTCAGTGACCATAAATCTCTGATCCAGTGCTTTGGGTCATGTAGGTACATTCTCATTTTCACTGACCCTTTCGTACCTTCATCTCCTGTCCATTGCTTCCTTCCTCATTAGGAGCTTTCCATCTGCAGAGAGAGGGCTTTGAGATCTCTGCTCTCCTAGTTTCTCTCTCTCTCTCTCATCTCTATTCCCTGTCGTGATGTTTAATCTCCCTCGGAGTCTAGAGAGGGCCTTCCTCCATCTGTACTATCTTCCTTTTTTGCCCTTTTAATTCTCCTTGATCTGCCATCTCTCTGCTTTTAATAAGCATGATCATTCTGTTTCTTGCGGTGGAAAACCTTGGAGTCATTTAAGAGTTGCTCGACACTGGTGGGAGTATGTCACGGTTTGGCAGCGCACCGCTCGTCATGTAGCGGTTTCATTTCTATTCTTTTTGTTGTGGTGGCTTGCATCTTGTTTTCTGTCTCCTTTTGAATCTTCAGAGCGTGCATACTCTAGAATTCTTTGTTTTCTGGGGAGAAAGAGAGGGGAGGGCTGTTTTCTAAAGGATGCATGTTGCAGACATTAACACAAAAAACATTCTTGGTCTTCTTTGGTGTATTTCTGCGCCTGACTAAAGGTGTCAAAAGTCTGCGCCCAACAAAAAATGTCAAACATCACCAGCAACAAAGATGTCACTTTTGAAAGCTAAAAGTCATTTGGGAATCAAAGCAACGCTCCAGGTTGAGTTGGACAGAATTTTGTTTACAGTCTCGTGTCATGCGACAAATATGTTTTACGTTGCAACTGTTTTACGATGTTTCTCTGTAATTTTTAATTGATGCAACAACAACAAATAGTGATTAAAATATCAATGAACAAACCAATTTTATTTTTATGACTGATACAGATTATTTTGTATTAAGACATGCGGACAAAAAAAGTGTAGCCACGAGTTAGGAATTTGCTCCTTAGTTTTAACTAAAGCCGGGTGCACACTGTGCGATTTTGGCCACGATTTGGCCGTCTGAGACAAATTTAGGAAATCCTAAAAGATTCCTCAGATCCTAGGCTAAAATCTGACATCTTTGGTCGTTAGTTTGACATGTCCACCGGCAGTCGATTAATGAGCGCTGCGATCAAATTTTACCTCAGACGAAATTCTGGCAGTGTCAGAAGATTTGGCACAGAATCCTGCAGTGTGACTTCTCCTACGACGACAGTCAAATATCTCCGTTTTTCAAGACAAACTATGACCAAAACGAGTGCTAGAGATTTCTTTGTAGCCAGCATTTCAGTCCCGTGTGTAATGCAGCTCACTGTCACCCAACGCGTCATTCATTGATGATATGAACTCCGGGTGAGTTTTCTTGCGCGCGTCCGTTTTTAGCGCGCCTTCACTATCGTGCAGTCTGACATTAATGTCAACTGAGATCTTACAGTGTGACATGGCGATCATGTTCGTACAGTCTGACAAGGGACATTCGCAAAGGATTTTGAAAAATCGCACAGTGTGCAGGACCCTTGAAACAAGGGAACAAATGATTAAACTGTGTGCATGATTTACTTAAAACGAGGGAACTAATTAAAACAGGCTGGATTGTTTAAATTGTGGGAACAAATTGTTATTTATTTATAAAAAATGTGCACGTCATGTCTGGGACTCAGTATCCAACCAATAGCAAAACCAAATTCCAATGTATTGTTACATAGTTATATAATTAGCATAATTATTGTATTGTTCTGTTGCTTTTTTGTGTCAAAATAATTAATAATAACATTTTCATTCATTATATCTTTATTTTGAACTAGCATTATCATTTTAAATGGTATAATGCTACTTGTTTCTTGACTAAACCACTGATAAAGGTTAATAGTAAAGCAAGTATTAATTTACGTGGTTATTATTATTATTATTATTATTATTATTATTATTATTATTATTATTATTATTATTATTATTATTATTATTATTATTATTATTATTATTATTATTATGTAATTATAAAACATAACTGATTAATAAATAGCCATATAAAATAAATTGCAAACATTGTTTAACAATGGTAAAAAAATAAATAAAATAAAAACATAATTGGATAAATAACCATTGTAAAACAATATTTGCAATAATAATGTATAATATCATTAATATTATTTAATAAATAATAAAGTTATTTTATATAGCTATTTATTAATCAGTTATGTTTTATAATTACGTAGTAATAATAATAATAATAATAATAATAATAATAATAATAATAATAATAATAATAATATAACATTATATAACAACATAATTAATAATTAACTTTTTGTTTTTTTGTTTTTTTTTAAGATAAATAACCTTACAAAAGAATGCTTACATTAAAAATAATATGTAACAATTGTTAAACAATATATTAAATAATGTAAAAAATATTAGAAACAATAATAATGTATGGAATAATAATGATATACTCTTCTCTCTGCCACATCTAACATGTTTGCATAATTATTCATATTTATATTATATAATATATTAAATACATGAACTGTGAGCCTGCATTAAACGTATATGTTTTGATATGGCTGATACAATTCCACAATATGTAATACTGTTTCCCAAGCTCTTCTCAGTTGCATCACTTGAATGCTGTTCATTTTACCGGCAGTGGCGGAAACAGCCCAAGGTGGACGTACTGACCCGGAGCAGCTTAGGCTGAAAAAAGGGAGTACAAATGATGTGGTTTTCAATGGACGCGGATTAAATGATAGTACAAGCTTTAAAGGTCAGTAAACATTGGTTTGAGCCTTTGTCCTCCATATGCACCATTGAAAAGAGTCATGTGATCGCGGTTGGTGTCCACCTGACTTGACATCATTCTCAACCATCAGTATCCGATTTATTTCAACACATGTATGAGGATCTGGGAATATCAGAATCCATCCTTACACGTTCATGGGTCATATTCGATCTGTGCCACATGGGAGGATAAAATCGGAATTGGGTCAGTTGACCCATGTAATGTAAATGCGACCTAACATACCAAACACTTCCCCAACATTGCTCATGTATGACAGTCGGCTTTGACGCAAATTGCCTCTGAAAACGTACCCACAAGTGATGGAAAGCTATCAGAGACTTCTGCACCACATTATTGTCGCCGTGCTCAAAAACTTTCATACAATTTGTCGCCTGTCCGGAGCTGGGATATCAGTTTCAGGGTCACACTGCAACAGTGTGCAGGGTACAACACTTAGGCTCTGAGTGGGCCTGTGAATAACTAAGAGTCTGATTGGGGATGACACCTCTTAGATGGGGACAAATGGGGGGCTGGGCCCTCGGCTTGCTTCCGCTGACCCCGACACAACTCCTTTTGTGGTGCTGCAAGGGGTGGGTCACCTGTGTTTTTTTTTTAGAGAGAGAACCAGATTAAAAGGTTAATGGATTCAGTTCAGAAGACCTGCCAATCCTTTACAGTGGGCACATTGGGGTGAGAGCAGATTTGTTCGGCATATTGATGTAGGGTGATGGTGTTTTTTTTCAGGTGCCTTTGCTGCCCCCTTTGGGCAAATGGTTGATATTACAAGCTTAATGCATAGAGACTGGTGCAAATAACAAATGCTAAAATTCAATAAACCACTGATATACTTTTCTGGAAGTTCATAAGCAGAAATTTTCCTTATCACTTGCAGAAATAGTGCATTCTTCCATTTTAACAATAGTTACTGCCAAAATTCCACACCTTCTACTTTAATTTATTAGTGTAAAATTTTAAAGGGATTAATGTGGGATCTTGACAATTAATTATACTTGGTAAAATGTTAGCTGTAACTTTCACATAGTGCGGTCACACTATGATTATTCTGCAACATTGTGGTTTAGTGGTAGTACAAAATGAACAAAAAGTAAATTGCAAACCACTCTAAACAAAAACAAGAAAAAGTTAATCAAGTTGCATCTAAACAATGAACCTTTTAGAGAACTTGGTTTTTTTAAAGTTGAAAAGGGGTTTTTGTAGTGTTCCAAGGTACCTGACAGATTATTAACTACTTGAGAGAAAACAAGTATTAACTACTTCAGAGTAGCACTGATATTTATTGTAAATTGAATGGGGATAAAAACATTGTTTGTTTATCATTAATTAAAGGTTTTGTATTGTGAGATGCTGAATTTGATGGTGATTTCTCTCCAATCATGATCTGTTCTTCCATGTTGTAAACATAGTGGGCCACAATGAAAAAAATGAATTTGGCTTTCTTGTGTAGAGTATCCTTTGAAATGTGAGCATCAGAACTGGACCACGGAGCAATGGAAGAAAGTGGTCTGGTCTGATGAATCACGGTTTCATTGATGGTCGGATGCGTGTGCATTGCTTACCTGGGGAACGCATGGCACCAGGATGCACAATGGGAAGAAGGCAAGTCGGCGGAGGCAGTGAGATGCTTTGGGAAATGTTCTGCTGCATGGGAAACCTTGGGTCCTGACATCCATGTGGATGTTACTTTGACACGTACCACCTAAGTATTATATATATAGTCATGCTCCATCGGGCTGTGAATATGGGGCGTGTTTCAACCTAACCAGGAAAGACCTCAGCTGGATAGACCTACAACCAATCAGAGTAACAGAGCGACACATAGTTGTCAACTGAACTCAACTGCACGCACGCTGGGAGAAGTAGCAGAAGATGAGTGTAAACGATCTCCTGCTGGTGTTGTAAAAGAATTTAAGGATACAGGGAGTACTTACCAACATGATCATCATTTTTGAAAGAAATAGTAAAGGTGCATGCATTTACAAACAAGTTTTCCATTTAGGATTAGAATGAATTCAACCCACTATTTCGAGCAGAGTTGCTCCACAATGGATCAATTCCAGACCGAATTTCCCAAACTCAAATATTATAGGTGAGGCTAAATTCGGCTGGCATCCAGGCTATGTACAGGTGCTGGTCTTATATTTGGAATATCATCAACAAGTTGATATATTTAACTAATTCCAAAAACTGGTTAGCCTGACGTGGTCATACTCAATTCTAGTCAGAATATGAGTCTGATCTGCTCCATTGGGCTGTGATTATGGGGCGTGTTTCAACCCAACCAGGAAAGACATCAATTGGATAGAGCAGTGAAGCGAGGCATTGTCAAATGTCAACAGAGCTCAACAGCACTGTGTTGCCAAGTCCGCGTTTTTATTCCACGGGCTGTTTTCTATGTCCGCGGATTGAAGCGACTATTATGTGATATATAGACCCATGAGTGCGAATTTTAGCAGGCAACCTTGCCCCCCTCAAACACAATTTTTTTCCGGAGAACCTGGAGAGGATTGTGAAACAAAACCCATTCAGAAATGTAGGGGATATTCACAAAGAGTGGACTGCAGCTGGAGTCAGCGCTTCAAGAACCACTGCGCACAGATGTATGCAAGACATGGGTTTCAGCTGTCGCATTCCTGTGTCAAGCCACTCTTTATGAGCCTGCTGCTGACCGACTTTATGGAGATGCAGATTTCATTTTCCAACAGGACTTGGTGCCAAAGCAACCAGTACCTGGTTTAAGGACCATGGTATCCCTGTTCTTAATTGGCAAGCAAACTCGCCAAAATTATATGATGTGTGTGTGTGTGTGTGTGTGTGTGTGTGTGTGTGTGTGTGTGTGTGTGTGTGTGTGTGTGTGTGTGTGTGTGTGTGTGTGTGTGTGTGTGTGTGTGTGTGTATAATGTAATATATTTTAAAGGATATTGGAATGTAGCTAGTTAAGTTTTGCTAATAGCCTGTAGTGTAGCTAATGACTTTTTCAAAACTGTTACTTCACTATCATTGAACCACTTTATATTATGAGGAGCTTGTAGCTTGACAAGTTACATTTTTAAAGTAGCGTCCTGACATTGGTCCATGAGAAGAGGATGTGTGAAACATAAAAAAGCGTAGTCCTTCGCTCTGAGATAAATCGGAGAGAGGTGTCACTGTCCACCATTATCTCAGATCCAACCATCTGATTGATGCAGCGTGTTTTCAGCCTTGTCATCAGCTGCTTTAATTGAAGTCCAGCATTATTTACAACCCGGCCGACCCACACCCCCACTGACCATGGCAATCTGTGCAGTGTGTGAAAACCGTTTTGAACTGCGACACATGAAAAGTGCATACAACTAGATTTTATACGATTTACAGTTTCCTTTGTTCTGATGGCAACATCAACAACAACTGGGTTGAATTTCACCATCATAAATAAAATATCTGCAGATCTAACGAACAGTTAGACTGCATAGATGCAGTCTAACTGTTTGAGACAAAGTTTGTATACAGGAGAGATAGCTGTTCAATGAGAATTTTTAAGAAGCTATACATCAAATCACCGGGAGCCTCATATAAGAAAAACACACTGTAAATGAGCTGCATTGATAACATTTTAGCACTTGGGGGATTTGATTTATATTAGAAATTATGTTATATAGATATTTTGAGCTCCAAACCTAAAAAAAGATATGCAGACATTTAAAGGGTTAGTTCACCCAAAAAATAAAAATTATTTAATTAATCACTCACCCTCATGTCATTGGACACCCGTAAGACCTTCGTTCATCTTCGGAACACAAATGAAGATATTTTTGTTGAATGGCTGAGAAAGGCTTCAGAAAGGCCTCCATTGGCATTCAGTACATTTCCCCTGACCCACTCACAAGACCCATAAAAGCACTAAAGACTTCGTTACAAAGTCCATCTCACTGCAGTGGCTGTACAATAATGTTACAATGCGACGAATGTGTTAAATAACTGTGTATAAACAGTTTGTACTGTGTTAAATAACTTCTGGGTAAATAACTGTAAAATCACCAGTATTTAGCTTTAACATCATTGGAAGGTATTTTACTGTAATATGAGGTGAGGTTTTGCTGCACTTTTAATAAACTACAGTACATTACTTTCAGCGCCCATGAAGGGAAATAACTGTAAGATTTATTGGTAAATTGCTGGTCTACATTCCCAAGATGCATTACGTCACTGTTTATTTCAAACTGTCTACATCTTCAGTCAGAAAACAAGGATTAATGCATTAACACACACATACGCATGCAAGCATGTGAGCACACAAATACAAACACAAGGGCTGGACGTCTGAGCCTGAACGAGCAGGTGTCACCCGTTTGGAGTTTGTTGGCTACTGCTACGTGCTGTGTTGAGAACTCCAATAGTAGATTTGTATGTTTTCAGACTGAAAATGAATCGCACAGCTACAAGTAAGTAAACAATTCAAATATTTGTGTTTTTAAAATACAAAATGTAAAGTTAGATGGTTTGTATGGTTTGAAATAGCTTCCTGATTAGCAAGTTTTTTTAGCCTCTCCTCAAATCTCCTCATGAGTAATATCCCTTTGTGTAGATTTTTTTTTTCCTGGAGTAACTGCATTTATCAGCAATTGAACTTTTTCTAAATTTACTTTTGACTTTTATTTCATTGCATACAATATGAACACAAAATATTTCATGTTTTGTCTGGTCAACTTCATGTCATTTGTAAATATGCATCCTTTCCTGTCATTCAGTACATATTAAGGATCTTAGCAATTGTGTCAGAGCTGAAGGAGGAGGCAGTGGTGTTTGAGACTCACTGTATGTGATCCATGTGGTCCATGTACTGAACTCTTGTTATTTAACTATGGCAAGGTTCATTCAGTTTTTCATTCTAGGGCAGCTTTAATGCAATTATCTAATCAACCAATCACATGGCAGTTGCTTCAATGCATTTAGGGGTGTGGTCCTGGTCAAGACAATCTCCTGAAGTCCAAACTGAATGTCAGAATGGAAAAGAAAGGTGATTTAAGCAATTTTGAGTGTGGCATGGTTATTGGTGCCAGACGGGTCGGTCTGGAATTTTGACGCATAACAATTTCTAGGGTTTACAAAGAATTTGTGAAGCCACAACATCAACAACCTTGAGGCGAATGGGCTACAAAAGCAGAAGACCCCACCGGGCACCACTCATCTCCACTACAAATATCCTATTTGTAAAAAAAAAAAAATAATACTAATATATATATATATATATATATATATATATATATATATATATATATATATATATATATATATAGAGAGAGAGAGAGAGAGAGAGAGAGAGAGAGAGAGAGAGAGAGAGAGAGAGAGAGAGAGAGAGAGAGAGAGAGAGAAAGACGGAATTATCAAAACATATAACAGTAGTATTTTGGTAGAATCTTTTTTTAAATATTTTATAGTTATAGTTAGTTATATATATATATATATATATATATATATATATATATATATATATATATATATATATATATATATATATATATATATATATATATATATATATATATATATATATATATATATATATTATAGGATAAAGGAGTGTGAAAATATTTTATTTTTGTATGGGTCTTTAAACATGAAAATTGTATATTTTAGGAAGGGGCTTCTTGCGAGGGAATCGTCATATTAAGGGTCTGTGACATGAAAAAAACACTTTTTGGCATATACAAATTAAGTTATAGATATTTTGAGCCCCAAACCTAACACTAACCACTGCATAACATTAAAATCCCAAAACATGACACAGTGTAAGTCATTTTAGATAAAAGCATCTGCCAAGTAACCACAACTTTTAATCTTCCATCATTGAATTTCAGTAATCTGGTCAGTCTTGGTAAAAGTGTGGAAACTGTCCCCGGTGGCATGTTTGGGAGTGCTATTACATTTTTTGAAAGGGATTCTGTGTCATATTGACAATAACAGTCCCTTGCTGGGATTGCCGATTGCCCTTTTTAACAAATTCAACTGTGCACCACCCGTGGGTCCAATATTACATCCATCATAGTCATTCAAAATATGCTGCAGTGCTGAAGTGGTTTTAAGAATTGAATAAAGGTTGTTTTTTTGTTTTTGTTTTGTTTTGTGTTTTTTTTTTTTTTTTTTTTGGGGGGGGGGGACACTGGAGGGGCACCACTGCGAGGTTTCTTTGCAAGAGATTTTTTTATTACACTATCATTTTTCATTATTTTGGGACTCTACAGAAACTCTCCAGAACATCTTAAGACTTCATTGAATGGACACTCTTAAGTTCCTAGCTATATCACAACATGTAAATAGAAAAATGTTGCCGTTATTTTGTCACTTATTGAGCAGTGGAGCTGTTTAGACAGAGGATGCGTCCGACAGAGTTATAGCACGCACAGAGATGAGAATTGTGTGAATGGACTTATCTAACTTTGGGAGATACGGTGAATAAACTAAATTCCCAAAAAGTCGCCGTGTTCGTTTAAATGTTGACTAAATAATGTAAAATGTATAAAAAACACCTTTTTTGGGTGAAATGTGACAGAGATTCACCTGTATATACATTTGAAGCAGACAAAGACAGCCTATTTATTTCTTTGCTTGAGTTTGAAGAATTTTCAACATCCGAGCCCATCACTGTTTTTGAGTTCATGCCCAAAACTTGATTTTGCAGTATATCTGTGGAAATATGAGTGGAAGGGAAAAAAGAGAGGAAGACTGACAGTGTGAAAATTTATTGAGGATCTATTCTTCTCTCACTCCCTCTTAGTTAAACCCAGAGAAAAGCTTTGATTTCCCCTGAGAGGGTGGAAAGAAGAACACTCACACACATACACACACACACACACACACACACACACACACACACACACACACACACACACACACACACACACACACACACACACACACACACACACCCTTCGGTCAAGTGTATGTCCTCCATGCAAGATGTGGTCCACTGCCCTTTACAACAGTATTGACAGTGACTATGTGAAATGAATGATCATATAACAAGGGTGGATGTAACACAAAATGTTTTTTAAATATATTGTATATAATATATATACAATATATTGTGTATATAATATATATATATATATATATATATATATATATATATATATATATATATATATATATATATATATATATATATATATATATATAATGTATAATGTAATGTATGTATGTATGTATGTATGTATATATATATATATATATATATAAAATTATTATTATTATTATTATTTTTATTATTATTATTTTGTATTATTATTATTATTATTATTATTAAAACAAATTGTCGTCTGCCGCTTTAACTCTTTAAACGCATAGCTCAGATCTTTAGTAACCTGGGATGTCATTCACTACCCTCCTCCTCCTTTTTAGACATCAACCTTTTTAGAATTCCTCAATCAATTCATTATAAACAATATAACAAGAAAAAATATATATATTAGTCTGCACAACAATATGATGACTGAATAAATGCAGTTCACCTTTATTCCACAAGGTGACAATGTCTGATACACAATGATGAAGTGACATTTCACTCATAGTTACTGCAGGCAGAAAACAAAAGAATAGGAAGACTCATCAGCAATACCTGAAATGACTCAAGAACTGAAGAGCAAGAACTGAAGGCAGGCAGATATTACTGTCACTGTCACTAGATGGTGGATCTGGTGAAGAAGCTGTCAGCGATCAAAATTTTATTCAGAAGAATTTGAAAATTATGGTTTTCATAATATGTTTGAGAGGCAGGTGTGAGCCAGATACTGAATGCACTGGGAAATGAGCTCTGAAGAGATGGTGATGATGATGATGATGATGATGATGATGATGATGATGATGATGATGATGATGATGATGATGATGATGATGATGATGATGATGATGATGGTGGTGGTGGTGGTATAAAACATCTGCTCAAACTGAACCCTTCCAAGCTCCAAAAGGTAACCAAATAT
Organism: Pseudorasbora parva; assembly: GCF_024679245.1. NCBI lineage: Eukaryota > Metazoa > Chordata > Actinopteri > Cypriniformes > Gobionidae > Pseudorasbora > Pseudorasbora parva. The sequence goes on along the minus strand of NC_090175.1, from coordinate 13,928,470 downwards.
TATTCTGTAATTGATACTAACATCAGGAGAATTTTATATAATCGCGACAGTCAGAAATCCATCCATGTTAGATATAGACCGCTAAAGACCCGGATGTAAAAATGATTGACTGAAGAATCTCTGATCATGCTTTTTAAAACAGGGTGGATTCTGATTGGCACTCAGTGTTAATTGTTCATCACCTTGGGGGGGAAAAACTTCTGTAATTCCTAGATGCATGCGTTTCAGTCAGCTCCGCAGTTCAGTAGTCAGGGCACTGATCAGGGGATCGGTCAATGAGCTGACAACCTAATCAGTGCCCTGACTACTGAACTGCGGAGCTGACTGAGACGTAACCATCGTTTCTCTGTGTCACTATTCTTTTGTATTCAAAACTTTTTGACTTTTTTTTTTTTTTTAACTGTTATTGTCCTTGGGTTGAACAGGCCTTTAGTCCACCTTTTTGTTTGAACATGCTTAGGCTCGTGACTTTTTCCACAGCATTCATTGGTCAAGGACTGCCTAAGAGGCCGTTTGACTGACATGTAACGCAACCAATCACAGTTTGTTTTGTTCCGCATCATGTTTAGGGGCGTGAAAATGTCAGTTGTAAACACGACTGGTTTTCTTCCACGAATGAGTTTGGCGTCGACGTTTGTTTCTTCCAGACGGACCTTTAAAGAACACAAAACGCGGCCATCCTGTAGATTTCAACCAACCAGATGATGGCTTTGAAACTCCTGAAGTGTTTCCAGATAAGTTTGCCATAGATGTCCAGCCAACGCCTGAGGCTGAGACTAGCTAGGCCATAGGGTGTAAATATAAAATCCAAATAGCTGTAGATGTGTGATGTGAAATTGTATGGTCATTGGCTTACCTTGAATTTTTAATTAATATCAGTTTGTATGTTTTTAAGTTATAATCCAAATTTAAGGCTCAGGCTGCAAACACTGAACATGTACACATGAATGAATTAATGGTAATAATAATGAATTAATTGCTGCTTTTTTCTTTTCCTCAGGGAACAAATTAAAATAAATCTGCATGCAGAAAATAACCTTACAATGACTTCTTATAATTGAGTGGCATGGTTTATCTGGACTGATGGCCAAAAAGGTTTGAACCACGCACCATTTAGCAAGACACTTGGATAAGTACCTGCCAAAAGATTATTTTGTCTTTCTTCAAACTTTGAGGCGATTTGAGTGTACATTCTTAGACATGACCAGCAGATGGAGCTCATGTAAAATACAACAACAGCAAAAAAGTCAAGTGGTTACTTCAGGAGGATAGTAGCCTATCTTTCTCTATGTCTAATATATATTCATTGCTACTAACTAACATGTTTTCCTGTATAATTAATCATACACGTATTCTCATTTCAAGAGGAAAATGTAATGGATGTGGAAAATAAATTAGCAAAATAACTTGAAATTGGCTTTATGCAATTTATTACAAAACAGTACAAAAAGTACTCTCTAAAATATTGTTCGGTAGCCTAAAAATATACTTCATGTAATTTCAAAAGAAAAAGATGTAACATGAATGAATCAATCGCACATATTACATTAAGGGTCTGATTAAAAAAAATAAAAAAAACGTTCCTTAGTAACAACTGCACAGTGCACACTTTAAAATAAGTTAAATACGCTCATTATAAAACAATTTAAATATAGTTTAAATACTGCTTGGAGTAATGATACATTCAGTGTCTCAAGTGATAGGGAATTCAAACGCTTTAGTTGATAACATCTGTGTCCGGCAGATAGCTACTGGCTGCTGTCCTGGTGTCTGTTTTCAGGTCTTCTGTGATTTCCCATCATGAGGCCAGCGCTCCAAATCACAGGATTCTGATTGGGCAGTCCTGAGTCATGTGACAGGATGGAATTCCACTCACAGGGATTGTAGGGTTTCCAAATCTCCCGTTCTGTTCTTCCTTGCTCTTCCGTACTTTCATTTATGCCTTTGGGTTTTGTGACATTGGGCAATCAGACATCTTAAATGTGGTGGTGTTATTAATGTTCTTGCTGTTGCAAAATAACAAAAACAAAAGTGCACACGTTAAACTCATGCATAATGTATGACATGTTATATGTGAACAACATATATAATTGTCTAGAGAGTCTTATATATTGAATAAGCAAATTAACTTTTTGATGCTTAACCTAAAATCTCTAGTTATTCTTAAGAATATCGTCATGTTTAGGGTATATAGTAGCACTTTACAAGAAGGTTTTATTGTAACATGAACTAAGAATGAACAATACTGCTACAGTGTTTATTAACCTTAGTTAATGCTAATTTCAACATTTTCTAATACATTACTAAAATAAAATGCCTGTTAACATTATAGTTAATGCACTTTGAACTAACATGAACAAACAATGAAGATTAATAGCAAGTGTGCATGTTAGTTAATACAGTAACTAATGTTAACAAACGAAACCTTATTGTAAAGTGTTAACAGGTTTATTTGGTCCCATTAAATGTGTGGCTAATATTGTCTGGTGTTATTTAATCATAACTTATAAAAAAAACAATAGTGACAATAAAAGTGGTCCATACCTCTTCCAGCAAGACTGCAGGTTCTGGCCCTGAATTGTGTGTGGATTCAAGCAGCGCTTGTCTTTATTTGTATTATTTGATTTTAGTGTCAGTCTGCAAACATTAAAAAGACATCAAAATTAATGCAATTCAGTCTGACTTCTATGATATTGTGTCAGCAATGTTAAGATTTGCATCCCTATATACTTAGCAACTTTGTAAAATGCAAGGTACTTTATGGCATTTAATCTTCTCAATTATGCAAAAATACATTGCATCTTCCTATACATTGCATACAATATGCGTAATAAATGATATCAAAGTTGTTATCACATGCATATTGACACTTACATGATTTCTACTTTGTTGCATTTTGGATTTTTGGGGAAAATGGCGAACTCTTCAATAGTTTCCTTCCGGACAGCTTTCTTCAATTCATCCACGCACTGACACCGGACAGGTATTTCAGCTAGAACTGTTAGGAAATGACATTGAAAGGTTAACATAAAATGCATGAATCTGACAGAGAATTGTGTTTCTGCACAAAAACCCCTCTGGATAATGTAAAAATTCCTGCAAAAACGAGCTATAATAAGTGCATTTTAATGTCTTACCTCCATTCAGTTGAACACAAACTACTGCAAGCATTAGCAGCACAAGGACTTTGGGTAAAAATGCCATAACTTGTTTGTTATTGAAGTAAACAGATAAGAAAAGCAAAGAGTTGCGTTCCTAAAGTTTGATGAGCTTTCAAAGAAAGTAGAAAGTGCTGTTGGAGCTGTAGTGAAAGTGTGAGGAGTGAAGTCTCTCCTCTGGGTTTTATAGGTCGCAGGAACCCCACTCCCCCTAACATCATTTCCGAGCAGTCATGTAGTTTCCTACTCTGGAAATTCCACATTTTTTCATGTTGGGACAAGAGGGAGTGAGTAAGTGCAAGTGAGTGAGAGTGTGGCAGATTAAGAGATTAAGTGAAAATACAAATCAAAATAAATGCAGGATAGAAATAAAAATGAGATAAGAATATATTACTGATGATATATTTACAGATTCTCTCTCATATATATATCTGGGGCTGCATAGCCGCTGACAAGTCATGGTGCACATGCTGACCCCTGTCCACAAACGAAAGTGACAACAGTGGGACATGAGCGTCAGAACTGGACCATGGAGTAGTATACATATTCGTTCCGTCATGAATCGCTAGGGCACAGGCTAAAAGGTCCTTTACATGCTATCTGGAAGCAAACACATCAATTACCACATTGGTCAAGCTGATTGGCTTCTGCTGATCCTGCAGCCAATGATATTGCTTGCTCAACATTGAAATAGTCTGGTCTCCATTAAATTGTCTCCAGCTCCACCTGCCTACATCTGCTATGGAATTTATGTACTGTATATAAGATCTGAATATAAGAATAATGATCCTGTATACGTGTAAAACAAGTATGCCAAGAGTGTGTCAGAGTGTAATGAGAAGCACAAAAAGACAGCTTGTGTGCCTTACTAACGGGAACAAACTTCCATGTTCGATATGCAGATTTCACTTCTACTGTTAATGAAATATTGGTAGGCTACATGGATTTCACTCAAATATGTGATTGCTTAGTTGTTATAATTCAGATGTGCTACAGTTTTGTTTGCTTTTTGTGGGTGGGTTTTGTGGTATGCCAAAAAGTGTTTAGGCCTATTTTAAGGGGGGTGGGGGGGGGGAGCTGTTTCATGCATACTGAGCTTTTTACACTGTTAAAGACTTGGATTCCCATCCTAAACATATAGACAAAGTTTCAAAAACTAATGTTGGACGTTTGATGGAGTATTTCTGTGTCAAATATACTCCTTCCGGTTTCTCACAAGTTTCGGAGAGTTTTTTCGAGTATGGCTCGGCTTGACGTTACTAGAGCGGAAGGTCCTTGTATGGGCCGTACGGGCTCTTCTCCCGGTACGGTGCGCGCGCGCGTGACTAGAGCGAGAGAGGAAATGCACGCCCATAAACACTCGCTCAGCTGCAGATCCAGTCGTCCGTGAACACTTATGTCACGCGCCGCGCTCCACTTTATTCCTATGGGTGACGTCGAGCGACTTCAACGCTTCAGCACAGTATTCCGGGAAGGCAGCGCTGCATTTGAACCGATTTGAACGCAGAAATGACGGGAAGCTTCACAACATCGCTTCAGTCGCGTCGCAAAGTGGATTTCCACGCCACTGCTGTCACAGGACTTCACCGAATCATACCAAAGAAGTGTGTTTTTGACGGAGCGGTCCCAGCGATAAAGGTTTGGTCCTGCTTTGGAAGCAGCCGGTGAGTAAAACTGCTTCAAATGTCTGTGCTGGTGGCTACCGTCGCGTGAGTAAACATCAGTAAACGACACGATCGCGTGCTTCGTCATTCAAATGCGCTAACGGACTCCATTGTTGCTCTATGTATAACGTTACACTAGTCTGACGTGCAAAACCGTTTTGCTTGCTACTGCTAAGGTTTAGTCGCATACAATAGTCCATAAACCGAATCATGTCCTGATAAACTGCGAGTAAAGACACACAAATGTTGACAGGCCACTAAATACAGTCCATACCACAGAGACGGACGTCCTGCTGCTGCTGTTTCTCCTGTTCAATTTATTTCAGCCTCCGAATGATTCTGGATCATATATCTATTAGCTGAGATCGATAGCCATGGGTTTCTCCATGCTTGAGGACGTCACCGCTTTGTGCGCTCGTCATTCTTTAGCTCCGCCCACACGATACGCCTCCAGGCGCTCGTTTTTTTGTAAAGCCCATATTTCTTTTATAAATATAATAAAACTAAAGACTTTTCGGAGATATGAAGGATGCAATACTACTCTATAGGTACTCAAGATTGACATGAGATTGACTGAAACTGAGTGTTTCACCCCCCCCCCCCCTTTAACATCTGATCATTTGTACATTTGACCAATATTTACAATACTTTCAATGCAAAGATTTAAATATGCAGTATGAAAATAATTTTCAAATAAATATTTTTCTTAATCAAAAAACCTTTTCCCATCTTGATAAAAGGGGGATTCGTCTTATAATCATGGTCGTCTTATATTCAGAACAATAAAGTGTCTGTTTATGCAGAGGGAGCATATCGTACATGCTCACAGTGGCATGTCTGTGTATCCATTAGCAGTAGCAAGTCAGGTCTAGTCTGCCAACACCAAATGTTGCCATATTCAATAGAATGCTATACTATTCAGAGTTGTCATGATATAAAAATTAATCAAAATTTATTTTTAGATCATGCATCAACAAAAATTAAATAAGTATTATTCTCCCTGGAAAGCATTTATTGTGTATCTCATTTCCAAAAAAAACACTCAGCAGCATAATGACGCATATCATTGCCCGATCATGTGAACACTTCTGCTATCTGTCTGACATGTTGAGGCTGATACCTCATAATCATGATGTCTGATTTCCAAGAGATCTTTTCCCATGCAATTACATTAAATGCAAAATGCACAGGGAGATATTTAGTTCAGAAATCAGAATTGTTTTTGTAATTCACCCTTTAGTGCTCTATTTAAGTAATAACGTCTAAAGTCAACGATAATGAAGATATATTATCATTGACTTTAGACCGTATTACTTTAAATAGAACCTTAAAGGATTCTAACAGGCGCTTCATATATTGAATATTTTTGGGGTTTTCCGTCATGGGATCATTTTATGGATTTAGTGTAAAGCCGTGTTTCCGCCGTAGGACCTTTCTCCAGCTAGGGACCCAGTGTGTTTTGACTGCAGGGATCAGGGTCTAAATTAAGTTCCAGGTAAAAAAATGCCCCCCTCAGAAAGTCCCTGTTCGCAAGGTAGTACATTTTCAAAGTTTAGGGACTTTCGGTGGACTTTCGGTAGGGGTCTTGGGTGCCAAACATGTTAATGGGTGGAGTTCACTGAGCATTTTGATTGGTTGACTCCAAACAGCGTTTAAATTACAAGCATCATTTTTTAAATCTGTTGCGGTGCGTGCAGTAAGAGTTGTTTGCTATTCGAATCAACAATGGACTTTAAAAAATATACGAGCGATGGGCCGACAACAAGGTTCAGGCTTTATTAAGCTTACATGCCAAGGACGAAATCCAGTCATACCTCACCGGACTAATTTGCCTAATCTTCACGGTATTTAGACCACGATGCAAACGCAGACAGCAACAGGTCTGGGGGTTCAAAGTTCCTGGGACAAATTGTTCCTGGTAATTATGGAAGAAATATGGCTTACGCACTACAAGTAACATGAGTTAAGTAATCAGATGTCTTTTTCAAGTAACTAGCAAAGTAACGTATTACTTTTAAATTTACAACGAAATATCTGAGTTACTTTTTTTAAAACAAGTATTGCGCAAGATGTCATCCGGAATGGCAGCAGCTGAAAGGTTTGCTTGAGCTGCGTCCTCTAACTGTACAGTGCATTTCCTACAGCCTGAGACTTATTCATTTCGCTTGTAAAAGAGCCTTTACATTTGCCAAAAACAGTACTTTTTAAAAAACAAACAAATGTATGCAATTAGTACTTTTTAGGGAGTGATTCGATATTGTAACACATTACTTTAAAAAGTTACTTTCCCCAACAGGTTTTAATTAATGAATCGCCCTTTAACACACTTTTCAATGTAATATTACTTTAATGTATAATGCAATAATCTAAGACATTTCTTCTTATATAGAACCTTTTTGGCTTAAAGGGTTCTGTAAAACTGAATCAAGAACCCTAGGGTTCCATATAGAACCCCTGTTAAGGACACTTCTGGCTTCCATTATATAGAAAAAAACACTGAGAAGTGTTTTCAAAAAAATTCAAAAAATTAAAATCATACAGGTCTGGAGTGGGGAGGAGTAAAGAAATAATGAAATAATGAGTGTTCATTTTTAGGTGAAATATCCTTTTTAGGCCATTTTACCCCTAAGTTAAGTAACATTATACCCAAAACACCAATCATAAACTGGCCTAGTGCTGACCTCATAGAATAATAACGTGTTTATCTTCTGCATTTAAGGGAAATGCTAAAGATTGTGGATAGCAGTGTCAACCAGTGCTGGCTCATTTCAGAATTAAACCATGCTTTGAGAAAGCGTGATGAGTAAGTTGTTATGACCCATTTTCATGGATGAGGCGAAAGACAGGAATGCAGAGAGAAGGCACTTGTCCTAAATTACTGTATTTTTTCCCTTACACCGTACACCACTTTTTGCTTGTATGAATATATATATATTTTGTTTTTCTTTTGTTGTATTTCATTCCTCTAAAACACTATGGTTCAAAAAATAATAATTTAAGAATTACTTTTATTCAGCAAGAATGTCACACTAAAAATGAACACACTAAAGTCACACTAAATCCGTTTATACTGTTACAAAACATTGAAAAAAGTCAGTTTCCACTAAAATGTTAAGCAGCATCATAGGTAATAATAAGAAATGTGTCTCGAACAGCAAATCATCATATTAGACTGATTTCTGAAGGATGTGACACTGCAGACTGGAGTAATGCTGCTGAAAATACAGCTTTACCATTTAGCATTTTAAAGGGGTGGTTGCATGCGATTTCACTTTTTTAAGTTAGTGTGTAATGTTGCTGCCTGAGCATAAACAGTATCTGCAAAGTTACAGCGCTGAAAGTGCAATGCAAACGGAGATATTGTCTTTTATAGTTATGGCAGTTTATTGCCTACAAAAACGGCCGGTTTGGACTACAACGAGCTTCTTCCGTGGCGTGGGTTGGTGACATCATAAACCCTCGCTCGTCACCGCAGATGTGACTTCTGCCCGTAATGGTGAGGGGCATGGCGTTTCCGGCAACCTGGCACTTCAACCAATAAAAATACAGGAAACTACATTTGGCCATCTAACCAATCTAAGACCATTGCGTTTTTCAGAGGGATGGGCTTCATAGAAGCAGGAAGCAAACGAGCCGTTCAAAGGACAGCGGAGATGGTGTGGAATAAAGGTCGAATACAAGAAAAATACGGTGTTTAAAAAAATAATAATTAAGTATTAAGACGTGATACTGCGCCCCAAAAAACAACCAAGCCTAGAAAAAAAACACGGAACCACCCCTTTAAAGTATATTCAGCATAACATTCGAAGCGGGTGGTATATTATTATAGAAAAGAGTTGTTTAAAATAATAACAATATTTTACAAACTAGATAAAAAGGTTTGTTGAGACAAAGTTTGAAGGTGGCTTGAGAAAGCCTGAGCTGAAAGTTTGAAGAAGTTTGTTAAAAGCTTATGTTTTCAGTTTGAAGTAGTTTTAATGCTTAAAGATTGGCGGTTTTGAAGGCAGAATATAGTGTATCAGAAGATGTTTAGCACATTGCTAGCATGAATTGGAACATGGATAGCATGTTTTAACACATTGTAGGCATTAATTAGTATGTTGCTAGCATGATTAGCATGTTATTGGCAGGATTGCTGGCAATTTAGTATGTTGCTAGAATGATTTAGTATTTTGATAGAATGATTTAGCACATTGCTGGCTTGATTTATCTTTCTAGCATGAATTAGCATTATTTTGAACATTTCTTGCATGAATTGGCAAGTTTTTGCACATTGCTTGTAGCCTATTACTTAGCAAATTGCTAACATGATTTAATATGTTTCTAGCATTATTTAACATCTTGGTAGCATAATTTAGCACATTTATTTATACATTATATTCAACCAAGCTTAATCTGGTTACACTTCAGGCCTGTGATATTAATCTGATTGTGCTTTTTGATTTTGGCTGGCAATAATTTCAAATAGATGATGAGGTTAAACTATTAAAAACCTTCTGCGTTCTGTCTTGCGCAACTTCCTTCCCTTCACAGCGGTGAGCATGGTCCCCCTAAACCTTAACGCCAGAAGATAGTCGAGATATTTTGCATTCTCAGATTATAAAGCAAGGTTAATTATGTTCTTAATTTTTATGTTTATTATAAAAAGATATATTACACCCAAATGCAGCCTTGATGGGCATAAGAGACTTAAAATATATATTTTTCAATCTTACAGACTCAAAACGTTTGAACGAAAGTGGATTTTACATAAAACAAAAGTAATTGCTTAGAGGCTTGTTGCAGACACATCAATTTGTAAATAGTTTTGCAGAGTCACTCTGAAATAAGCAGTAAGCGTTAATAAGATAAAGATTCCCAGAACATAAACAGAGAAGGAGTACGCCATTGCCACATCAAAATGAGAACTGGGAAGGACGCCATTCATAAGCAATTCTTGGGAAGTCATGATCAACTCATTCGCCCAGTATGCAGACTGGTTTGCATTGTGTGGCCCAGAAATCCCCTTACCATTGAAGCAGAGAATCCAGAAAAGCAAAAGAGAGACAATCTGTAGATCGGCTGACAAGATTAAAACTATGCAAAAATAAGAGGAGATTAACTCGTCCTTTTTGGAGGACATCTATTCAGAAAGCACCTTATTGGGAAAATGATCTAATTGCTCTCTCTGACCATGGACTTGATGGCAGCAATCTTATGTTTACATTAGCAGTAACTTCATGCACACACAGCTTTTCACAGCCCGTTGCAGGGATTCAGTCCAGAACGATTGTGCAAGGTTTTTTTTCTTCTTTTTTTTTCTTCTTTTTTTTCATCCTCTTGGCAGCAACACAGCATTCTTTTTTCCCTAAGTAAATCATGGCCAGCGTCTGAGAACCACAGTGGTTTAGGGGAAATCGAAACTTAACTGGTGTGTGTTTAGTAATGCCTGCTGACTCTGTGCATTTGCTGCGTATTAGTCTTTAAGTGCATTTTCATATTATTTGTATTATTATACTATACATTTATTTATATAGTCTACAGTTCATTTAACTGCACATTTACATTCGTGCTTCAGTCGCTGGTCATGTTATCACAATGGAAACCTGCTATTAAATAGTCAAATTGAAACAGTACATATCTTACATATCTTTTAAAATGTCATTTATTCTTATGATGTCAAAGCTGAATTTTCAGCATCATTACTCCAGTCTTCAGTCACTTGATCCTTCAGAAATCATTCAAATATGATGACCGGATGCTCAAGAGACATTATACCAATATCTTTGTTGAGGATTCTTTGATGAATAAAAAAGCTTAAAATAACAGCATTTAAAAAAACATAGAGTTTTGTAACATTATTTTCAGTACATATCTATTTAATGCAATGTAAAGAATTATTGCTGAATAAAAGTATTACATTATATATAGCAATATTTAAATGTGCAATAGCTGCTAAACTTAATTTATGAAACGACAAAAAATGGGAAAGGTTACCAAAAAATGTCAGATGGTGTTTAATTTACTGATATTAATGAAGCTTATTTTAGTTATTGGGATGCAGCCCTTGTGACAGCCCCTATTTCTGCTCAAAAAGCACAATCTTTAATATTAAAGGCACAATGTGTAAGTTTTTTATGAAATTTACAACAACCATTAGAACAATGTAATATATTGTGTTGACCTGTACTTACATTTTCTGAAATGTTTTCAACAATTTTAAAATTCAGAGAAATGCCTTATTTAAACCAGGACACAAACCGTGTCCTTTCATCGTCTAATGACATCATATCCGCATTAGCCTCAATTTCCAGTTTTTCTTACTTAAAAACCATTGAAACAAAGATATATTATGCATTTTATTTGACAGGTGATCAAATGTTTGGATATACATTTGTCAACAGAAAACTGATCATTGTTGATCATTGCACAACACGGTAAATTTGATTGTTTGTATCGCTTGTTTTCTTGATTTACCACGAGTACCATGTTTTACCGCATATCAGAGACAACACTACAATGCCAAGTGGCGTACATAGCATGATCAGAGAGAGCTTTCTCCATCATACATTTTTTAAATAATTGCATGTCTATTAGCAACTATCATTTAGTCATCCTGTTTTTATTCATATGAAATTCAAATATCATTAAAGTGCACCAAGTCTCTCATACCAGCCAGAGAGCAAACAAACAGAGTAACATTATAGCACACTTGTCAACACACTCAAATTTATTTAGTATGATTGTTTTAACCAAGCCTGCAGCATCCCTCTCAGAAACTGAAGCTTTCGCGCCTCTATCGCCCCCCAGTGACCGGTCCCGGTATAGCCGCCCCTCTGTGTTTTTTAATGGACGCGAGGCAAACTAAACAATAAAACTACACTTCAAATATTTTTCCCCAAAGTTAGTTTATGTCATTGAAGGCAGTTATCATCACGATGATTTCATTTCAAGTGTTTATTTATAACATAAGTTTAGTTTTTGTTAGTTATGTGATGCTATAAAACGGAGGGTGTGAGCGTGTGACATCATGATTGACAGCTGAGATCGACGTCTTCTCTGAGTGAAGAGGCACTAACGGACTTTTTGCAGGATTTTTGGGAGCAGATTGGCGCTTTAGCTTTAATTTCTACATTTCCATAACTGTTTATTCAGGGTATTCTCACAAAAATGCGTATAAATAGTACGAGTGTGCAATGTCGTGGAATGTATACGCCAAAACTCATTTTGGCGTGTCTATGGCACGCGGTTTTTCGCGTGCATATGAGACGCATTTTATGGCGTATTATACATACGAACCCCCCACCCCACCACCCTAAACCCACCCAAGCGCGTGTCATATATACGCCCCACAACCCTAAACCTTCCCAAGCGCGTGTCATATATTCGCCCCACCACCCTAAACCTACCCAAGCGCGTGTCATATATACGCCCCACCACCCTAAACCTACCCAAGCGCGTGTCATATATACGCCCCACAACCCTAAACCTACCCAAGCGCGTGTCATATATACACCCCACCACCCTTAACCCACCCAAGCGCGTGTCATATATACGCCCCACCACCCTAAACCTACCCAAGCGCGTGTCATATATACGCCCCACCACCCTAAACCTACCCAAGCGCGTGTCATATATACGCCCCACAACCCTAAACCTACCCAAGCGCGTGTCATATATACGCCCCACCACCCTAAACCTACCCAAGCGCGTGTCATATATACGCCCCACCACCCTAAACCTACCCAAGCGCGTGTCATATATACGCCCCACAACCCTAAACCTACCCAAGCGCGTGTCATATATACGCCATAATGTGCGTATCATATGCACGCGAAAAACAGCGTATCATATGCACGCCAAAATGAGTTTTGGCGTATACATTCCACGACATTGCACACTCGTACTATTTATACGCATTTATGTGTGATCGGGTTGGTTTATTTCACACCAACATAATTCATTGTTCTGCATCTGTGAGAGTGTGGGCGGGCTTTTGATATCGCGGCAGTACTTCCTGCTCTACTTCCAGCGCTCTACTGCGCAACTCCGGTCCCGAAATTGCTACTGCGCAGACTCGGTCCCAAGATCTCAGCGCCGTGCAGGCCGCCTGAAAGCTTCAAACAGCCAAACGGAAACGGATGATGTTGCGTCGTCCATATTTTTTTACGGTGTATGGTTTTAACCATGTAAACCAGCGAGGCTTTACCTCACATACGCAAAGGAAAGAGCGAAAGCGGTGAGTGCAGCATAGGCATAATAAAAGGCGCGTCGTGCTTCATAACACCATAACGTTAATAAGACTTTAACACGTTCACTCATTCATGAACATGATTTCTGTCCATCTACTGTGGAGGTGAAGACAACAACTCCCTTGATTCCAAGCTCATTTACAGCTACGCCTTTTCTTTTTCTTTTCTTTTTTATGAATAAGCGACCTCTAGTGGCAAAAATTACATACTGTGCTTTTAATATGTGTACCCGAAGCCAATACTATGTTCATAAAGTATACACACCCAAAGGGAAATGGTGATGGAAAAAAATTGAGAGTCTATGGTCTGACCACACATTTTACAAGATATGATATTTGTCCATGACGCTCTGGATCAGATGTGCACCAACACTTCATCCTGTCAGTCATCTCTGCTTACGATCCTTTACATGAGAAGTGACATCAGATTTAAGCTTTGGGGACGTCCCTATTAAAATAATCAATTGCATCCTTTATGATTATTGCAGCACATGCATGAGGCTGTGACCATTACTCATCATGTCGTCTGAGCGAGTGTCGCCCCGCCGTGTTGCGCTTGTGCAAACAGCCAGTCCAGAGGGTCGTGATTTGAACTCGCCGGGCCCTTTGAGTCTGTCAAGGTTAGTGATATGTTGTCAGGTCCATTGAGAGCCCAGGGCTTGTGCGCCAGGACAGAACTGGCAGTGGCCCATGTCATGCTGGGGTATTTGGCCATGCGTAGCGGGGACAGACGGGAGCCCTGGAGGGGCCCGCTGAGAGGGTAGGCCGGTTGGGACAGCTCTCGTATGGAGTCTATGTAGTCATCCAGGCTGTGCTGAAGTTCGCTCTCCTGAAGCTCAATAATCATAGGGAGGAGATCCACAGAGCTCCGCCGCCTGGGCTTCATGCTGGACCTAAGAGAGCGGGTTAAATATGTAAACACCGGATTCAAGCCTGATTTATTACAATTTCATTAAAATAAAATAAATGTTTAAAACATTCCTCTAACATTAGTAGGCCTTTTTAGTTTCCTGAGCTTGATCAGTTGTGGATCACAAAGTATCCGTATCAGTCCTGTTATCAGCTGTTATTGTGTCAGTTTGCGTCATTTCTCTTTAATCAGCTTCAAACATTAGAGGAGATCAGAAGTGACTGTTAACAGACTCAATCCCTTTAATCTCAAACAAGCCCGAGTGATAATAGCATTTGTGTGTGTGGCATAGGTATTACAAGGAGAGGGTGAAATATGAGGACATTACCCATGTCCCCACTTTTCAAAAGGCTTATAATTCATACAGGATGAGTTTTTTTAGAAAGTAAAAATGCAGAATGTTTCCTGTGATGGGTAGGTTTAGGGACAGGGGCAGTGTAAGGGGATAGAAAATACGGTTTGTACAGTTTAAAAAACATTCCGCCTATGGAATGTCCACATGTGTCACAAAAACAAATGTGTATGTGTGTGTGTGTGTGTGTACATTGTTGGGGAACAAATGTCCCTACAATGTAACATAAACCTAAGATCACCTACATTGTGGGGACTAGCCAGCGGTTGGATTTTCTAAACATAATAAATTATGGTTTTTTACATGTAAAAAGTTTCCTGTGATGGGTACAGTTACTCATATGAAAATGTTAAGACACCCTATTAAATTCTGTGTTTTTCTGCACAAGGACATAAAAAAATAATCGGTTGCTTGGCAGGTCTTAAAATTTGGAAAATAAAACCTCAGATAAACAACAAATGATACATCACACCGTGTCATTATTTATTCAGCAAAAGTAAAGTCAAGATAGAAAAGCAAAGATAGGACACCCTATCATTCAAATGCTTAGCCTGTTGAGCCACTTTTAGCAGCAAACATTTCTGCGTGATTTATCAGTCTCTTACATCATTCTGGAGGAATTTCGGTCCACTCTTTACAGCACTGATTCAGTTTGTTGAGGTTTGTGGGCATTTGTTTATGCACTGCTCTTGCCACAGCATTTCAGTCAGGATGAGGTCTGGACTTCACCTGCATAGGCAGTGCAACACTTTCATTCTTTTCTATTCCAGCCATTCTGTTGTAGATTTGCTTGTGATCATTTGTCTGGTGCATGACCCAATTCTGGCCAAGCTTTAGCTGTCGGACCGATGGTCTCACATTTGACTCTAGAATATTTTGGTGTACAGAGAAGTTTATTGTCGACTCAATGACTGCGAGGTGCTCAGGTTCTGTGGCCACAAAACAAGCCCAAAATCATCACTGTGCATTATGACTAAATATCTCCACTTTGGTCCCGTCTGAAGTCTTGGGGTTTGTTCAAGTCGTTCTGCCATGTTCTTTTTAGAGAGAAGAGGCTTTTTCCCGGCAACCCTTCCAAAAGTGTTATACTTGACCCATCTTTTTCTGATTACTGGAGTGTGAGGTGTAGTTCTTTGGTTGTCGGCAATTTTTCTGAGCATTACACCATCTGATCTTGGGGTGATTTTGCTGGGACGTCCACTCGTGGGAAGATTGGTGTCTGTTTTTTGAATGTCTTCCATTTGTGAATAATCTTCCTCACTGTAGAATGATGGACTTCTAATTGTTTGGAAATGGCCTTGTAACCCATCACAGATTGATGGCTGCAACGGTTGCTTCTCTAAGATCATTGCTGATATCTTTCCTCCTTGGCGTTGTGTTAACACACACCTGAATCCTCCAGATGAGCAAACTGCCAGAACTTCAGCGTTTAGATGATCACGTTTGCTGGTAATCAGTTCATCAAAGGCATTTGGTTAGCAGTGCCTGACCGTTACTTACACTCTTAATTCATGTGTTAACAGTAAGGGTGTCCTAACTTTGTCACCCATGGGTTTTAAATCTGGACTTTTTTGTTTGTTTGTTTTTGGTGCTAAATAGATAAAGACACCGTATGGTATGTCGTGTTGAGACCTGCCAAATTAAGACCTGCCAAGAACGAGATTATTTTTTCAAGATGATTTTTTTTACAGAAAACAATTCAATAGGTTGTCACATGACTGCATATATATATATATATATATATATATATATATATATATATATATATATATATATATATATACACAAATACATGTATAGACACATACACACACACACACACACACACACACACACACACACACACACACACACACACACACACACACACACATATATATATATATATATATATATATATATATATATATATATATATATATATATATATATATATATATATATATATATATATATATGAAATAGTGTATATATAGTCATATATAAATCAATGGTCTCTTAATTTTATCCAGAGTTGTATACTATTAAAAAATAAATAAAAAAAAGCATAAAATCTACTACAAAAGTACAAATACATTTTACTAGAGGTCAAGTAGTCTACACTTTTTGTGTCAAATATGGACAAACCCAGTCACTGATTATATTTTTCAATTCAGTTTTTAACCTAATAGTTGGGTTTGTCCATATTTGACCCAAATTTGGGTTAAAACAACCAAGCAGAGTGGTTGTTTTTTTGGAGTGTATTGGAGTACCATTAGCTGTAAAGGCTCACCTGTATGAATGTATGTCTTGCGCGTTTCTGTCCAGATCGCTGCTCAGAGGACCAGCTTCACGACCGGCTGAGTGTGTATTGTGTTCTGCTGAGGATTTAACACACATTTAGTGACTTTAAATCCTCTGGCAGTGGAGTGGAGGTACTAAAAATAAGCAAAGGAAAAGTGTGTGCGTGCGTGCGTGTGTGGGTATGTTTCTGTGACATAAGAGGACACAAAGTGTATAATGACATGGATATGACACAGGTATTACAAGGAGAGGGTGAAATATGAGGACATTGGCCATGTCCCCACTTTTAAAATGCTTATAAATCATACAGGATGAGTTTTTTTGAGAAAGTAAAAATGCAGAATGTTTCCTGTGATGGGTAGGTTTAGGGACAGGGGTAGTGTAGGAGGATAGAAAATACGGTTTGTACAGTATAAAAACCATTACACCTATGGAGAGTCCCCATGTGTCACAAAAACAAACGTGTGTGTGTGTCAAGAAACGTCTCGGTTACGTATGTAACCCTCGTTCCCTGAAGGAGGGAACGGAGACGTACGTCAGAACTGAACCGATGAATTGGGATCTGCCCTCAGAGACCTATCCACTTCGAGTGTATAAAAACGAGCCAATCGGAGATTGGCATGTGATCCACACATTCCACGCTCCGCCCCGCAGCGTGGGTATAAATAGGAAGTGGAATGGTAGATCAAATGCTTTTTTCAACCGAGGAGCCCTTCAGGGAACGAGGGTTACATACGTAACCGAGACGTTCCCTTTCAGTCGGTCACGTTCGACGTACGTCAGAACTGAACCGACGAATTGGGATCCCTTTGGAAAACGCCAGGATGCTGGCCCTTCCAGCGTCCTGCTTGAGCGCACTGGACCGTCTAGTATGGTACGGAAGTCAGGGCTCCAAGCAGGGAGGTCAGTCACTGCTGTTTCTGCAAGACCCACTTAGAGTGACCATAGACCGCTGGGAAGCGTGCCCTCTCGGAAGAGGTACGCTGCGGGGCCACGTCCTTCAGGGAAGGAGTGGTGGCGGAATACACATAAGGACTAACCTGGCAGGGTAGTGCAACATATGGCAGTCTCTGCGGTGGTTCCAACCTAATTGTAGGGGGGAAAGAACACGCCCAGAGACGACAGAGCGGGCTCTGTCAAGGGAAAGACACGGGGCTAGCCCGAAGGGTAGCTGATACCGTGGACGAATACACATATGGGGTTGCCGTGAGGGAACCGCTACATATGGAACCCAGCCTACAACCACGTTCCACAAGCCTTCGGGTGCAGGCCTAGCGTCAGACGGTCCGCAACGTCTGACACCGCATGGGGTGACGGAGGAGCTCGACAGGGTTAGCCGGTTTCCCGGGGAACACAACTGGAGACAATAAACGCACGTATCCGGCCCAGAGGGCGGGAGTGGCGTTGCAAGCCGACACTTAGAACGGGCACTTTGCGCTTCTGGCCACCAGGGGCGAGGATGCGGGAAGATACCGGCTCTACACGTAAGCTATAAAACCTAGCAAACGTGTTAGGTGTCGCCCAGCCCGCAGCTCTACAAATGTCTGTCAGCGAGGCGGCTTGAGCCAGCGCCCAGGAAGAAGCAACACTCCGAGTGGAGTGTGCTCTTACACCGAACGGGCAAGGCACGTCTTGGGACTGGTAAGCCAAGACTATAGCATCCACTATCCAGTGGGCTAACCTCTGCTTGGAGACAGCCTTTCCCTTCTGCTGGCCTCCGTAACAGACGAAGAGTTGCTCTGAGGTCCGAAAGCTTTGGGTCCGGTCAATGTAAGCGCGAAGAGCGCGGACCGGACACAACAAAGCCAGGGCTGGGTCTGCCTCCTCCGAAGGCAGCGCTTGCAGGTTCACCACCTGGTCCCGGAAGGGAGTGGTAGAAACCTTGGGCACGTATCCGGGCCTGGGTCTCAGGACAACGTGAGAGTTACCAGGCCCGAACTCTAGGCACGACTCGCTGACCGAAAGTGCGTGCAGGTCCCCTACCCTCTTGATCGAGGCCAAGGCAGTCAAGAGCACTGTCTTCATTGACAGGATTGTAATCTCAATTGGACTCCAACGGCTCGAAGGGAGGGCTCTGAAGTGCTCTGAGCACTAGAGCCAAGTCCCAAGAGGGTATCGAGGATGGACGAGGAGGATTTGGTCTCCTCGCACCTCTGAGGAACCTGACGATTAGGTCGTGCTTTCCCACGGACTTACCTTCGACTGCGTCGTGATACGCCGCTATTGCGGCGACGTACACTTTGAGGGTGGAGGGAGACAGCCTTCGCTCCAACCCGTCTTGCAGGAAGGAAAGCACAACACCAATCGAACACCTTCGGGGGTCTTCCCGGCGGGAAGAGCACCACTCAACGAACAGGTTCCACTTCAGTACATAGAGGCGCCTCGTAGAGGGGGCTCTAGCTGAAGAGATGGTATCTACGACTGCTTGTGGTAGTCCATCTAGAACCTCCGCGTCCCGTCCAGGGACCAGACATGAAGATTCCAGAGGTCTGGACGCGGGTGCCATAGAGTGCCCCGTCCCTGAGAAAGAAGGTCCTTCCTCAGGGGAATGGGCCAAGGAGGGGCTGTCGCGAGGAGAGTAAGTTCTGGGAACCAGGTCCGGTTGGGCCAATACGGCGCAACTAGCAAGACCTGCTCCTCGTCCTCCCTGACTTTGCACAGAGTCTGTGCAAGAAGGCTCACTGGGGGAAACGCATACTTGCGTAGGTCCCGGGGCCAGCTGTGCGCCAGTGCATCTGTGCCGAGGGTACTCCCGGTCAGGGAGTAGTACCACTGGCAATGGGTCGAGTCCGGAGAGGCAAACAGGTCTACCTGTGCGGCTCCGAACTGGTCCCATATCAGCTGGACCACCTGGGGGTGGAGTCGCCATTCTCCCGGAGGTGCTGGCTGCCGAGAGAGCTTGTCGGCTGTCTGGTTCAGCGCACCAGGGACATGCATGGCCCGAAGCGACCTCAGATGCTTCTGACTCCACAGGAGCAGGTGGCGGGCGAGTTGGAACAGGCGACGGGAGCGTAGACCACCCTGACGGTTGATGTACGCAACGGCCACCGTGCTGTCCGTACGGACCAGTACATGCTTGCCACGTAGCGGCCCCTTGAGGCGGCGTAGTGCCAAGTGTACTGCTAGCAACTCGAGGCAATTGATATGCCAATGCAATTGCGGTTCCGTCCACAGACCCGCAACTGCATGCCCGTTGTACGTGGCCCCCCAACCCGTGGATGAGGCATCCGTGAATAGCACAGCATGCCTGCACACTTGTTCTAGGGGCACCCCGGCCCGGAGAAACGAAGCGTTGGACCACGGGCTGAAGGTTTGGCGGCAGTTAGGAGTCACTGGGACCCGGTACTGGCCGCTCTGCCACGCCCACCTCGGGACTCGGCCATGAAGCCAGTGTTGGAGCGGTCTCATATGAAGGAATCCGAGCGGCGTGACCGCGGCTACAGATGCCATATGCCCCAGGAGCCTCTGAAAAAGTTTCAGTGGGACCGCTGTTCTGCCTTTGAACATATTCAAGCAGTTCAACACCGACCTGACTCGCTCCTCCGTGAGGCGCGCAGTCTGGCTGACCGAATCCAGCTCCATACCGAGGTAAGAGATTCTCTGCGTAGGACAGAGCTTGCTCTTCTCTCGGTTGACCCGAAGGCCCAACTGGCTGAGGTGACTGAGCACCATGTCCCTGTGTTCGCACAACTGCTCCCGAGACTGGGCGAGAATGAGCCAGTCGTCGAGATAGTTGAGGATGCGAACGCCGCGTTCTCGGAGTGGAACAATGGCTGCCTCCGCGACCTTCGTAAAGACGCGAGGCGACAGGGACAGCCCGAAGGGCAGGACTTTGTACTGGTATGCCTTCCCCTCGAACGCAAAGCGTAGGAACGGTCTGTGTCGGGGGAGTATAGAGACATGAAAGTACGCGTCCTTCAGGTCGATCGCTGCAAACCAATCCTGGGGACGGATGCATTGAAAAATGCGTTTCTGCGTTAACATCCGGAACGGGAGCTTGTGCAGGGCCCGATTCAGGACGCGCAGGTCCAGGATTGGCCGGAGCCCACCCCCTTTCTTGGGCACGATGAAGTAAGGGCTGTAGAACCCTGTCTTCATCTCGGCTGGAGGAACCGGCTCGATCGCGTCCTTCGCCAGTAGGACCTCGATCTCTGACCACAAGACTTGAGCATCGCTGCTTCACACTGAGGTGAAGAGGATGCCCTTGGACTTGGGTGGCCGGCGCGCGAACTGAATCGCGTAGCCGAGTCTGATGGTACGGATGAGCCAACGGGACGGTCGAGGGAGCTGTAGCCACGCTCCCAGGGACCGTACCAGCAGGACCAACAGCACCACAGACATGCCCGGGGTGGGGCAGCGCATCGGAGAGCTCTGGCTCGACTCGGGAGGCCCGGAGTGTCGCGCGAGCTCTCCTGGTGCGGGCAGGGAGCGGGTGAGAAGGCCCGGAGGCGTCCTCGGAGCCCGCTCGACTGCTCGCTGCCCGGAGGCAGAGAGGTGGGATGCTCAGACCCGACTCGGGAGGCCCGTGGGCGGCCCGGAGTGTTGTCTGAGCTTTCCCGGGAGAGGCAGAGAGTGGGTGAGAAGGCCCGGAGGCGTCCTCGGAGCCCACTCTGCTGCCCCCTGGCGAGGGGAGGGGAGGGAGGGAGAGACAAAGCCCGGAGGCGTCGTGAACTGCGACGGCGACGAGCCGCCTCGGCGACGAGCAGGCGGGGGGGCTGCGGCCGGCGACTGGGTGGAGGCAGCAGCAGGTCGCCGGGGCAGGATGTTCCTGATAGCCTCCGTCTGCTTCTGGGCCACCGAGAACTGCTGGGCAAAGTCCTCGATGGCGTCGCCGAAGAGGCCGGCCTGACAGATAGGGGCGTTCAGGAAGCGGACCTTGTCCGCTTCACGCATATCTGCCAGGTTCAGCCACAGGTGGCGTTCCTGGACCACCAGAGTGGACATCGCCCGACCCAGGGAGCGTGCAGTGAATTTCGTCGCTCGGAGAGCGAGGTCCGTCGCCGCACGCAGTTCCTGCATAACGCCCTGGTCGGAACTTCCCTCGTGCAGTTCCATGAGCGCTTTGGCCTGGTAGACCTGCAGGAGCGCCATGGCATGCAAAGCCGATGCGGCTTCTCCACAGGCTGTGTAAGCCTTGCCGGTCAGCCCGGACGAGAACTTACACGCCCGGGAGGGGAGACGCGGGGCACCACGCCAGTCCGCAGCGGTCTTGGGACACAGGTGCATCGCCACAGACCGCTCGACTGGGGGGATTCCCACGTAACCCTTCACCGCACCGCCATCGAGGGAGGTGAGGACGGAGGAGTCCGTCGATCGCGAGCGAGCGCTATACGGCGCTGCCCACGACTTCGAGATCTCCTGATGCACTTCCGGGAAGAAAGGCACCGGGGCGGGGCGCTGAGAACCAGCACGGGCCGTCCCGAGAAACCAATCGTCCAGCCGCGAAGGTTCGGGACACGGTGGAGGGTTCCACTCGAGCCCTACGCTTGCGGCGGCCCGGGAAAGCATAGCCGTAAGCTCTGGGTCAGACTCGGGCAACGCTGTCACACCCGAAGGGGGCAGCGCAGCCGAATCCTCATCCTCAGAGCCCATTAGCTCGTCCCCCGATGCAGCGAGCGACATCCTGTCTTCCGCCGGAGCCCCAAAGGAAACGGCTGGCACTCCACGTGAGAGGTCAGCACGCTCCTCCGGAAACTCCACCGGCGCAGCGGAGGGGGGAGGGGCCCGAGGAGCCATATGACCCGGCGGGTTTGCCCTGACCGTCACCCTCAGGTCCCCACCCAAGTCATCAGCCAGAGTAGCAGCCCTCTGCTTAGGCGCAGAAGGACCGCTAGACCGGGGGATGCGCGAGGGTGCTCCACCTGCTTTGAGGTATTGGAGTCTGGACCGTAACACTGCGATGGTCATGTTCCCGCAATGGGAACATGAGTCATTCACGAACGCCGCCTCTGCGTGCTGAGTGCCCAGACACGAGAGACAACGAACATGACCGTCAAGCGGGGACAGAAAGCGACCGCACCCAGAAACACACGGTTTGAATGACATCTTGAAAAAGACGCAGGGTCAAACCGTGTTGCTCTTTTAGGATGGAAAACTGCTCTTTTAGTTGTGCTGAAGCACTCAGGGAGATGACCGCGGTCAGCACGCAGTCCGAATGCAAGCCTGCGTGTGACACTCAAAAGGGGGAAAAACGCCCAGCGAACCAACAATGGAAGCTCTTTTATATTGAATGCAAACAATTGCAACTTGGTCTGTCTCTCGCTGAGAAGCGCTGTAACACCCGCACTGGCAGTTCTCCTTCTCTCCAAGACTCAGTCTTACACACTCTTCGTGGAAACAGAATGAACTGTTCGGCTCCGCAGTTGAAAGCATTTGATCTACCATTCCACTTCCTATTTATACCCGCACTGCGGGGCAGAGCGTGGAATGTGTGGATCACATGCCAATCTCCGATTGGCTCGTTTTTATACACTCGAAGTGGATAGGTCTCTGAGGGCAGATCCCAATTCGTCGGTTCAGTTCTGACGTACGTCGAACGTGACCGACTGAAAGGGAACAACATTTGCTACCTATACAACTCTCTACACTGCAAAAAAATGCTTTTCTTGTTCAGCTTTTGTTTAAAACAGGCTATATTATATGCCAATGGGGTAAGAAACAAGATTATTTTTCTTAAACCAATGGCAGATCTTTTTGTAAAAGTAAAAACTTAATTTTGACATGGCATTTTTGATTATGGCATTTTACCTATTTATTAAAAGCGTTTTGATTTAAGAATATTTGAATATTTGAAAACAAGACAAAAAAAAACTAAAAAAGAGAAGCGTTTTTTGCAGTGAAGCGCTCATATAAATTGTTTTTGTATTATATTTGCTCCTCTGACTTGCATTCCTTGTCCACTTAATACACTTACATAATATAATTAATTCCTTTGAAGAAGTGTTGTGCAATATTTGTTGAGACTTTCATTTTAAAATATAGTACTACATGTTTCGAGTCTTTTCTCATCTTTTATACTAAGCTTGACATTTGCCTGCACTTCTACACTTCTAGTTTTAACAAGCATGTTTTCATTTTTCTACATTCAGTGAAGATGATTGCGAAACTCACTGCTGAACTTGTGCCATCTGTCTTTCATAATCATTTTCCCACAGAGCAAACAATAGGGTTTGATGACTCAAAGACACATGACTGTTATATTCCTTCAAGGTGTGATAAATGCACGTTATTCCGTTCAGAACAGGTGCTGTAGCTCAGGTAACGGTCAATTAAACGATTTCTGTGAAAAAGAAAGAGTTTTAGTAATGAGCATTTGATTGCTGCATGTGTTGTGTGACATTAGCAATTAAAATGAGAGACAGTATGAGATGCTAGATTGCATTTGGTAGGAATTTATTATTTTATATATTTAATTGTACAAAATGAACACTTTAGGCAACCTTTATAAATGCATTCTGTTGAACTGAAATACTTGATTTGTAGCCAAATAGGAAATAAACTCAAGAGTGTTTAGTCATTACAAACATAGTATTAGACACTTCTGCTTTTATCTCTGAGTTTGAACAGATATGATGCAGGAAAAGGAAATGACTAAAAGTTCTTTATTAGAGCATTCATGAAGAAAACTCTCAAAGTATTTTAAAATGGAGAAATACGTTACAGGAAAGAAAGCAGCCAGATGATTAATGCATGACACTCAATGTTCTTGACACCGCTCAAGACATCTGACGTCATCGTCATGCTTACACCATATTAAGACCTTCACTGTTTTTATGTCTTGGCTCTGGTAAAGGATCGTAAGATACGGGACGAGTTGCTGGAATTCTGTGGAAAGGCACTGACCTCAAGAGGCCCTCACGAGCACAAGTACTTCTCCATAGAGGTGTAGATCTTGAAGGTCCAGTCAGTGAGTGAGCAGACATGTATGTCCGGAATGAAAACATCTGGTGGTTTACAGCTGACATGGTTCTCATATTGCTCCGCATTATTATAATTCTAAGGAATTGTAAAAAAAAAAAAAAGAAATGCTTCAGGGAAAGCATAGTTTGACACACTTTCGCGAGGAAAGTTTACTCAGACTATGCTTGTCAAAGTTATGCTCTGTTTTGCTTTCATTGTCTGTCAGTCTGGGGTGTGTTTCCCAGAAGCGTGGGAAAGCAATGGTCGCAAGTTGAGTCTGTGTTTTCTCCATTTCCAACCAACATTCGCAAACAGCATCGCAAACTTGTGTGGTTGCAACGACAGATCTCAACCTGTAGTTAGAAGCATAGTTTCTTGTTTGCATGACGTGGACTTAATGAATCCTCATCTTGAGCAAAACAAGTAAGCTGACGTTTAGTACAATCTATAGCTTTTATTCCGAATACATACAAATATCGCTAATGTTTTTTAGTTTGTCAAGCGATTTAAAGGAACTGTATGTAAGAAATGTATTTCAATTAATCATAAAATGGCCCTGATATGTCACTAGACATTAAGAAATCATGTTAATTCCAAATACTTCTATCACTGACAGCAGTAGTCTGGCCAGGATATTGTCATTTAAAAGTTGTTGTTGCAGCCCTCAACTGATGTTGATGTTGACATGTTGTGTTTTGGCCTGAAGCTCCACCCTCCACCTATCGACCAATCACGAAGTCAGTAGTGTTTCTGCGTCCGGGTTGCCAGATCTGCTCTAGTTACCAAAGCTGCAGCTCATAGACCGTAAAAAAATATGGACGACTCGACATCATGAGTTTCCGCTTGCCAGATTTGAAGCTTTCAGGCGGCCTGCACGGCGCTGAGATCTTGGGACCGAGTCTGCGCAGTAGAGATTTCGGGACCGGAGTTGCGCAGTAGAGAGTAGGAAGTAGAGCAGGAAGTACTGCCGTGATATCAAAAGCCCGCCCACACTCTCACAGATGCAGAACAATGAATTATGTTGGTGTGAAATAAAGAGTTATGGAAATGTAGAAATTAAAGCTAAAGCACCAATCTGCTCCCAAAAATCCTGCAAAAAGTCAGTTAGTGCCTCTTCACTCAGAGAAGACGTCGATCTCAGCTGTCAATCATGACGTCACACCCTCCGTTTTATAGCATCACATAACTAACTAAAACTAAACTTATTTTATAAACGAACACTTAAAATGAAATCATCGTGATGATAACTGCCTTCAATGACATAAACTAACTTTGGGGAAAAAATATTTGAAGTGTAATATTATTGTTTAGTTTGCCTCGCGTCCATTAGAAAACACAGAGGGGCGGCTATACTGGGACCGGTCACTGGGGGGCGATCGAGGCGCGAAAGCTTCAGTTTCTGAGAGGGATGCTGCAGGCTTGCTGCAGCTACAAACGTCCCTGCTGATCCTGCAGCATATCTGGCAACCTCAAGTCAGAGGGAGGGGGAGAGGAATAGTGATGCAGGACCAGTTTTGGCCCCAATCTTACCGACACTCTCTTTAAAACATCGTTTTTTAAGAGTCTGTATATGCGTACATGCCCAATACGTAAGACGAGCCTAATTGAAACTGGATAATAAAGGAAGATAACTGAGAAAAATAAGAATTTGTCCTCAAGAGCCATGTCCACAACTAGTTGATTTCTTCAACGATGCAACGTACTATGGTAGTTAAACAGTGACTGTGTCCGAAACCTGGAAAATGCTGCCTTCGGAGGACACATTCCAAGGGAGGAAGGCATCAAGGCACTTCCAAATCAAATGTTAGCGTCACTCCTCATGAGATACCTTCATCTGATGGATTTCTGAAGGCTGCATACATGTATCCTTCGCTACCTTTGATATTCCACAATCTGGTTCGTTCCATTCTGTGACACTTGAGCTGGGGGAAAAAGATGGCGTCCGAAAGTTGCGTTTGCTGGTCACTTTTTCCCACTTTTTTTCACTTTTTTCCACTTTCTTGCGAGAAATTACTAACTTAGTAATTCAATATTTGTTCTGTTTTCTCTCTGTTTTGCTGTAGATCATTGAACTGTTAGACTGCCTTAGAAGTCTTTCCAAAATTAGTTTTGTGAGGTGCCTTCATGCATAAACGCTTCCCACAGAGTCCTTGTCTGATAAGGCAGGAAGGCAATGAGTCAGCTGCCTAGGTTTTCGGACGAAGCCAGTGAGTAACGTCGTTGTTTGGGAAACCTCCCGTTTTCTTGTGTTCCTTTGTTCCCTTTCCTGCCACTAATCAGTTTTTATGGATATTTATTAGTTAATCACAGCTGTTCATCATTTAGTTCATCACCATGTGTATTTAAGTTCCTCGCCTTCACTAAGACTTGGTCCGGAGTAGTTATTACAGTTTCAAGTTTTTAATTTATAATATAATATAAAATGTTTAGTTCAAGTCCTTGATTCTGATTGGTCATTATCTGTGTTTTATTCACGACCATGTGACCGCTTCACCAAACAATTCTGAGTATCACTTCACAACACCCCTTACTTAGCAACCACTCTTAGCAACGTAAACATATGTTTGTTTTCACTGATATTATACTTTGAAGCTCACTGCATTATGTAGAGTATCGCGCGAGAGAGAGGGAGATCAAGTAAGCGAGTGTATTACCTACATTTAGATATCACATTTTCCTTCAGGTCAGTCATCATAATAAAAAATCTGTTGAAGGTCCACTGCGATATATTGTCTTTTTAACAGTTAATGGGTTTCCCACCACACTAGTCGAGGCATTGTCAGCTGCATCTTGATTCTTGCTTCTCCGTGTTTACATCAAGTTTCATTCCTTTCAATATAAAAGTCTTCACTGCTTACTGACTCACTCATGAAGACAGTCTTTGCCGCCTTTTAATGGTGTAATAATGTAATTTCGGACTATTTTTTCCAGCGGAAGGAAGGCTTTTAGTGTTTTTACTTAATGAAAGTTGCATTTAAAATAAAACCTAGATTACTCACGGGATTACATTTCCCGTCACTCATTGCGTGATGAGGGGTCTCTTTAAGGATCATCATTAACAACAAAAACAGCATTTCTTTCTGCCATTTTTTTCTGTCATCAACCATCTTGGAGATAACTACTATTTCTGCTCCGTGTTGTGGAAGCCCTATAGATATGTGGGAAAGCCCAGCACCAACGTGTCTGGATTCACAGCACCATCCAGAGGTGAACACAACTGAATTTCACCGTCTTGCCCAGGAACTGTGCCCGGATGACAGTCGCTTCCAGTGCTACTTGAGGATGACAAGTGCCCAGCTTGACGTGTCAATGAGTTTTTTGCTATTGGCTTGCGTGACAACGCGTAATATGAATTTCCTGCTCAAGTTGAAATATTTCTATTTGCACGGAAGACGCGATTGAGGCGAATATCGCTTGTTCACGGCAATAGTGCTGGCCAATTCGCATCATTTCCATCTATTCTCGTCTTTGCAATGACTCAATGACTTATTCATGATACAGCACAGCCTCTCGTACCTTATTGCTTACAAAATATAATATAAGCAAAATCACAAGAGCAAGAGTGTCAGAAGCCTGATATTTCCTGAATAAATTCATAATGAGTAACTTTATAGGTACAATAATGATACAATTTAGATACAACAACTGCATTTCTCTGAACTCTTTTGTTCTTAAATGAGTAGAGTTGAATTGTTTTAGTTAATGATTGAATGACTCACTCGCCTCTTTCATTCTTAAATGAATGATTGATTGAATCAGTTGAAGGAATGATGCTGCACTCATAAAGACAGTCAGCCGTTTCACTGCTTAATGGATACCTTCCCTGGATACGTTTTTGAAAAAATTGGTTGAAGGAATTATTTAGGCCTATAGACGATCACTTGCTGCCATATACTGGATGTGATAGTGTTTTATACTTATATTTTGATGTATATCTGAGTAAAATGGCTTCTCAAGTAAGAAAGAATGTAAGACCGGAATTGATATTGTCCATTGGGAACTGATTGGATGGTTGTGGTTTGCTATTGGTGGATCGCATGTGAGTGACAGGTTGCCCCGCCCTCACACCAGTAGACACATGTTCAGAAAAGAGGGACGGGAAAATATTTTGAATAAAGATTACGAGGACACATTATTTAAAAAAATAATTATCATTTAAAATACTGTAATTGTTAATGTTGTTATCGATTTCCTTCATGGTAACTTTTTATGTAAAGTGCAGAAAGATTTGGAACAGATAAACATAATGATACATAGTATACCATTTGAATTTTGACATATAAACATAAGCATGCAATTCACATTCAAATGTTTTGCATGTAAAACATGATTGCTGATTTCAAGAAGGCTAGAAAACAATCTACTGGGAGGAGAAGAAAATGGAGGGGTTGGAGGGAAAGCCTTTTATCTTCACCATGAGGAATTGTAAAACCTGAAACATTCAAATGGACAAATCAGTAGAGCAGAGAATACATAGACCACTGTAGAATATAAATATTACATGAAGCAGCCAGCGATACGAACACATCAATGCACAGCCCTTGATCTCCATCTGCAGCATTGTAGAAACAGAGATACCAAACGCTTTTGCTTCAACAGAGGAGGCTGTAACCTAAGGATTTTATTCCTGTCGCCACAGTCCAGACTCAAACTGCCTCAAAAGACATTTAATTTCTGAGACATCATTAGACATAAAACAACTGCTACTATAGTTGTTAATGTGATTCCTGCACTGCTGTTTGCGGTGCAGATGAGATTAACTTGGTCTTTGTTTAACTGAACAACAGTAATCACAGACAACCAACATGGCTGCTGCTGCAATGATAGTTTCACAGCTTCACTGTTTAGCCTAATGCACAAGAGTAAACATTTAAAGCCAACTTAAGAACAATGATAGTAGGCTACTGTACTTAAAAATACACCGTTATCAAACACTGCACACTAATGTAAAATCCATGCCGAGTTGTACTGAATATAGCCTAACCTTATTTTTCAATGCGGAACAAAACCTTTTTCAATACAAGGCAGAATCCTGCATTAAAAAAATATGATAAGAAATACCAATACGCAATATCAAGCAGCATATTGAGCTGTTTTGTACACGCAGTAAGGTGGTTGGTACGATTTTGAAAGGTTTTGAAAGAATTTTATATTTCCGTATCTTTTCAGCATCATAACTCCAGTCTTCAGTGTCACATAATCTTTCAGAAATCATTCTAATATGCAGATTTTCTGATTATATCAATGCTGGAAACAGTTGTGCTCGTTCATATTTTTTGTGGAAACCTTTGCTAAATAGCCTACAATGCTCAAAAGAACAGTATTAATTTATATATAAATATATATATATATATATATATATATATATATATATATATATATATATATATATATATATATATATATACTGATAACTATAAAAATAACTATATATATATATATATATATATATATATATATATATATATATATATATATATATATATATATATATATATATATATATATATATATATATATATATCGTTATTTTTATAGTTATCAGTATACTTGGCCTATAAGGTTCTAACTACATTATTAAAATTAACTAGTTATTAAAAGTATCTACTTGTAAGTTATTTATGTTAGTTCAAACATTTACAATTAAAATCAAAAATTGTGTCTGAACTGAGCTAACAGGAACTAACTGTGAATGAATTAACAAAGGTGAATTAATAATGTAACAAATGTATTGCTTATTATTTAAATGTATTAAATATTATTATTTTTTTATACACATCCAGGGCACGAAGCTCCCGTTCCACCACATCCCAAAGATGCTCTATTGGGTTGAGATCTGGTGACTGTGGGGGCCATTTTAGTACAGTGAACTCATCGTCATGTTCAAGAAACCAATTTGAAATGATTCGAGCTTTGTGACATGGTGCATTATCCTGCTGGAAGTAGCCATCAGAGGATGGGTACATGATGGTCATAAAGGGATGG
The DNA here is from genome assembly GCF_024679245.1 of Pseudorasbora parva. NCBI lineage: Eukaryota > Metazoa > Chordata > Actinopteri > Cypriniformes > Gobionidae > Pseudorasbora > Pseudorasbora parva. Next base: position 13,897,989 of record NC_090175.1, on the reverse strand, counting down.
ACATGGTCAGAAACAATGCTCAGGTAGGCTGTGACATTTAAACGATGCCCAATTGGCACTAAGGGGCCTAAAGTGTGCCAAGAAAACATCCCCCACACCATTACACCACCACCACCAGTCTGCACAGTGGTAACAAGGCATGATGGATCCATGTTCTCATTCTGTTTACGCCAAATTCTGACTCTACAATCTGAATGTCTCAACAGAAATCGAGACTCATCAGACCAGGCAACATTTTTCCAGTCTTAAACTGTCCAATTTTGGTGAGCTTGTGCATATTGTCGCCTCTTTTTCCTATTTGTAGTGGAGATGAGTCGTACCCGGTGGGGTCTTCTGCTGTTGTAGCCCATCCGCCTCAAGGTTGTGCATGTTGTGGCTTCACAAATACTTTGCTGCATACCTCAGTTGTAACGAGTGGTTATTTCAGTCAAAGTTGCTCTTCTATCAGCTTGAATCAGTCGGCCCATTCTCCTCTGACACCCCTTGAACAGGTGTTCCTAATAATCCTTTAGGTGAGTGTATGTGTTACCAATTATTCATTAATCATTTTCAGAACTGTTCAGTTATAATGAAATATTTTTAAAGGTTTGGGGCTGTTGGAGTGTCTCTTAAATACAGTTCAGTTCATGTGTATACTGTCCACATGCCATAATTACTCAGGCCATACATTACCAAATGGTGAATTAGATAATGTGATGCCAACGTTTCCAGTAACTTGGAGTTTTGTCCAGTAACTCTTGTCTTGTCTTGCTAGCCGGACTTGTAAGTTTCATTTCGGTAACATTTCATTTTAATGGTCCATTTAGACCTTCTACTAACTATAAGTTATTTTACATGTACATTTCAACGTATTACTAACGTGAACCCTAACCTAAAAGTTAAGAAAGGGGAGATTTCTTCTTGACAGTTTAATGTCTTTAATTATGTAAACCGATTCACATTGAGAAACATGCATCAAATCGATATCACCCTTTGACTTGACCACTATCATAGAGACATCTTTAGCGAGAAGAGCTCATATTCCGGCTTGTCCAGATGGCCACTGTCTCTTCTGTGGAAATGAATGTGTTAGAGCTCAAGTATGCTTGGACTGGACAGTTTTGGAGGAGGCTGATACAAAAGCCCTCATTTATAAGAGAAGCCTAATTTGTCGGCTTGTCTGGCATGTCGTAAATATGCATGTTCGGGCTGTTACATGATTTCTTGGATCAAGTTCAGGGTGCATCTGTCCGTTACAACAGCTGCGGCTTTGTTTAATCATGCATGCTTGCTACTAAACATTTAATAACAAGTAGAGTAAACATCAAAATCCTGTACATTTAGCACTTTTCAGGCCTGCAAGTGAGCTTAGCCTTAAATATCCTGTGACCGGCATTTCCCGTCATTCCCTTAGATTATTTGTGGAATTAAAGCAGTCAGGAAGATTAAGGTCGTGACTAATTTAGTAGTCCTAGTTACTGTAAATAAGGCCTGGAAAGTCATCCAGGGCTGACCTGGGATTATCCTCCGCTTCTGTGATAAATCTGGAAAGAGCAGTTCAGTAGTTTGGCGTGTGACCTTTCACTTTGTGTGCATGTTGTGTAATGATTACAAAGGGTTATTGCTCCTCACACTTGGAACATGGAGACGCATGTTTAAAAGCCAAATGATTATTTTAAAAGCCACACTGCCATCTAGTGACCACAGTGAAGACCTGAACACATCAAATGACTTTGTGTACAGTTATCCTGGCTTTTTCACGCTTTATACTGGGAGTGAATAGTAACTTAGATTTTGAAGCCTCAAAAAAGTGCATCCATCCAGCATAAAAGTAATCTATATGGGGTTAATTCCTTCTGAAACGAAGCATTTTTTTAAAAGAAAAATATCCAATTTTATAACTTTGTAAACTATAATTAGTTCAAACAAATTCATGCAACAAACTCAAGCTCATCCGACATTTCTCTTTAAAAATTCTCAATTTTCTCACTTCTTATTCATGTCCGGTGTTTTGTTTTGTTACCAGAAGCCAGTGATTGTAGTTTATAAAGTTATAAATATGGATATTTTTCTTACACAAATGCATGACTTTGCCTCAGAAGGCCTTTATTAACCCCCTAGAGCCGTATGGATTACTTTAATGATGGATGGATGCCCTTTTGGGGCTTCAAAGTCTAAGTTACCGTTCACCCCCAGTATAAAGCTTAGAAGGGATATGGATATTTTATATAACTCTGTGTTTGGCTGAAAGAAGAAAGTAATATGACCCTATAGGATAGCTTGGGGGGGGGGGGGTTATTATGGGATAACTTTAATTTTATGGGTGAATTAACCCTTTAAATAGAGCCCTTTTGACTGAGAGGGGGGGGTGTTTATTTGAGTATTATTATTAAAAAATGTCGATTATAGGTACATTAATTAACCACAATATACTTTATGATTCCAGAAGTTTCCAGAAATGTACTTATCAATAAAATTTAAAAAAAATAATAAATAAATAAATAAATAAATAAATAAATAAATAAATAAATAAATAAATAAATAAATAAATAAATAAATCTTAAAGGGTTAGTTGGCAGTTTGACGGGATCCGAACTGCTGAAATCACATGACATTGGCGACCCGAATCATTGATCGATTCACTGATTCATGAACCGTTTGAATCTTTTTGGAGGAACAACGAAGAGAAGACAACGCTGAATAATATATAAAATATTATATTTTTGGACAAAAATTTATTTTCGATGCTTCAAGAGATTCTAATCAACTAACTGATGTCACATATGGACTACTTTGATGATGTTTGTGCTTTCACACCTGCCTCATTTAGTTCAGTTGAATCGTGCTAGAGTTCGTTTCCCTCTTTGGTGCGGTTGGCTTGGTCAGGTCTGAAAGCAGCCATCGCACTAGGTTGCGCACCAAAAGCGCACCAAACAAGGTCTTTCCTGTAGCTCAATGAGTAGAGCATGGCATTAGCAACGCCAAGGTCATGGGTTCGATTCCCAGGGAAAGCAAGAATTGACAAAAATGTAAAATGTGTACCTTGAATGCAACGTATATCGCTTTGGATAAAAGCAAATGCAAACAAGCGTAGACCACCTTCTGGACATGGACAGTAAAGTGGGCATATATACTGGATATGCTCTGAAACTAAAATATAAAATATCTTAAACTGTGTTCCTAAGATGAACGGAGGTCTTACGGGTGAAGAACAACATTAGGGTGAGTCATTAATGACATCAATTTCATTTTTGGGTGAACCAACCCTTTAAAGTATCGTTTAAAAAACGACACTAGGTGGCAATGTTGCTTATTACTGCAAACTATTTTGGTCTGCTAGCCTGAGTTTATAGTTTTGCTGCATGTAGTACAGAAAAAAATACATTAATTGAGAACAATTTAATAAAGTATGCATATGCTGCTAAAATAAAATTACGACTAAGCTAAAAAAAACAAAAAATCAAGCTATATTTCGACGATTAAACTGACACGAATAGATGAGAGAGATGGCATGATAAATTAATAACGTTTGGTAAATCCACAGCATGTGTCCTGCATACTCGAGATTATCACAACAATCACAATCTCAGCAAAATTCTATATGACAAGTATGGGATTAAAAGCATATGCTATTCTAATTACAGTAGTGTTTCTCTTTTTTCACAGAACAATGTCTAGATCTTCACATCAGCCACGGCGCCAGGGTTCCAGTTTTGGATGGGCCAGACCAATTGTGGGTGGGCCATAAATTAAAAACGTTATCAAATCACCTTTTAACCTAATCAAAATGACTGACTAATATACTGTTTTATTATCTGTGTTCACATTATAGGGATTTTAATAGATTGATGCTCTTTGAATATTTTCTCGCATTGTAAGTCTTGGTGTTCACATTCGTATCACGAACTTCAAGCCTAAACTACCACTTTGGCCAACAAATATTATGTATAAATTAATTATTCATTGGAAAAATAAATGTAAAACATTTAAAACGTTCCTATAGGCCAACTTATGAAAGAAATGTGCTTGATGAGACGTAAAATAAAATAGTTATAGTCTACTAAACGATTCCCACTTTGAGTCAAATTTTATACATATTGTTACATTTGATAATTGAATAAAATAATTTAGTTAAAAAAAGAACTTGCTTTAAAACCACTTTTTTATCCGCGTAAACCCCAAGGGCTGAAAATGTTAGGCTACTGCCATTTCATAACATAAATCATCCCCACAGACGCTCAAACTAATTGTGATATGTGTAAAAAATGGAATTTGTCACATTGATCAGCCAGTTATCTTCTGCGCTGCAGCTGACATCATACAGCAGCGACGGCAGCGGACGCGCTTCAGAGGTTCACACGCGCGCGCGCTCACACACACACCGACATAATAACAGCCAGTAGCTCCGTCAGCATCAGCATCAGCAAGAAAACAGCAGGGAACGCAGTAAGTATCTCTGTTTCATTTCATTATTCATTCCCGACTAATAACAAATGTTTGTGTGTAGGCTATTATTCGATGTCCATTTCGCAGGTTAAACCTCTGGGCAGCGGATAATATAGACAAAAACGGTAGGAAACACAGAATTGATTCCGTTAATTATATTTTCCCAATCAAAAATTATTGAAGTGCATCGTAAGAATGAAAAAAAAAAACAACATCCGTCATTTTTTAAACGTATAGTATCTCGGTGTACGCGCAGCTGTTGCGTAATGACGGGCCATTATGAGCGCATGATGCGTGTGATGAATTACAAATCGCGTTTACGCTTCCGTTTCTGTCCTGGTTGTATGCTATATCGTCGATTACAACGTTAATGATTTGACTAGCTTTTCAGTGTATTGTCCGTGCTCATACTCAAACATTGTTTCAGAAACACCGCAGGTGATGACACACACACACACACACACACACTGAGGTTGTGTTGGGCTTCTCGGATAACCTTGATAGAGCCAATAAGGTGTTCATGTGGAAGAGCCATAAAATACGCCTATTTCGAGGCCTGCTTCACGTGAAGTGATTGTGTGTCAGAACAGCAAACATCCATTGTCTAAAAAAAATAATGAATAAATAATGTTTTTTTTTTTAACAGTGATGAATTATGCAGCCTACTTAGACCGTCTATTATTTTAAATATGACAAATTATTTATATATGATATTAAAGGCATAATATGTAAGATTTTTGGAAAATCCAACTAGAACCATGTTATAGATTTAGTTGACTTGTGTACATTATCAACACCAAATGTTTCCAAGAATGTTTAAATCTAGCGAAATAAGCAATTTTAACCAGGCCACAGACCATGTCCACGTGACGCCTATCAATGACATCACAGCCGTTACCCTCGATTTAAAGTTTTTTATTTTGTAGAAACAATGGACACACCAAAGATGCTTTAAGTATTCATTGATTGTTTTATTATACAGGTGAGCAACTGTTTGGATGCATTTATCGGCAGAAAATGAATCTTTGTTATAAAGCTCAACACAGTTAGTCTTATTGTGTAAATCTGTTTTTCTTGGTTGGTATCATGAGTATCATGTTTTTAGTTTTTTACCATGACTTGATGTAGATCTACCTCACTGCAGTGTGAATAAGTGTCTCATAGAAGCCTAACACACTCAAATAATGTGTCTAAAATGATAAAACAGAGCTGCGTTACCCCACATACGCATGAACGGAAGCTGTGACTGTGGCATAAAAGCTCTGTGAAATCCAGGCATCATCAAGCTACTCCTTTGCTTCGAATAAGTGACCTCTAGCTGCGAAAAAATGACATTGTGTCTTTAAAACATAATATAGCTACTGTGGGAAAACAAATTTCCACACTCAATTTTAAATTAAAATTGCTATTAAATCGAATCAGTCAAGCTAGTGTTTTATTGGCCAACGCGGAAAATGGACTGATGTTTCCGTCTATCACTGGTGATTATTGTGTTTGTGTTTTGCATTCTGTAGAGAACTCTATAATAGGCTATTAGGATAGAAGATAATGAGAGAGAGAGCGGTAGTTTTCCTCAGTCGGCTAATGAGTAAGACGTGTGAGAGTGTGTGTTGGTGAATTAGCACATTTGCAAGCGCTCTGAGTCATAATGACATGACATGAGAGATTCACAGTAACTGAGTAACAACATCACAGAACTCCAACAGCCGACCCCGCAGACACAGACTTAATGGAGAGATATGCAATGACTAACTAATGCTAAACGGAAAACATCAACCAACAACAGATGCAGTAAAATCACATACAAATCCTCTCAGGTAAATGATGCTATGGAAGGAAAAATGGTGCAATTAGTGTCCAAAGGTAATGTAATGAAAAATAGGAAGCTAATGCCAACAAAATAGTGTGCTTTAAAGGGTTAGTTCACACAAAAATGGAATTGATGTTATTAATGACTCACCCTAATGTCGTTCCTCACCCGTAAGACCTTCGTTCATCTTCAGAACACAGTTTAAGATATTTTATATTATATTTAGTCCGAGAGCGTATGCAAGTGTATGCACACTATACTGTCCATGTCCAGAAAGGGAATAAAAGCATCATCAAAGTAGTCCATATGTGACATCAGTTGGTTCATTAGAATCTCTTGAAGCATCAAAAATACCTTTTGGTCCAAAAATAACACAAACTACGATTTTATTCAGCATCGTCTTCTCTTCTGCGTTTGTGTTCAATCCTCAAATAAAGATTCAAACGGTTGTGAATCAGTGTATCGATCAATGATTCGGATCGCGTGCCAAACTGCTGAAATCACGTGACATTGGTGATCCGAATCATTGATCGATCTTTCATTAATGTCATCAATTTCAATTGGGTTAACTAACCCTTTAAGTGTTCAGTTCTGTACATTTTGGGGTTAATTTGGAAATATTGTGCGTCTTTGCTTCAGATATGGTGAAACTAGGCAGTAACCTGTCGGAAAAGGTGACGAGACAGCAGTCGGTCGAGGATGGTTTCGACAACATCCCCCTCATCACTCCTCTGGAGGTCGGCCAGTTACAGCAGCCTTTCCCTGATAAGGTAATTACCATTCATGCGTTGGAGAGCACCTCTGTTATTCATTACTCTGCCTAGAACTTCTTTAAGGGGAAGATTGTCATAGGAGACCAGAGGTGGACCGGCAGACATATCGCTGATACCATCAAATACACGCTAGAAACCACCCCGTTAGATCCTAGCGGATAGCCTGGCATGAAAGAGAGAATTCATGTGGCACCATCAAGATTCATTGTCAACGAGTATGATACACTTTGTCACCGAAAAGGCTTTGCAAAGGCACACACGCTCATGCCTGGACTCTCACAGATGGCTTGTATCTATTCTTAGCTCTGTAGGAGGCAAGTGCAACGGGTGGAAACGCACAGCAGAGTTTGGATTTAACTTTGCAATGACTCATCTAAAAGATGACAAATGATATGGTATTAGGAGCCTGCTCTCTGCATTTTTTATGTGCTGAAGTAACATCCTGTGTGTCACTGGAAAAATCTGCCTCTGCCTAGCCTAGAAATCTAGACGCACCCTAGCGGCAGCAAATCTAATCTGCCGCGAGTGTCGTCTAGCAACTCTCAATACACTTCAAAGCTGTAAATACCAGACTCTGGTCAGGCCAATCACATCGTGTATAGAGTAGGTGGGCGGGGCTTAACCTAGTGACGGCAGAGTTGCGTTTGCGTGCTTCTAGTAAACACAGAAACTGGCGAACGGCGGCGGTCTTTCGAATCAGCTTTGACCGCAACTCTGGAAGACTTGGAGTTAAGCTTTTCTCTGAGAAAAGAACAAAGAACGGCACTGAAGCCATTCTTTAAAAGGGAAGATGTGTTCGAGTTTTGCCGACCGGATACGGCGAAAGTTTAATCTATCAGCTCCGCTTCACCTTCGTTGCTCTGGTTGGTGTAGCGCTATCCTATTTCGTGCAGAGGGAGTTTGAAAGACAACCGTTTATCCCGCCCCTCGGATTGAGCCCTGTCAATGGTGAGTTTCCAGACCGAACATCTTGATGTGGGTCTGGCCCCTGCCAACATTTTTGTGAAATTCCAAAAACTTACATATATACAATTCACGTCAGTTTCCTGCTGAAATGAACACTAGTGGCAGTAAAACACCAATGATTTTTATTCACACAAGTCACAATTAAAGGTGCTGATTATTGGTTTATAAAGACTTATTTTAACATGGTTCCTTGCGCAATAATATGTTAAGACCTCAAAACACTAAATACCTTTGTGCATGATTTATAAACTAATGCATGTTGATACATTACCAGCTCCATATTAATGGCCTTTCTGATGTAGTAAACTGGCTCTGAAGCTCAACTGGTATAGTTGAACACATGTAACGCTTGAGGACACGCGGCTTGTGGAATCAAGCTAAAATGGCACGGTAGCTTCAGCAAATGCATTTTATCTCACATTTGCTAGCGGTACCGGTTAGGTTTAGAGTAGGGTGTAGTCAGGGTGCTAACTGATAGAGGCGCTAGCCGGACATTTCATGTCCGAACTGCAACTGTAATGAAACAGATTTTAAGCGATACACTGGATATTTCCCTTTCGAAAGTGGCATGAAGCGTGCACAAAGAAATGTCGCGAGTCCAAGTTGGTACTATTGTAATACATAGTCTTTACTGCTTTAGATTTTAGGGAGTGAATGTAGAAATAAATCCATGTAAAATTGAGCTCATCCACTTAAATGAATTAATCCTAAATTTGACTTCATTTTAGGGCTGTTATATTAAAGAATAAAAAATAAAAAAAACGATTGCGATTTTAAATATTGCAATATGAAAACAGTTTCACCAGTTGACTTGAATAGCTTTATTTGGAAAGAATGACTCGTTCAAGTATGATTGAGGTGGTTTTTGTAGGGGAGTTAATCTGCGTAATTACAAGCATGAATAAAGATACAAATTAAATAAACGGTTGTTTTCATGTAGGTCTAATAGTAATCCGACTAGTAGTGGTGTCCGACAAGACAAGAAGTGACAATAATATAAAACGTGTACCTTGAATGCAATGTAAGTCGCTTTGGATAAAAGCGTCTGCCAAATGCATAAATGTAAATGTAAAATGTAATCAAGTACAGAAATGTAATAATTAAATGTTAAGTAATACTGCATCATCTAAATTAAATCAAATTATTATTTGTTAAAGTGACCAAAAGTGCTTTTCTTTTTGTATTTTGTTGTTTGGTTAACATTAACCCTTAAACGCAGGTCTTTAGTGAGCCAGGGCGTAATTCACTACCCTCCTCCTCATTCATTTTTTAAAAATTAGACATCAACCTTGTTAGTATTACTCAATATAGATTTTTTTTTTAATCGTTTAGTGTCTCCAATGACCCGAGGTCAAGGTGTTTTTTCTGCACAACAATAATCGAATATTTGATGACTGAATTAATTGCAATTCACCTTTATTCTACAATGTGATACACGATAATGAAGTGATTATCACAACGATATGAGCCAGATGCTGAATGCACTGGGAAATGAGCTCTGATGATGATGATGATGATGATGATAAAACATCTGCTCAAACTGAACCCTTCCAAGCTCCATAAAGCAACAAAATATGCTTTATTTTATTCTTCTGTAACTGTTACTCTAACGTCAGGAGAGTTTTATATTATCACATGTTATATCCATGTTCGATATAGACCTGAATATGTAATAATGATTGGCGAAACGTTCATGCATTTAAGGGTTATTGACATAGACCGCAGTGGGTATGTTAGGCTGCTGTCACTTTAAGACTAAATGCACAGATCCATTTTCTGTCTCATTTGTTTACATTCCTGTAAGCCATAAGTGACATTTTGACATCATTTTGCATGCATGTGTCCTCTTAAGCACAAACAGATGCGGAAGAGAACACACAGTTTAAAATCGCTTGAATGTTCAAGTTGATAGGACCTAATAGACTTTCCTCAATGATGGTAAAACCTTGCAATTAAACTGAAAATCAATTGGGGTTTTTTCGAACGGTGGTCCCTGGTCTGTACAGATCATACAATCCCGATTCCCTATACTTGACATCGCACATCCTGCAACGTGACTTTCGTGGATGCGTCCATCGTGATATCGATGCCAAATCATTATACCGTGCAGCCCTACTTCCTTAAAGTGGGGGTGAAATGCTGTTTCATGCATACTGAGCTTTTTACACTGTTAAAGACTTGGATTCCCATCCTAAACATAGACAAAGTTTCAAAAACGAATGTTGGACGTTTGATGGAGTATTTCTGTGTTGAAATTACTCCTTCCGGTTTCTCACAAGTTTCGGAGAGTTTTTTTCGAGTATGGCTCGGCTTGACGTGAACAGAGCGGAAGGTCCTTGTATGGGCCGTACGGGCTCTTCTCCCGGTAGGGTGCGCGCGCGCGTGACTAAAGCGAGAGAGGAAATGCACGCCCATAAACACTCCACGCTGCGCTCCACTTTTTTCCTATGAGTGACGTCGAGCGACTTCAACGCTTCAGCACAGCATTCCGGGAAGGCAGCGCTGCATTTGAACCGGTTTGAACGCAGAAATGACGGGAAGCTTCACAACATCACTTCAGTCGCGTCGCAAAGTGGATCTCCACCGTTCACTGCTGTCAGGACTTTACCAAATCATACCAAAGAAGTGTGTTTTTGACGGAGCGGTCCCAGCGATAAAGGTTCGGTCCTGCTTTGGAAGCAGCCGGTGAGTAAATCTGCTTCAAATGTCTGTGCTGTTGGCTCGTCGCGTGAGTAAACATCAGTAAACGACACCATGGGCGTAGATTACGCGGGGGACGCGGGGGACGTGTCCCCTTCACTTTTAATAAAATGTATTTTCGTCCCCCGCACTTTTACTGGGTCTCACCGATCCTAGTCGACCCGCGCCGAGCGGGATTCGAACCGGTGTTACCCTGTGCGGGGGCGGACAAGTTAACAGGGACGCTAACGACTGCCTTCTCTAAACTCGGTTGATAGCGCGCTTCTTGAGGTCAGGGGCAAGTGTATTTACATAGAAACCAATGTGAATTAATCAAGATTTAAATTCAGAGACAAAAAATTATCTATGCATGACCTGTAATTTTTTCCGAATCTTAATATGAGGAGGGCGCTCTCATAGAAAGTCCAAAAGTGGATTCGTAGAGTAAATACCCAGTCACGCTGGAGCTGCAGCTGAAGGAAAACAATCGTTATGAGTGATGAAACGTGACGACGACAATCAGACGAGTGCGACAATATATGCTTTATGTGTGTTTTTTAAGTCATCTCAATGTAGGCTATTTATTGACAATAAAGTATCATATGAATAATGCAGCTTTTTTAATGTTTAGTATTCTGCTCACCACGGCTGCATTTATGTAATCGAAAATAGTTAAAACAGTAATATTTTGAACATTATTACAAATTAAAACCGCTTTTTTTCCCTATGTGAATATATAGTAATTTATTCCTGTGATCAAAGCTGAATTTATCATCATTACTCCAGTCTTCAGTGTCACATGATCACTAATCATTCTCAGATGAGGATTTCATAATCAAGAAACATTTATGATTATTATCTGTGTTGAAAACAGTTCCCAAAATGTTGTGGAAATCATGATAGCCTACATGTTATTTTTCAGGATTCTTTAATGAATAGAAAGTTCAATGGACAGCATTTATTTCCATTTATTAAATAAATTATCTAATTTGTAATATTAAAAATATCACTTGTGATCAATTTAATGCATGTCTGATCAATAAAAGTATTAATTTCTCTCTTTTTTAATTTTACCACAAATGTTTAGAAAATTAAGCATCACCATGAGCAGCACAACTGATAATAATCCTAAATGTGTGTTGATCATCAGATCCTCATATGGGAATGATTAGTGAAGGATCACTGAAGACTGGAGTAATGATGATAAATTCAGCTTTGATCACAGGAATAAATCACACTTTAATATATATTCACATAGAGAACAGATGAGTTACATCAGAATATATATATATTTTTTTACATTGCATAAAATCTATGGAGTCTTAATGCAGAAGTGTTTGTAGTATATAAACCAATCATAAAATTGGCACAAAAAAAAGGAGAATAGGAGAATAATATTATAGATATTAATTATTGGTTATTGTTCAGCAGTGTATTTGATATCTTGCCCAATTAAAAGCAAGAGATGCGATAAATTATATTGGTCCAAAAAAAAAAAAAAATGGTATTACGACATTTCTGTCCCCCTCACTTCTGAAAAGATGGCTACGCCCCTGAACGACACGATCGCGTGCTTCGTCATTCAAATGCGCTAACGGACTCCATTGTTGTTCTCTGTATAATGTTACACTAGTCTGATGTGCAAAACCGTTTTGCTTGCTACTGCTAAGGTTTAGTCGCATACAATAGTCCATAAACCGAATCATGTCCTCATAAACTGCGAGTAAAGACACACAAATGTTGACAGGCCACTAAATACAGTCCATACCACAGAGACGGACGTCCTGCTGTTGCTGTTTCTCCTGTTCAATTTATTTCAGCCTCCGAATGATTCTGGATCATATATCTATTAGCTGAGATCGATAGCCATGGGTTTCTCCACGCTTGAGGACGTCACCGCTTTGCGCTCGTCATTCTTTAGCTCCGCCCACACGATACGCCTCCAGTCGCTCGTTTTTTTCCGGAAAGACTCGGTACAGCCCATATTTCTTTTATAAATATAATAAAACTAAAGACTTTTCGGAGATATGAAGGATGCAATACTACTCTATAGGTACTCAAGATTGACATGAGATTGACTGAAACTGAGTGTTTCACCCCCCCTTTAAGAGCAAATAAGGATGTAATGTTGACTGCTTTGGCTTTCCAAATATATTTTTCCGACTCGATGTGTGTCAGTCACAAGATGGCAGACAATCTCAACCCACCTTAACATAGTCGAGATGTCTTTTGGAACACGACAGCTGGGTGACCAGCTAGAAACCATCTGTGACATTCAAAAACACAGCTACTTTTCCATTAGGCTTTCTAATGCATTCTTGTGGTTTCTTCCCAGCCCGCTCTTACTTTGTTCATTGTGTTGATCGTTTTTTAATAGTTCATTCTTTCTCTCTGGCTCTGTAGGTGATTGTGAAAACCACAACAGAGTATCAGCTGAAGGAGAAGAAGAGGAAGATGTATGTTCCCAGCATCAAGAAGCTAAACATAAACCTTTATGACGAGATGTCAGAGAAGCTCAAGGTAGAGCACACACTCATCCTACACAAAGCCCAATCTACTTGGGGCTTGCATTTGTCTCTCTGTTTGTGATACAAAAATGTGAATATAAATAAAAGTGGAAGGCGTGAATACATGTGTGAGTGTCTGTTTTCCAGCTGACTGGGTTGATTATTATTACCCTGGCGTTCCTGGCGTGCCTGCTGCTGTTGGTCATGTATAAAGCGCTGTGGTACGATCAGCTCGGCTGCCCTGAGGGCTTCGTTCTCCAGGTACCAGTACAGCACAAACATGCTAACTCTGTCCATGCTGATAGAGATCATCTGTTGTCTACTTTATAAACCTTTTGTCTGAAATGTAGATGACCGATCACACACTTCATTGAGCTAATGTCTGCACTAGCCTGTGGTTGCCACCCATATGATATCGCAACATGATTTTCACCTCAAGCATGTATCCTACTTTTTCACGGCGAGGGAAGCATCTCATAATGGTGGTATAGCTGCCAGTAACTCTTTTTATCTTTAATACAACAGCACTGCAGTAGTGGTTTGCATTTTTTTTTGTAACACTTTCTTGAATTAATGCTGGTAGGATGGCGGATAGGCAGATCTGTATTCAGGGCTCGCGCGTTGTCAGAGACACGGCGCAACTCGCAAAACGGCGCGGCTTCGTGTCACAGAAAACAGCTCGCGAGCACTGAAGTGCCATGTTTTCCATATTGTTGTTCACGCGCGGTAGTGTGTTTTTAAGAGGAGAGTAAAGTGAGAAAAATAATCGCATATGAATGAGTAAATTTTTTAGAAGGCCTATATACTAAAAACGTAATATTCCTTTCCATGTGGTCAATATATATAAACTATTAATTGATTGAATTTATAGAAAAGGTACTATATATTGTGGTATATTTTTATTGGGATATGAGATTTTGGTTATATCGCCCAGCCATAATGGCGGGTATAGTATGTTCTAATTTTATTCATACTACCACTCATATTCATACTATAAGAACATAAGGCTGGGCGATATTCAACATTATATTGAGATTGCAGTCAAATGTACGCCGATAATGATATAAGCACGACAATAAATTGTCTTCATGACAAACCCTCGAAATAATTTCTTGAAGCTAAACTAAACTTTATGCCTGAAATGTATCACTACTGTATACTTAACATGTTCTTATTATTATAAGGAATTTCATAAAACCAAGACATGTTTTCATCCATGTTTTTACATTTATAGAGTTATGTTGGGCAGCATATTATCTGACAAAAACATTTAAATGCAATGTAAATTAATTGTTATATTTTCATTTAAGAACATAATCACATTAAGTACGTAAAAGCTTGAGTAAATGGTTCAAGTTCATATAAATTTGTATTAAATCATAAAATCAGAATTGCAAAAAATGAAATGGAAAAGACCATTTTGATTTATGGGCTCTAAATCGATATTGTATTATATGTAGGGCCCTGTGATTTTCGCAACAAAAAAACACGGACGGAATCGTGGAATCCAGGCATAAAAACTTTAAAATTTACCGTTTAACACGGAATTTGTAGTTTCATGAATAAATCAAAGCAGGTCAGTACACTTAAATCAAATCGCGATAGTGTCTAAATTTTAAACAGCAAAAACACTGTATAATTAAAAGAAAATGGGTTTTCCAAGAAATGAAATGGTATTTTTAAATCAATAAATAGTTTTTGTGAATTTAAAATGGAATCCATAAAAATCTGTAAAGAAAAAATGCATTTCATATGGCCCTTAACGGTTTAAAAAAATAGTTTTTACTTGTAATAAATTAAAGTTAAATTGTGTGAGTTTCATGATTTTGAATAGTAAAATTTATTTTAACCATTAAAATGGAGTCCAAAAAAATGTAAACAGAAACATAATGAATTTGGGGAAAAAACAAACGGATTTCATAAGGGCCTAGATATGGAGGAAAAAATAACATGATAATATTTTTGGCCATATCACCTAATAGAACATACTATTTATACAGTAAGGAAGTACGTTTCACCCCAAATGTAGACAGAATGCAATTTCAGATGAGTCATTGAATCATTATTTTACCTTTAATTTTTTTTTTCTTCAAAATGACTAATTCCTACACTTATATATATATATATATATATATATATATATATATATATATATATATATATATATATATATATATATTATTATTATTAAAGGACCTATTGCCTGAGTGATGCACAGAGATACTGTTTCAAGTTAACCTCTAATGAAAGTCCATTTCTGTTAAGATGAGCACTACGCAGCTTACTAGGTCTTGGAGAAGAGCGATCAAGTATTAACTGCATCTTTTGTTTGTGTGATGTTCGTTTAACATATTTTGTTCACGGCTCAGTAAAGCTTAGCTGCCGATCCTCAGACTTTAGACAGCATCTAAAGCTTTGGCGGAGTGTGAGAATGTCTTTAATTAGTCTTAACCATGACTAAACTGTGATTAAGGCCTGCAGGGGTTTCCACCTCTCCGCTTTGATGCAGATACCACTGCCGTAATTAGCGTGCCACACTAATGTAGCGTTGCTAACTTGAAGAGCAGGAAAATTGCCTCTTGTTAAGATGGAATGAGGTTTATGGAAGCTTTGGCATGTTGACTTCTCTTGATTGACGCTTTTCTGTCACAAAACATCTTATTTTCTATTATTTTGTTGTGTGAGGGATGCGTAAACCGGGAGCACTCTTTGCTCAACTGTCACTTTATGCTTCTAAGCATCTGTTTTACAAATTGGAAATCTAATAAACCTTTCATAGTTTGCATTCCATTGTAATAGTCAGTCAGAGCCATATTGAGTCTATACATTCTGTAAGCTCTTTGAATGTTTTCGTTTTGGTGTTTTTGTGCTTTCAGAATGTTCCTTTCTTCTTTTTGCTTTAAATTTAAATAGTCTATTCCACAATAAGATGATGTATTATGTGGTTAATTAGTTCCTGTTTTTTTTTTTTTTTTTTTTTTTACATCGACAAAAATATCTGAATATTATACAGCCAAACTTCTCTTTAATTTTTATAGAAGTAGGAATATTTTGCACAGTAGGAAAATTGTCTATTACAGAAAGTAACATTTTTACCAGACCACAGTCCAGTGTATCCCACAATGCAACGAACATTTTCAAGATTATATATGAAAATAATGTCATTTTAGCTGCATTTTTTTTAAGTTTACTTTTTTTTTTTTTTTTATTGTACTGACAATAAAAAAATGTAATTGAAAATGTTAATATGCAAAAAATGCTAACTTTTTTTATTTCGGAGATAATTAGTATTTAAAATGTTTGTATGTTTTCGATTTTACTTGCTATTTTACACCACACACACACACACACACACACACACACACTATTGTGTGTCCAAGTGCTTTATTTCCTTTTAAAATAATTTGATGAATTCATGACTGACATTGCTTTATTCTATAAAAAAGAGTTTGAATTAAATATTTTGGTAGATTTTAGATACATATCATTTAATGTTTTATCTTAAACGCCAAAAATGTCAGGTGGTTCAACTGTCCGAATAAATAAACAGAATAAAAAACTATTTAAAATCTTAAGAAGTCTTAATAAATAAAAAAAAAGTTTAAAAAATACATTTTTAAAAAAAAAAATATCAGTAGTTTTTAAGCTCTTGAGATAATTGAAAAGCATGGTGGGACATGTCCCCCAACCCCTTTTTTTCACCACTGGAAAGTTTAAAAAAAGAAAAGCTCCTCCAATCCATTGTGTTTCATAACTGAATTCACACACATTTGTGCTGACCAGACAGACGTGATATGTATACCTCTTCAAACACACATTGGGATTTATAAACCATAAACAGCACAAGTATGTGCACAGCGCCGCTCAAGGTCCCCACCACTTTAAGACAAATGCCAATGAAAACATTTGTCTAGCAATTAGTATTCTCAAATGTCAGGGTGGCAGACTGCAGACTGGCTCTTTTATTATGAATTGACATGGTAATGATGGTTAATGGTTTGTAGGTCTCTCTCAAATCCTGGGAAAAATGGCTGATTTCAAGTAGGTTGGTACACTTTCCATGTCAGGTGGTACAACTACAGTGTATACAAGTATTTGGTTGTACCGCCTGTCATAAAAACTGTCAACTTATTTAACAACTGAAACTATGGTTTAAACGCATTGTTCATGACTCAAAATATGCATTACATCAGGTTTGAAAGGATAAAAAAAAACGTTTTGAAGCGTTATTTGTCAATGACCCATCTCAGTGTGATACTAACATTAATAATAATAAGTTATTAAAAATTTTATATATATATATATATATATATATATATATATATATATATATATGTATGTATGTATGTATGTGTGTGTGTGTGTGTGTGTGTGTGTGTGTGTGTGTGTGTGTGTGTGTGTGTGTGTGTGTGTGTGTGTGTGTGTGTATGTGTGTGTATATATATATATATATATATATATATATATATATATATATATATATATATATATATATATATATGTATATATGTATATATGTATGTGTATATATATGTATTATTTATTTATTTATTTATTTATTTATTTCAGATGATTTAAAGGGCTAATTAAATTAATTTTTTACACCTAAAATTTAATTACACAACACACAAATTGATTTATTTTTATTTATTTTTATTAAATCATTAAAATGTAATCCAGAAAACTTGTTCACACACACACACACACACACACGTATACATAAATAAATACACATTTTACAGTGTACTATGCATTATTGAGTATGCTGAAAGCTATATTATTACGAATAATAATAAGAACAGTATTTTTTAGCATTAAAGATATGGTTAATGTACAGAAATGTATAAGTAGTTCCTGAAGGTTTTTTTGTTGTTGTTAGACGATGTGCTAAGTTGTATGTTCAGGGATTCACGTCAACTCGGCGGTCTTGGAAAAGAAGGCGATAAAAAGACTTTGTCCTCTTATGCAATATTGATTTCCCCAAAAGTATGTGTGTGTGTAAATGGAAGTGTATCAGCGGTTTGTCCCATTCACTGATGCTATATCAACAGGAATGCAGAGCTCTGTGACATTCCCCTGCATGTTTGATTTATTAAAGCACCTGCCTGACCTTCTCCACACTAGTTAATGTATTCCCGTCTAACCTTTTATTTGCGAACGTCTACTTTGTAATCCAGCACAGACACTGCACCCCGGCGGCTCTGGAGATGTACTACCCCGAGCAGAACTCCAGGGGCAGCTTGTACACCGCCATGACCCACCTCAACCAGGCCAAGAAGAA
This sequence comes from Pseudorasbora parva, assembly GCF_024679245.1. Classification (NCBI taxonomy): domain Eukaryota; kingdom Metazoa; phylum Chordata; class Actinopteri; order Cypriniformes; family Gobionidae; genus Pseudorasbora; species Pseudorasbora parva. The sequence goes on along the minus strand of NC_090175.1, from coordinate 13,879,548 downwards.
CATCCCCGAGCTGTCCCCTCCCTGGCTGCCGGTCATGAAGGACGAGGTCAACCACCCCGAGAAGTAAGCGGGAGCCGCTCACTGTTTTTTCATTACAAAGGGTCTGTGAGGACGGAATCCAGATAATGTTAATGGTGAAGTCCATTTGAAGGGGGTTTGTGTTAAAAAAAATGGGGAATATGATACGAATAACTATTTAGATTAACTGTGACGCACACCAATGTCTTTAAAGCGAAGCCTGTGGGGGTTTCTAGGTTTCTACTTTGTCAGCCTTCTGCAGTACACATGCTTTCAGCCTCTCAGAAATCTACTGACGACGCTCCATACACGTTTAGGAGAAATCTAGGATCCTTGTGCTTTTCAAATGTCACCACGCCACTTTTTTTTTTTTGATGGCGCGTCTCACTGTGGCATTGTAGGTTTATTCGTGCTGCTTGTAATTCCGCGACGTTGGTTCTCACTTATGGTTTCATTTGAAGTCATTTAGCTTAGTGTAATGAACTGTGCATTGGCGGTGAATCGTGCTCTAATGAACTGAGAAACAATTGCATTGGCAAGAAAAGGCATTCCAAAAAACGTATTTTCCCTTAAATCAACTCTTAACTACTGATTGTTGTCTTAAAGCAATGTGTCTCTGATTTAAAAGACAATTACACTGGAGTTTTGCTTTCTTTCTTTTTTCTACATTTTACTAAATGAGATCTGACATTTGATCGTAAGGACGAAATGATTGGTGCAAACAGTATATTTTATACACATCTGCATGCTTGGCTTGTTCAGAACCATCCTAGAATTTGCCAATCAAGTTATTTGAATGTAAACTGGAATTATGGTAACTATTTTTAGGTCTTTTTTGTTCTGTTTGTTTGTTTGTGTGCCGAAACATTTACACACTAAGCACCAGCAGCCATTTAAATGTTTAATTATTGTTATAAAATATTCTTTGAAAAGTTCAAGAATGTGATAACGCCTCATAAAGATGATTGACCTTTTGTGTACTAAAGCAAATGAATCCCAGATGAATGTTTAAACTTACAATAGCGGTTTGAAACGTTTTCCCTCCCTTATTTGTTCATTTATTATGCTTTATATTTATCTATTGTGATCTGTATTTTTTTTCTCTCCAAATGCTATAACCATGTAAAGTTCTATTGTGTATTCATGTATGTATCTATTTAATTCGTTTGACTGGTGCAGGAGGGATGAATTGAGGTTGTAAGGGTCAGCAGGTGAAGTTATAAACCCTGCAGTATTAGTCATTTCTGTGTGTGACAAATATTTGTCAATGGATAATAACAATAAAGGTTTCAGTATTCACCAGCGCTGTATTCTGTCATTGCATACGAGTTTCTACAACTGCAGTTATATGGACGACTAATGCTGAATAGGTTGCTATTCATAAAATCCACAACCTCGATTCCATAACAATGATGCTATAAATTCACAGGAATGGATAACATGTAGTAGTAGTAGTAGAAGAAGAAGACTGCAAAAAATAAATCTGGAAAATAACGGACAAAAAATACTAGCAGCTCATTACCTGGACATTTATCCAGTAATTTTATGGATCTTTTACGGGAACCCTAACATAACACAATTAAGTACTTAAAATAAAGTTAAAAATACAGGATAAACACCAGTAAAAAAATAAATACAGAAAATTCTGTCAAATTAATACAGTTCATTGTGCCCTACACTGTAAAAAATTATATGTTCAATAAGTTATGACAACATATGTTTTTACATTGTTTTAACTCATCAAAATAAGTTAAATGTTAAACTTGTTTTTATTAGTTAAAGATGTAACTCATTTTTTAAAGTCAGTTTAACATAATTTAAGTGGAAGTAACTTATACAGCCAAGTCGATTGTACTGCAAAAGTTCAAAATTTGCCTTTTTTTTTACAGTGTAATTTTACAGATTTTAGTAGTAGTGTTATAAAATCAACATTTACTATTTAACTACATTAAGATCAGAGTTTGAATCTGTTAACAATAATGCACTGTGAACATGAATAGAAAGTGTTTATTAAGTAACATCATTAACAAAAGTTAATACTGTAAGAATACATTTTTCATTGTTCATGATGCATTTACTAATGTTAACAATTGAGACCTTACTGTAGTTTTTAACAATTGTGATCATAAAAAGCAATAATATTGATGATTAGTTTTATAGATCTTAAGTTAACTAAACAGGATTTAATCGAATAAAAAACAATTATATAGGGAAAAACATAAATGACAAATCTTAAATAAATTACTGCATACTATATTTGTGACATTTTAGTGTAAATATAAACAAATAAGTGGCTGTTATTCATGAGATCAAGGTTTTGAATTTTTTATGTATATGCTCTAAAATAAAATGTAAGTTATTTTAAACTTTATAGACTGTAACTTAGTGACTTGACAATTGTTGTATTGCAGTATTTATTATAAATTACTTATCTGTGTATATCATTATAATTGTCTGTTAAATGTGCTCATAATCTTTTTGTAAAAAAAAAAAAAAATGTTTATCTTTGTTTGATTTTTTTTTTTTTAAAGACATAACAACACAAACATATGACATAAACACTCACTGAGTGTCACAGAACTCAACACTCATATTTGCATAAATAATCAACAAAAAGAAAAATTAGTATTAGGACACCCCTCCAAATCATTGCATTCATAATCACTTCCATGGCCACAGTATAAAATCACGCACCTAGGCTAGGAGACGCCTGTGCAATTTGTGAAATTTCCTCACTAATAAATATTCCACGATAAACTGTTAGTTGTGTGATCAAGTGTAAAGTTTAGTGGAGGGGGGATTATGGTGTGGGGTTGTTTTTCAGGGGTTGGGCTTGGCTCCTTAGTTCCAGTGAAATTAACTCTTTATACCTCAGCATACCAAGACATTTTTGAAAATTTCATGCTCCCAACTTTGGGGATGGTTCTTTCCTGTTCCAACGCGTCTGCACAAAGCAAGGTCCATAAAGACATGGATGAGCGAGTTTGGTGTGGAGGAACTTCACTGGCCTTCACAAAGTCCGTTTTTCTTGTTTGAAAGGCTGTTTTACTTGGATGTGTATCATACTAGGAAAAAAAAGACTTGCACAACTACCGTTTCATGCTGCCTTTAAATTTAAAATATAAAAATAATGCATTTAAACTTTTAAACGCATAACTTTCCATATATAAGACACTCAAATATCATAAAGCCTATAGAACACAGGATTTCACACCGTGTTCCTCATAACCCCATGTCCCCGTGTGTAATTATAACATTTTCATTCCTTGTGTTACACTGTCGTGCAGGAGCTGAACCCAATAAATTGTTAAAAAGTAATTATAAGAGAATTGCATAGTCAGCACACAGCTGGTGTTGCCAGGGGAAAGGGCGTTCATTTGAGTCAGGGTGTAAAGTGGATGTGGGTCAAGCCCTGTTTGAGGTGTGTGTGTGTGTGTGTGTGTCTCAGTAGGATCTCCCAAATACTGGCGCCAGCAGAGAATGCCTTTCATTACAGTCATCGCTCTCGCTCTCGCTCTCGCTCTCGCTCTCGCTCGCTCTCTAGCACACACTTGCGGATTAAATTAGGTGTCAAAATACTCAACATAGACTGACAGTCTAACTGTCCAAACTCATTTTCTGCTGAATCCTCCACACATACCTCACAATGGAAAGGAGGCAAATAACAAAAAAAACACCAGTTTCTTTTCCTATTTGCTTATGTTGCATTGTGGAGTAATTATACAGAACTATATTTCTTTGACTTGATGAAGATTTTTATTTGTTTTTGTTACAAAGCTCAGAAAGATTCTCACTGTGAAAATTCACATGGTTTGTTTTTTCCTTCAAAAGAAACTATACAGTGCCACCTACAGGTCGTTTTTACAAAGGCCTTCAGTCATTTGATGTGGCACTGCAAATGTTTGTTTGTTTGTTTTTGCCTTTGCTTTTTGTCCTGCTTGTTTTGTTTTGTCTTTCTTTTCTTTGCTTTGCTTTTGTTGTATATTTGTTCGTTTTGTTTTGCTTTTCTTTGCTGTTATGTTTGTCCTGTTTGCTTTGCTTTTGTTGTTTGTTTGTTTGTTTGTTTTGATTTGCCTGTTTTGTCTAGCATGTGTCTTGCATTTGTCTACTTATTTCTAAATATATTATCATCCTAAGTCACCATGGAATCCAATTTGACAGTTCTTATTCTTTATTATAAAACAATCATATTATTTTTATGGAATATTACAGTATTATAAATTATTCATCTGCACATTATTGTTATTATTATTTAGTTAATGTACCCTCTTACAACAACATCCAATTACATTAGTAAACTTTGTTTATAAGTAGTGTATAAATGTGCCCAAACTGTGTGTAACATCAATGATTAACAGAGACTGTAAAACTTAAATTGAGAAGTGTTGACAGCCTCTGGTTTTTCCGTTGACTTTCTGTTTCTATAAATGTTCAAACTGCGTAAAAAGTGTGTTCTTGTTTTAACACTATGACAGGGAGTTTATTGGCGTAACAAGAGAACCTCCTGACCTTACAGGCCGAGCAAAAAACTCTTTCATACGTCATTCACGAACCGATTCCTCTCTTTTTCTTCCCGTTTGATCATTTGTCCTTCAAGTAAAGGCCATATTGCAGTCATAAAGGGATCAATGAGAAATCAAGTGACTTACAACTGTCAAAGCATAATAACAGCTGGCAGGCCTGCCGTGACACTGGGCAACTGCCAGTGTACAGTGTGTGCGCTCGGTGTTTTTATTGAATGTAGGATCTGTTTTGAATGACTGTCTGAATGAATGTCTTTAAGCTGCTTAAGGGCAGCATTTAGGCCTTGATTTATTCGTTTAGAAACGGCTTGGCGTGGAATCATTTCCAAACTCTGCAGTTTGCAGCAATTTATGCTTCAATGAGGGAGAAACCCGCAGAAACAAATATTTGAGTGTGCTCCATAATGAAATGCCTATATTTGTACTGATTAAATCGAGTCATAAGCCCGTTTAAACAAAGCCTGGCTACACAGGCAACCATTTAAGATCCTTATATTAAACAGCAGACTAGGACTGTCCTAAGGCCATGAAGTGTAGGAAGTATGCGGTAATTGTGCCGGCCGGCTAACCGGCTAATCTTTGTTTGATCTTTAGTTTGCGATGCTTATATTCAATAATATTTAATACATTTGTGATGCCTGCATTTAAGAGAAGAGAGGCTTTAAGCAATATCGCATTTTGCTTTTTCATATTCAAGTTTATTATTTATTTATTGTGTAGTATTTAATTGATTTAATTTCATTTTCATTCAGTTCCTAAAGGCAGAATTATAGTGTCGCCAAGAATCACTGGAGCCATAACGTCATTTTCCTGTTAAAAAAATGCAGAATTAGAGGGTTAAAAAAAATGTTAACGACTTGCAAATGGGTATGTATCAGGACTTCACATCCACTTTCAACCTGTCCCCAATCTCTAATCCAAATTTATGGCAATTACACACGTGGAGCAAATTCTTAGACAAGTAAATTAGAGGCAGTCTGAGGTCCGGGAATCGTGTGTAGTTACCGCATTCACTCTTTTTTACGTTGTGAGTAATGGATGCCAATTTACAGTCTCACAGACAGAGGAAGTTGTTGTTATTGTATCAAAGTCTTAATTGTATGAACATGGACCATGTGCCTCAGCATGGACAGAATAATTATTTGAACAAAGTATGCAATATGACTCAGAAGACTTTTAAGGAACTTTCATGGTATAATTACGACCTTTTTCATCTCATAATAGATGTTGACCTTTTTAAAAAACAAAGCCGGTCAAAGTGAAGTTTAGACCTTATTAAATGATGGTATAACTGAGACGGGTATGGCATACTCAAGGTATTGGCTCGTGAATAATCACTGCTCAAACATAAAAGACACTGGGGCTAGTTGCCACTGTGCACGCTTTCTTATCTCGGGTAGGGTTCATTTTATTAGTTTCAAACATTTTTAGTTTGTCTAACATAATACTCGTCAAAATATTTTATGTTTTTGAAAGAAGTCTATGTCTGCATTTATTTGATTAACAAGACGTTAACAAGACGTTCAACATAACAAGTATGTATTGCATATTAAATGAACAGTGTAATTTATTCCTGTGATGCAAAGCTGAATTTTCAGCATCATTACTGAAAAGACATCACAGTCTTCAGTGTCACGTGATCCTTCAGAAATCATTTGAAAGACGCGTTTCCACCACGGGAACTTGTCCAAGGACTTTAGGGCGGTGCTCTGTGTGTTTCGACCGCAGGAACCAGGGTCTAAATAAAGTTCCAGGTAAAGATTTCCCCCTCTAAAGCCGCGTTTCCACCGCAGGAACTTTACCCAGGAACCAGGAACTTTGGGTTGTACTCGGTGTGTTTAGACCGCAGGAACCAGGGTCTAAATGAAGTTCCGGGTAAATATTTCCCCCTCCAAACGGCCCTGCTCGCGAGGTAGTACTTTTTCAAAGTTCAGGAACTTTCGAGGGCGGGACTTAGGTGCTGAACATGCTGATTGGTTGAGCTCACGCAGCATTTTATTTCAACCGGCATTTTTTAAAGTCTTTTGCGAGGTTCGGTCTACGTTCAGTAAATATCAGTCTTGCTCTCTGTCTGATGGCGCGCGCTCGTCTCAGCCATCTCACGTTCAATGTCCGTAATAGCTGATAATAATATACATTGTCATTTTAAATCTAGCTTTACAAGCTTTCTGAATATGCTAGTGCTCTTTTCTGTCATTGTTAATTACCTCTTTAGTAAACCTAACGTTATACATAACCAGCAAAAGCAGTACAGCTTGAATCTCTTCCATACTCGTTATTAATTTTTTTACAGTCTATTTTTCACCATGTAAACGACCTGACCGATTACTTTTAAGTGTGTGTCCTTACATGACGTGACAGCGCTCCGCGCTCATGTTGACAAGAGAGGAAAGTTCATTTTTCTGAGGGGGAAAATTTTTTTTTCGTAAGTTATGAAGATAATGTTGGAGTAATGACACAGCGTATATTGCCCAAGGCAGTTTTTACTTTAACTGCGCCTGACAGAAGAATTTTTTTTTTTTCTGAGATGATTATTACACTTTACAACAAATAAATAGCTTATATAATACTGTATTAGTCCTGGTGGCCGTTAAGAGTTGCTATGGCTACAGTTAACACACTCCAGCTGCTGGAGAAAACAGCGTTGGCATTTTTGATGCGGCAGACAAACTGCATGTCACAAAATGTTTGCGATTGAAAGTCATCACATGTAAACACCAGATCGGTTTAGATAACGTCTCATGTAAACAGTCCACTAAATCTTTCAATCAGAATGACAAAAAAGTGTGCTTGTAAACGTGGCTAGTGTCGCGCAAAAATGATTACTGTCCGTCACTGACTTGGAGGAGCAGTTGAGCGCAGTCCTACATCACCGGACTAATTTGCCTAATCTTCAAGGAACTTTAGATCGTGGTGGAAACGCAGACAGTAGCAGGACTTGGGGGAGAAAAGTTCCTGTAAAAAAAGTTCCTGGTACAAATTTTTCCGGGTAATTTTGGTGGAAACAGGGCTAAAGTGGCCCTGCTTGCGAGGTATACCTTTTTAAAGTTCCGGAAGTTTCGGGGGTGGGACTTGGGCGCCGAACATGCTGATTGGTTGAGCTCACGCAGCATTTTATTACAACCTAAAAGTCTGTTGCGGTGCGTGCAATTTGCTATTAAAAATGTGTTTGAAAATGTGTACCTTAAAATGCAATGTAAGTCGCTTTGGATAAAAGCATCTGCCAAATGCATAAATGTAAATGTAAATGTATTCACGGAGGACGAAATCCAGCGGGCTCTGGAAAGTCGTGTGCAGTCCTACGTCACCGGACTAACCTTAACGGTACTTTAGACCGCTTGGAATCGCAGAAAATTGTTCCAGGTAATTCTGGTGGAAACGGGGCTTGATATGCTGCTTAAGTAAACCAACTTTTGGATGTTGTCCATTAGGTAGACCCACAATTTCATAAGCAACCCAGAGACCAAGGTTACAACGGCTCAATAGAGCTCTCATGGTACCTCTCTTGGCCTCCGTCCCTTCCCAGACTCTCGGTCTTCCTCACTCACACACACACACACACACACACACACACACACACACACACACACACACACAGGTCTTCTCTCTCTCTCTCTCTCTTTTATGTTGGTGTCGCCGCAGTCATTGTGGAAGCTGAAGAAAGCTTGGTGAGTGTTTCTGGTGTTGGCACCGGCTCTTGCCTACTCTGCGAGTTTGCGTGTGTGTGTGATCTGCCTCTCCTGCTAAGAAACGCTGAGTGCTCACTGACAGCTCTATCACTCGTTTTCAATGGGGTGTAATTTGTGAGAGCCTGGCTGTGCAGGGGATGATGGGTAATTAAGAAGGTGAGTCAGGCCACCGAGTCAGAGCGTTGACAGCGTTTAGCCGACTGCTGTATGGTTCGCTGTGTTCGGAGTGTCTCCAAGGGTCTGGCATACACAGATCGCTCTAAGTGTCACAAAACAAGATGTTTTAATGGGCGCAAAAGAGCTCAGGAGGTCAGAAGAGAGAAAAATGGACAATCTCAGCATTATTTGGGTTATGCTGCCTGGGAAGTCACTTTATACGACTTTTCAGAAGTTGCATGTGCGTTCAAGTGATTTCTCACTGGTCACTTTATTAGGTACATCTTACTTGTACCAGGTTGCACACATTTTTGCCTTAATAAATGCCTTAATTCTTCATGACAGATTTAACAAGGCGCTGGAAACATTCCTCAGAGATTTTGGTCCATATTGTCATGAAATTATCACTCAGTTGCTACATATATTGAACATCCATGATGTGAATCTCCCGTTCAACCACATCATAAAGCTGCTCTTGGATTGAGATCTGGTGACTGTGGAGGCCGTTTGAGTTTAGAGAACTCACTTTCATTTTTGAGATGATTCGAGCTTTGTGACATGGTGCATTATCCTGCTTGAAGTAGCCATCAGAAGATAAATACACTGTGGTCATAAAGGGATGGAGATGGACAGCAACAATACTCAGGTCGACTGTGGCATTTGTACAATGCTCAATTGGTACTAAGCGGGCCAAAGTGTGCCAAGAAAACATCCCCCACACCATTACACCACCACCACCAGCCTGAACTGCTGAGACAGGCAGGATGGATCCATGCTATCAAGTTATTTATGCAAATTCTGACCTGACCGTCTGAATGTCGCAGCAGAAATTGAGTCTCATCAGACCAGGCAATATTTTTCCAATCTTCCATTGTCCAAATTTAGTCCCCAAATTTAGATCCCGTGTGAATTGCAGCCTCTGTTTCCTGTTCTCAGCTGACAGGAGTTGCACCATTGTGTCTTCTGCTTCAGGTTTTGACATGCTGTACTTTTAGAGATGCTCTTCTGCAGACCTTGATTGTAATGAGTGGTTATTTGAGATTCTGCTGCCTTTCTATCGGCTCAAACCAGTTTGGTCTTTCTCCTCTGACCTCTGGCACCAAGGCATTTTCGCCCACAGAACTACAGCTCACTGGATATTTTCTCTTTTTCGGACCATTCTCTGTAAACCCTAGAGATGGTTGTGTGTTAAAATCCCAGTAGATCAGCAGTTTCTGGAAATACTCAGAACAGCCCGTCTGGCACCAACAAACATGCCACGTTCAAAGCCGCTTAAATCACCGATCGTCCCTGTTCTGATGGTCCATTTTAACTTCAGGAAATCATCTTGACCATGCCTAAATTCATTGAGTTGCTGTCATGTGATTGGCTGATCTGTCTGTCTGTCTGTGTCTCCTGGGTAAAAAAAAACTAAAATAAAATAAAAAAAACAGCTAAATACTAGTTCTACCAGAACGACTCAGGATTTAGGCACGATTAAGTGAGAATGTGTTAATTTATTGACCAGCAATTATTATATTATTACATATTAAGAGGTTTTTGGTGTAGGCTCCGTCCAAAGCTCATGTCTATAGGGTAATGGACTCTGCATTTTGTGCCTGAAGATGAAGGCAGGGGCGCAGCCGACCCCCTAGGAGGTATGAGCAGGGACAATTAAAAGAACACTTAATATTTTGCCATTTGTGGCTTGGCCAAAAATGCATAAAAAAGCCAAATATGGCAACTAATTCTCATTATGAATATTTGATATCAATGGAGAAGGATTTGGGTCCAGAGGTGTGGTTACAACATCTACAAGCAAAAGATAATAAGGGAATTTAAACTGGCATAAACAAGCTGAAATTAAGTACTTTTATTCTAAGTTATAATCAAGAGTAGGCTACACAAAAGCTTTGAAAAATAAATTGTAACATCAATATTTTTCTATGATTTTGCTATGCCTTTCATCAAAACTAAAGAAAACCTTTCAGTTTTCGCTTCCCTTCTGATTTTTTATGACATTGCGAGCTCATGCATGATCGTTCTGACATCACTCAAGACATTCAGCATTATGGGGACTTTTTTTAAAAAGTCTTTTAACTTTCTCTTCAAAAGGATCACATAAAATTTCATCTTTTGATTGTAACATCTGGTTGTCACTTCTGAAAGTGTCTGATTTGTTTGTTAAACAAACCAGTGTCAAGTTATATTTTGAATGCTTGAAATGCCTTGTAAATTAAGGGCACAGATGACTCTAATAAAATACAGCTAATTTTCAACATTTAAAAGCAATTTTCATCAATTTTCAACATCTTGCATGCCAACAGACATTAAAGTCAATTTCTGCAAGGTTTACCAATAAAAGTTGATTTTCATCTCAGAAATCAGATGCAAGAACATCTTAATGTAAGGATATATTTTATATTCACTCATTTACAAGACAATTATGTTCATGAGCTTCAGTTTTCTGGTGATGCTTATGCACTGTTTTGACTCAATCAGGGACATTCTGGTAGATTAAGGAGTTTCTTGGATGTAAGCCTTTGTTCATCATGCTTTTATCATGCTACTTTATGTAGTAGCCTAACAAGCCTGGTTTCACAGACAGGGCTTAGATTAAGCCAGGATTAGGCCTTAGTTCAATTATAACATTTAAGTAGCTTTTATAAACATGACATAACAATGTCACAGACATATTTTAAGTATTTATTGTCATTTTATTATGATTATTTTAGGTCAGTCCAAGTTGCTTTCAGTTAAAACCGCTCAAACATGCATAGTCTGGGACTAGACTTAAGCCTTGTCTGTGAAACCTGCGGCCCATACTGGGGTATGTAACACATACCGGGGAAAACAAAGGATACAACTGATTTACCACAACAACAGTTTTATTTTAAATTAATGGCTGCAACAATATACATGTGAATATTGGGTTATGTGCATATTGTGTGTGTGTGCGCGTATGTTTGTGCATGTCTGTACGTGCACATTTGTGTGTGTGTGTGTGTGTGGGAGGGAGGCATGTTTTTGTTACATATGAGGACACAAATGTGTATAATGGCATGAGTATGATAAAGTTATTACAAGGAGAGGGTGAAATATGAGGACATTGGCCATGTCCCCACTTTTTAAAATGCTTATAAATCATACAGGATGAGTTTTTTGAGAAAGTAAAAATGCAGAATGTTTCCTGTGATGGGTAGGTTTAGGGGCAGGGGCAGTGTAGGGGGATAGAAAATACGGTTTGTACAGTATAAAAACCATTATGCTTATGGAATGTCCCCATATGTCACAAAAACAAACACGTGTGTGTGTGTGTGTGTGCTGTGCGTGCGCGCAGAAATGAACATAAACATAGGCATTCTGTTGAATTATTAAAATCACACAAAAAATCTAAGATGTATGTAAGGGGATGGTGTGCACTTCCAAAACACGTGTTACAACCTACCCCGCCATTGTCACACATTGTTTATTAGCATGGTGCTTTGAAATTACCAGGAAGCTGAGACACCATTCTTTACTAGAAAAACTACAGTTTGACATGATATTACTCCATTACTCGATATACAACATTATCTACAACGGTAGAAGTACTAAACAAAATATTATCTTTGTTTTTTTTTTGTTTTTTTTTACTTTCCTTCTTCAGAATTAGATTTTCTGCTGTAGCTTAAGGAGAGATAGCAACACAGACTGGAAAACCTCCATGTGGGATCCTAAAGTAAGTCAGAGGAAACTGAAACTGTCACATGACTTCTATCTTATCCCTGATTCGTGGAATCGGTAGTATTACATCTCTCCTAATACCCGGTCTCACCTACTCAAATACTTTACACCGCCCAACTAGCTTATCATATTGTGCGCGCAGAGACCACAGAATTGCCGGGATCTGTTGACTGGATCTAAAACATTCAGGTGACATGAGGTGTGCATTCTTGAATTATATAACGTGACAAAAAACTTGCTCAGTACAGTCCCGTTCACATAGCAGGTTCTCAAAAACACGGATGTGATGTCAGAATAAAGTTTTCACTCTCATTCATAAACGTTGTGTGAACATAAGAATGTAGCCTCCAAAACAGGACCAACTCTTGCTGTGTGAATGTGGCTATATTTTAAAAAGATATTTTAAAGCTGCAGGGGAATCGATTTATTTTTATTTATATAAAAATGACTTATATGCACACAAAGTTATTGTATGGCTTGACAGAAACTGGTCACTAATGTTGTAATAGGAAAAACGCTGAATGAAATGTATTTTCCGAGTTCCACAGGAAAAAAAACAGAACCGCTATGAGTTGGAATGTCATGAGAGTGAGTAAATAATGACAGAAATGTAATCTCCCCACATAAGATAATGATCTTTTGTTGCATATGCCATAAACATCTGTAGATTGAAAGGCATCAGAAAAGAAAATACCAAAATGTCCCTTTTCCATGGTGAACTCATTTATTTGCAGTAAATCTCAAGCAGCGGTTCTCTTTCAATATGCCTTTCCTTCTCTCAGTTCATCTATCTATGCCACGCTCACGGGCCGACGGCAAGAGAAAGAGAGAGAGAGAGAGATATGAATGTCTCTCTCTAATTGATAAAGCCATAATAGGAGCCATTTCTCCACCATCTGCTAATTAGAACCATGAAGGGGAAGAGATTGGATGTCTGGAGAAGGGGTCTGCCGTCTGAGGGGGTCTTTGATCTTCTGACTTGTCTGCCATGCTGTTTTCCTTCAAGCTTTCCTGCGCGGCTTGAGCAGACCGCGGCCTCCACTCTTGGGGATAGGAGCACTAATGGATCGCTTGAAGAGACCTTTTGCTTTATGACTGGGGCTAAGCAGTATCAGCTGGTCTTAGGCCATAGTGGCTGCACAGTTCATGAAGTGCTTTGTCAGATAACCCCACCGGGAATAACAGTTGGCCTTCTCCAGGACCAGGCATGCCAGGGTAGACGTCTACCAGAAAAAAAAGCCACTTTTGAGGTCTGAAATTCCAGAAGACAACATGGAATTCCAGAAGTCAGTCAGAAAGTATCCAAAAATCACATTCTGAAGCAAATCAAATGACTGAAATGCAAGTAAATTGCCGTTACCGGGTCTCCTGGCATTACATTCTCCTGATTAAGTGTGATTGTTGATTACGTGTGACCGGTGTAGCATTCCGTCGAATCATTCTGATGAGGAGGACAATCAAAGAATAACAGCCCAGCTGTTTTTAATATAATGCCTAGTCATCTCATCCTCAACAATCTAATGCAATCATGTTGCATCGAATGAGCCTGATAATAAAAATGCATTTGAATGTTGTTTAGATACAAGTCATGTAAATTACAAAGCATTTACTTTATGTGACATTTCGAGAAGGAAATACAATGAGCCATTTGTCTTCAAAGAAGTGGAGGTCATCAGCACACTTTTTTGACCGAGTTGTAAATATATCCAATAGCATGTGTTTCAAATTGCCCATTGGTTATGGATTGCTTTACGAGCTGCTTGTTAGTGGCCCAATGGCTTTAGCCTCTGTTGATTTACCCCCAGGGAACCAGGGGTCAATTAGTCGGACACACAGAGGATCCTGTTCTTCAGAGCCTCGCTTTTCCGCTCTGATCTGAGAGCAGTTTTGTAGGAGGACAGCGGGGTTTGTGCGGGAGACACTGGTTCCAGAGCAGCTCTTAGAGTTGGCGTCGCTGATAAGCGTGCATTAACTTTCTTGACTTGTGCTGCTGATTTTTAGTGAGAGTGAGTCTGTCATGACGTCCTTTATGGAAGCCATAAGGGTTGGATTTTTGGACTACGTCACTGAAACAATTTGACTTTATAGAAGGCAGACTGGGGCTAGTTGTCCACGCTCAAACTCAAAAACTGTAGCGTAAAAAGTCCAGTTAGTTCCAAGGACAAATCTCACATGAGTAAATGATGACAGAATTTAAAAAAAAACATATATATATATATATATATATATATATATATATATATATATATATATATATATATATATATATATATATATATATATATATATATATATTTCCCCTTGCTGGAAAAGCCAATTTCTGCCTCTGTAGAAAATAAATAAATACATAAATGATAAAAAGAGAGGTAGGAAATTTAATTACGATTAACTAAGTCACAATTACGAAATATAAAGTCACGGATTCATATAAAAGTTTATTTAAAGAATTTATATAAATCACAAATGTATATAATGTTTACAAAGATCAAAAAGGTAATGTGAGATAAAGTTAAAAATAAAGTCACTGTGATATATAATCACAGTTAGAGAGAGAAAAACTAAGGGGCAGTTTACACTACAGCTTTTTCAACTGAAAACTGAAAACTTTTAATGCATTTTGCCCATTCATTAACATGACAACAGTGTTTTGGAGACCTAAAAATGCAAACTTTTGAAAACGATGACGTCATGTTACACGTTCAGTCTATATAGTGACATCAACTGCTGGCCTGGCATGAATAATACGGCATTTTAGTCATTTTCATGAATGGGATTGTTTCGAAAACATTGTTGTCTGTGTGTGAAAAGCACCCCGTTTTTTTGTACATCGTTGTCATGTAAACACCCAAAGTCACAAAATAGTTTAAATTAAGAACTGTCACATAAAATAAATCATACAGTGAGATATAAAGTCACATTTAAAGGGGGGGTTGCATGTTTTTTTTTAGGCTTGGTTATGTTTATAGGGCGCAGTTTAACATTTCTTATTACTTCTCTTTTTTTAAACACCGTATTTTCTTATATGTGACCTTTATTCCACACCGCTGTCTCCACTGTCCTGTGAACGGCTCGTCTGCTTCCTGCTTCTATGAAGCCCATCCCTCTGAAAAATGCAATGGTCTTAAATTGGTAAGATGGCCAAATGTAGTTTCCTGTATTTTTATTGGCTGAAGTGCCAAGCCCAGGTTGCTGGAAACGCCACGCCCCTCACCATTACGGGCAGAAGTCACATCTGCGGTGACGAGCGAGGGTTTATGATGTCACCGACCCGGGAAGAAGCTTGTTGTAGTCCAATCCGGCCGTTTTTGTAGGCAATAAACTGCCATAACTATAAAAGACAATATCTCCGTTTGCATTGAACTTTCACCGCTGTAACTTTGCAGATACTGTTTATGCTCAAGCAGCAACAATACACACTAACTGAAGTTTTTTTTTTTTTTTAAGTGAAATCGCATGCAACCACCCCTTTAAAATAGCAAATAAAGTCACAATTGTATTTTCTTTTTAATCTGGAACAGAGGCACCCCCAAACTGATTTGAAACATTTTGTATCTATTTGTAAGCTCTCAAAAGTTCCCTGAATGGCTCCTCTGCGGGCCCGGCTAGAGCCTCAGATGGAAATCTTGCTTTGATTTGGCTCACAGAGGGTGTGTTTGTCTGGTTGTGCATTGTGTTATTTATGCCTTTACAACCTCATCAGTACTCATTGCACTCACATCTGGCAGTTAATTTTACTTTTACACCTCTGTTTACACGTCATTACTATCTATAACGCAGCCATGGGGACGTTAAAAACCTGTGATGAATGGAAAAATAATTGCATAATTTAGCCTCACTGTCCAAGCTGCCTTTATACTTGTCTGAAAGGGCATTCATATATCAAGTGCAGATTTGTGGTCATGTATTTTGTTGTAAGTGCATGCTCTGTCTACCGTACATAGTCTGAAAAAGTTAAATTTAACCAGGAAATGAAGGTTGTAATATGATTAGATTTAACTGTATTAAATTATTGTAGTACTAGCATTTATAATCGCATTAGAGGCTAAACCAATAGCTCAAATTGCTTCTTTGTTGTTGTATCCATGTTTTATTTCCTCAGGGATACAGCAATAAGACAAGACAAAGAGTTTTTGCAACAAATACACCATTGGCATAAATTATCATGTTAAATTATTGTGGCAATCTACAGAGATTCCATAACAGTATGTCTATATTGAAACTAATTTCCGTATTTCCGTTTGCCAACCACACTGAAAATGTAATTTCCTATATTAATCAGGAATATCTGGCAGAACATTAAAGATGTGATGATTTATATATGCAATACATGCTATGAAGAATAATTGATATTTCAAAACAAACAAAAATAGCAGAGCCGACTGCATATGTGGTATTATTGAACTGTGTTACTGAGCCATATCCCAGTGTTTGAGACACAGTTCGGGAGAATAAAAGTAGGATGAGCTCTATATAACCCCAAACAACATGATTATGGGCCTGCAGAAGCCACAGACAATAGAGTAGACCAAACACCCCAGCTCCTATTGTTCTGTGTGTTTATATTGTTTTCAGGCCCAAGAGAAGCAATTATTTCCACTAAAGAAATACTGCGTTCTTTGGAAAAACAGGGAATGAGAGAAAGTATTTTAAAAGTCTCAGGAAATCCCCCCGCTGGAGAGAATCAGATCTATTGCCAGACAGTGTCGTATCATAATGTCTCAATTAAAGTTATTGGATGTTTCAATTTGAGGTTTTACTATGTACTATTTTATTTCATTGGGATCTAGTTTGTTTATATTAAAAAATGTATCAATTATAGCAAATATTTCAAGGGGTATATTCCAAGTACCCTGGTTACTGTATACTTGAATTGAAAGGAAAAGCTTTGTGTAAATATTCAGCTTAGCATCTACGTTGTGTTCCAGGGAAAAAGAAATGCATACAGGTTTGGAACGACATGAGGATGAATACATGATGACAGAATTTAATTTTTTTAGGTGAACGATCCCTTTAAGACCTTTGATGTCCTCTGACATCAAGAATTGAATTTACTTCCCTCCTTATTGCAAAGCTTTTTGTGTCTTATTTCAGTCATGAATCATTATCAGGTTTCCCCCCCAAAAAAATCACCATGGCCCCTTCATTGTTCTTCTCCCAGGGAATCTTTCAGTTTTCAGTAGACTTAAAAGACTCTCCAGTGAATTACAAAGACATACCACCAACAATACAAAAAAAATCCTGACAGGGTCAAAGGAGGAGGCATGTTCCTGGATTTTGCCCTACTGTATCCAGGATTTTGAGGGATGAAGACTGTTTGGTTAACTTAAGTCTAATGCACACAGTCAGGAGAAAGAAGAAAGATTGGCTTCATAAACCCTATGAAAACAGAACCAGACAAGACTGAGTTTGTGTGTGTTGAAATGCTCTCTAGTTTCCTTTTGTACCATCATGTTACAGTTTGTTTGTCATCTGAGAAACATCTGTAAGGAAAAACAGCATGATGAAGAAGAGCAATGGATGAACATCTAAATGACTTTTATTACAACATCCTGCAGTCCTTTGAGAGCTGTTCTATAATCATTGTTTGTTTACTATAGTACTCGTAGTATCTGTGAACTGAATGTCAGATCAGTTGCATACAAACTAAATGAGTTTGTTGACATCCCCCACCACCACCACCACCACACACACACACACACACACACACACACACAAATAGCAGTCTTGATCTTGTGGTCTTAGGTTGTTCTGTGTTGAATGATGTATTCAAGCTTCAAAAGGATACAAGAGGACTATAAAAGCATCATATTCCACATCTTCAGAAGTCATTCAATAGCTTTGTGTGAGAAACAGAAATTTTCATTGACATTTATCCATTAAGCAGATTATTTTAACTCAAGCAATTTACAAATGAGGATCATCATATAGATGCAACTATTCCCTTTTGAATATTCCCCTCCAGCGAGCGGTTAAAGGGTTAGTTCACACAAAAAGGAAAATCGTGTAGTTAATCCCTCACCCTAATGTCGTTCCAAACCCGTAAAACCTTTGTTCATCTTCAAAACAAACCAAGATATTTTGATGAAATCTGAGGCTGCTGATCCAGCCCCAGCCACAACGTCATTGCCACTTTCAAGGCCCAGAAAGGTAGTAAAAACATTGCTAAAATAGTCCATGTGACTTGTGGTTCAACTTTAATTTTATGAAGCAATGAGAATACTTTTTGTGTGCAAAAAAAACAAAATTTCTTCTCGTCTGTGTAATCCCCTTTAAAACCTTTGCAGCACTTCCAGGTTCTATGTCAGAACGGCAGATTACCATTGGCCGACGCTGTTCACATGATGGAGGAGCTAGCCAATGGTGAGCCGCCGTTCTGCCATAGAACCCTGAAGTGCTGCACTGTGTATACAACGTCAACTGCGCAAGAGAATGACATAGAAGGGAAGAAATAGTTGAATTAAGTCTTTATTGTAGTTTTTCTTTTTCAAAAAAAAGCATTATCTGTTACTTCATAACATTAAGGTTATGTGGCCATTGCCACATGGACTATTTTAACGATGTCTTTACTACCTTTCTGGGTCTTGAAAGTCGCGATGATTTTGGAGTCTATAGCCACGTTTCCATTACAGATTTGCGCAAAACTTTTCAATATTTTCTAAATGTCGATAAAAAGCTATCGCGAAATGACAGCGTTTCCAGTTATGTGACTAAACCGTATTATTTTCCTCTTGCGATAGGTCATTCCAAAATGATACTTCGTAAGTTTGTATATCCCTGCACTAGCCATTATTTTTATTGCAAGGAGACGTGTGTTTTATCCAAGAATTAATGGTAAGGAAAGCCCCTTAGGTTACTTAAGCGGCTCTCTCAGATCTACCTCAAGGTCTTCATGATAATGTGGTATTTCTGTGTTTAGAATCAGTATTCCTGTAATTCTCTTTTCTTTAATGAGTTTAATAAATAACTCTGTCTCGTCTTCTCGCCAAACAAACCGTCATCTGTAAAGAATGATCGACTTTTACGCGCGCCAGGTTGACGCATATAGAGAAAAGCCAAATGTTTGAATTTGCATGGTGGTAACACAAAGGTTGTTTTTGTTTTTTACCACTTCGTTATGTTCGCAAGAAATTTAATTTGTTGGAAATATGAACTGAATTTAGAAATGCTTTTGAAATGAAAAACTTTAAATTTTCCTTTCGCCGTTTAATAAGCGAAATCATTTTTTGAAATGAAGACAGCGTTAGGAGTCAGAGCATGCAAAATAATCCCTGAGTCCACAAATAAAAGTAGACAGTTTATAGTTTATTATTATGTCTTTTCTGTATGGCTAAAAATTATGGAGTATTGCGAGTTGTTTCCGTTGTCTTAAGGGAAGAAAGAAAAAAAAAATTGTTGGCATTCGTCGGCTGTGGGTTAAATAAAACATAGCTAATAGCCTACGTTTAGGACTAAACATTAGCCTGTAATATTATTATTTTAATTTATATGTTGATTATGAAAAGTGAGCAGTATGAGTAAAATATAACATATAACATGATTTTGACCACTTCGAGTTTTATTTTCTAGAAAAACTTTCTTAAAAATGTATTTCGTTTTGAATAAATTGTATTTTAATTTTGATCGATGTTTCAATTATATTAAATAAGAAGCATATCAAGATCGTCTGGAATCGGAAACGATCCGCCTCGGAAACGTGGCTTATGGCTGGTTCAGGAAGCTCACACAGAATTTTCATTTATTCATAGTAAACGAATCACTGGGTCATTGAGTCATTTGAAAATCTGAACTGAATGAACTGATTCGTTTAAAAGATCTGTTTGAAAATAATCAGTATACTAGGTTTATGGCTTTTCTTTTGTGGTTATCAATCATGAAGTTAACCATTTTAAGGTGCATTTAAAATAGTGGATGCTCTTCAAAAATTAACTTTTTTTTCCACAGATCAATTTGGATAGATTTTTCTTGGTTTCTGAAAAAAGTATTGGTCTAATGCACATTTAAACACATTGCACAAATTAGTCCTATCAAATGGCTTGTTTAGCAGCACACCTTACACATAAAAATAGTCCTCCTCAGCACTGCAACAGTTTCATTAGGGTCGCTAGGTTCTTTAATTTACAATAATTGGTGCGCTGAGGGTATTTTGAGTTTATATTTGTTGGGATAATAGCAACAAGTCAACTGCTTGAGGGGAGTCTGTTGTTTTATTGAACAAGGACTAGTTTCCAAATCCCAGTCCTAATCATCAAAAGTCAAACAGCAACACAGTGGTGAGCTTTAAAGAGCAACTTCTTCAACAAGTTTATCCAGTTCGATTTAATTGTGCAATTACTTTTCAGTACAATCATTTGGCTCATATCAGGAGTATTTGTTTCCAAGTTCTGCGGTTGCTCTTGTTAATGTTTGCGACTAGGAGTCGAGCAGGAGGAGCCGGTTCAAAATCAGCGTGGAAGAGCAACTTCTCCTGGAGCTAATTACACGGGGGGAGGAGGCCGTTTTCTCATTTATTTGACCCAACATCATGATGCAATTTGGTTTTATCACCGACGAAATACTTATAGAGCGGCTGTGCGATTTCCTGTAACAAACACGTGTGTTGTGCCATTAGAGTGAGTGATTTCACACAGCAGGTTGCCAGTCCTGCACAAGTTCCCTCATCACTGGAAAAAAACAACAACCGCTAATGGAAATGTTGAGCTAAAAATGTTCAGTCATTCAGGCTTGTTGTGGGGTTTATTGCTTTTCCATCTTGTACTTAAGTTGCTAATAGGAAGGATGACACGTAACGCAGATAATTAGTAGAAAGTAAAAGAAACCTGCGTTTACATAACCCAGGCGTATATACATGAAGAAGCCCGATGACTGATGGCCGTTCATAGGCATTAACATGGACAGATCACAGTTGCTCGAGGCAAAACTGGAGCCACCACATCATATCCAAAAGGAGCCAAATTGGCCATACTTATGGTTCAATGAAGAGCTTTTAAGGGGGTGGTTACACACGTTCAACTAAAAAAAACAGTGTTTTGACATTTTTATTTACACAACAAAAGTGTTTTGGGGGCCTAAAAATGCAAACTTTGAAAAACAAACTACAAAAACGTATATAAGTGAAAATGGTGACGTCATGCGCATGTTCAGTCTATCGGCGCATTGTGCATCTTTACAAAGTGACATCGCCAACTACTGGCCTGGCATGAATAATGCAGCACTTTTGGACCTTTTTATGTATCCGTGTAAACGGCATCGCTTTGACAATGCTGTCGTCTGTACGCATAAAATGCGAAGGAAAAACATTTCAGTTTTTAGTACACTGTTGTCGTGTAAATGTACCCTAAAAGTATTTTATTCACGAAGAACCTTTAACATCCATGATTCACTGTAAAAAAAAAAAAAAAAAAAAAAAAAAAAAAACTTCAACAATGAAAAAAACGGCAGCTGTGGTTGCTGGAAATGTACATTTTAGGTTTTTACAAATTTAACTTAAATTTACAGTAAAAAAATAAATAAAAAAAAAAACATTTAATTAACTGATATAATGTTCATTTACCGAATGACTAATATCTTATTTGTACCTTTGTAGTACACTGGAAACCACCAAAAACAGGTGGTGATGAATCAAAGCTCATCACAAGCAGCTTTTCCACAAGCAGAGAAAGTAAACTAATATATAGGCTAGAAGGTGAACACCATCATAGTAACACACGACATAAAAAATGCAATAAACATTCATTTAACAAGATTACATAAAACCCAAATGTA
This sequence comes from Pseudorasbora parva, assembly GCF_024679245.1. NCBI lineage: Eukaryota > Metazoa > Chordata > Actinopteri > Cypriniformes > Gobionidae > Pseudorasbora > Pseudorasbora parva. Next base: position 13,857,695 of record NC_090175.1, on the reverse strand, counting down.
TATATAAAAAAAAAAAATTAACTAAGAACAAAAAGGCATCAAATGTGAAGTGTCACAGGGAATTCTGGGAATGTTAATATACGTGTGTGTGTGTGTGTGTGTGTGTGTGTGTGTGTGTGTGTGTGTGTGTGTGTGTGTGTGTGTGTGTGTGTGTGTGTGTGTGTGTGTGTGTGTGTGTGTGTGTGTGAGCCTGTTTATGTGGTTTATGAGGACACAAATTTGTATAACTACATGGGTATTACACTGGTATTACACTATAAATGTGGTTTATGAGGACATATCAAATGTCCTCATAATTCAAATGGCCTTAAAAACATACTAAATGATGTTTTTTTGAGAAAGAAACAATGCAGCATGTTTCCTGTGATGGGTAGGTTTAGGGGCAGGGGCAGTGTAGGGGGATAGAAAGTATGGTTTGTACGGTATAAAAACCATTACGCCTATAGAGAGTCTCTGTAAACCACATAGACCAACATGTGTGTGTGTGTGTGTGTGTGTGTGTGTGTGTGTGTGTGTGTGTGTGTGTGTGTGTGTGTGTGTGTGTGTGTGTCTGTGTGTGTGTGTGTGTCTGTGTGTGTGTGTGTCTGTGTGTGTTTTGCTGTAAATTATACAATTTGTTCTTTTTTACTTCCAAAAACAATTTAATGGTATTTTACTGTTAACTTAAATGTACGGTTAGATCTATTACAGTTATTCACCATTTATATGAAAACTTTCTATAAACCAATTGACAGTTTTTTTTACGGTAGCATTTTTGCAATCTTTTACCGTTAAAATCATAATACTTTTTTACAGTGTTCTTTAGGAAAATGGTTCTTTGGATCATTAAAATGTTCTTCACACTAAGAAGAAAAATGGTTGAACTGTTTACAGAAAGGGTCTTTGGGGAACCAAATATGGTTCTTTGATGGATCACTTTGAAACCGACTTTTGGAATGTTTATTTTTAAATGTGTGGAATCTTTTGATTACACAAAAGGTTCTTTATAGTGGAAAAAGATTCACCAGATTATTAATGTTTTTCACACTAAAAAAAAGAGGTTCTTTTAAGAACTTTTAAGAAAAATGGTTCTTCAGTGGGCGAATATCATTACATAAACCCTCTTTTGGAACATTTACATTTACATTTTACATTTAATCATTTAGCAGACGCTTTTATCCAAAGTGACTTACAAAAAAGGGGAGAGTAATAGAAGCAACGGAACAGACAAGGCCAACAACCTGTAAGAGCAGTAAGAAATCTCAATTAATTAGCACAATACACAACAATTGTTTTTTTTTTTTTTTAAAGACAGACATCTACAACAAAAACTCACGTACGCAAAGTGCCGAACACTGGATTTTGATAGCTATGATAACAACCCATTAGGACTAAGGCTGTTGCCCCAGCTGTTGTCGTTAATGCAGATTCAGTGGCCCAATGGGTTGGTTTTGTACCTATTTTGAACCTATTTTTAAGAGTGTGGAATTTTTCGATTACTCAGAAGGTTCTTTATTATGGTTATATATTAAAAAGTTTTTCATACTAAGAAAAGCATGCTAAGAACTGTTCACTGAGAGATTCTTTGGGGAACCAAAAAATGGCATCGCTGCGAAAGCCCCCATTTGGAACCTTGATTTTTAAGAGTGTAGTTTATTATGAAACCCAGATTCACTATTGTAACGTTCAAGTGAGTCCACAGAGTTCTTCGGGCTTCATTACTAGGCACGCAAGCATAGTAGTCTACCTCTGTGGAGAAGCATATTATTGTAAAATCCCAAGTGCCCAGGGACATCCATTAAGTAAATTCAAAGCTAACCCACCACGTCTCCAGCCAGCTTGACCCTCTTTGGATCCTCCGAGTTAAATAATACAAGCTATTTCAACACAGGAGATCAAGAAGATATGTGCCCAGCGAGAAGCCGAGTTTCACGTAAAGTACCCCGTGCTGGAGTGATATTAGATAAATGAGATCAAAATTACATTACTGAGCTCTTTATGGAGCTGTGAAAAAAACATCGCCCACAGGTATGTTGCTTGGCCTCGTAATTCGCTCCAGAATCGTTACCATCTGGACTGACATTGGGGAATGCTTCTCTCTTAAAAACCTCAAAGCAAATGATACAAGGAAAATGCCATGTTCATAACCTGGTTTAGTGTTGCTGGACGCTTACGCACACACACACAAGCGCTCGCAGGCTCCCAGGAATAGCGAGCCTGAGATAATGCCGCGTTCTGGCATCTGGGTCGGAGGGATCTTTGTGGAGCCAGGACTCTTTTCTGCATTAGTTGTTGCTACTCATAATTAGGTTTAAAAAAATAAGCAAAGGCTGCTATACTGTCAGCCTGTATTGAGCTTGTAATTACAGCAAATCCTCTTGAAATCCTCAAAATACCCAGAGTATGGCTGAAAAGTAAATAAAGGTAGTAATAAAAGAGTAAGAATGAATGAATAAATCAGTCAATCAGCAAAACAGCTACAAATGCAAAAATACATAAATAATATATTAATTTTTCAATGTATATAAATATATATATATATATATATATATATATATATATATATATATATATATATATATATATATAATATATTATATATATATATATTATCTATAACTCCCGTAGTGCATTGCAATGAGATGGTGAACAAAGTAATAAAATATAGATAATTCATAGTTTCATTTTATAAAGAAAATTATATTTTTAAAAAACAATGTGTATATATATTTATGCAAATATTGTGTGTGTGCGTGCGTGCGTGCGTGCGTGCGTGCGTGCGTGCGTGCGTGTGTGTGTGTGTTTTATTTAAAATTATTATTTGATTAATCTTTTTGATTAGAAATTAGAAATACAAACATGATATGCATGTTGCATGATAATATGATGTATGTATGTATGATAAGTTTTGATAAGTAGTATTATTAATTCTTATTTAATTAGCACTTTTCACATTACAAATTGTTTAAAGTAGATTTATATAAAAATCTAAAAATAAAGAACTACAAAGAATAGAAATATGACAATAGTGCTTTATAACTGCCTAGTTATTTTTTTGTAAAATTTTGACTAAAATTGTGCATTTAATATAATTAAATAAGTAAATCTTTTATCATTATTATTATTATTATTATTATTATTATTATTATTATTATTATTATTATTATTATTATTATTATTATTATTAATCGTTTTAATGGTAACTATTGGCAAATAGTTCTTGATATCTATAAAATGCTGGGTTTTCTGTAACTCATGGTTGAGTTAAATATGGTCAACCGATGGTTTAAATTTATAGATAAAATGTTTAAACCTAACAGTTGAGCTTGTCCATATTTGACCAAAAAAATTTGGTCAAAATAAGTTACCTGGTTGCCTTAAAATTTTGAGTTCATTTAAATTAAAAAGTTAATACACTTTCTGAGAATTGACAACCTTTATTCAAATATTATTAAAAGATGTTGTAAGCATATTGGGTAAGTGTGTGTTTAATTTGTGATGACGCAGTGAGACATGCCAAATTGTGCTGTTTTCATGATTTATCAAATGTTTTATATAGTTCAGATACAATAATATTTAGAGTTTCTATTTATTAAACCAATTTACTTCATTGTATCAACTCATATTTTTAATTTCAATAAACTCAAAAATTTAAGGCAAACAGGTTACTTACTTTTTTAAGTTAAACCAATATTTTTTTACAGTGTTATAACAACCCAGCATTTATTTGAGTGAGCAATTGATGTTGTGATCGCATCTCAAAAATAACGGCCGAATTTAGCGCATTCCTGAACACGGGGTCTTCGCTAAAGAGCATCGCTGACCTGTCAGCACACATGAGGAGCCATTGAGGGACCAGCGAGAGCACCTGAGGGTTCGCCAGGAGCCACCCGCCGTCCCGTCGCCCCCGCACCCCGCCACCGTACGAGAAAAAGCTGTTGTTAATAAAACTTTAAAGGAGGAGGATGAAAAGGAGGAGAAATTGAGCAGCCCGGGCTGTATTATTTCTTCTCTGTGAGGGAGCAGCCCTCTCGCTGGGCAGGCCGGCAGTGTCAACCCTTCGGGGAGGGAGGCGTGAGGACGGGACAGGGATGGGATGGGTATTTGACCATGGCCGCCCCCGGGGCAAAGCAAATCATTTGCTTCTCAGAGGCTTCAAAGAGAGGCAATTACACTTAAGTAACCGTATGAATAGATTGTCTTGCCGGGGAGCATTCTGGGAGGAAAACAGAATTGCTTTGAGGGAGATATACCACACCTCATCCAAACGTTCCACCAAACAAGCCCGGCAACTGCCTGTAATTTCCCAGCCAATGGAATAATCACCTATTAAGAGCAACATTTGAATTCGGTAACATTTCATCTATTCTTGAATGTAAAACCAGGCACTTTTAACTGTTGTACCCTACCCAAGGAGTTTTATAGAACCCAGCGTTCTTGACTCAATTTTAAAGAACCCTTTATGCCAAAAAGGTTATAGATAAGGTGACATGTCTAAAATGATTGCGTAATATTTTCATATTTAACCGGTTATGGTACCACTTTATTGTAAGATGAAATAGTTACACATTATGTACTAGTATATGTATAGTAATAACAGTAAATTATGCATAATTACAAGTAACTAACCCTAAACCAAACCCTTACCATACCTCTATAACTTAAAATAAAATGTTATTTATTTATTTTTTTGATCAAAATGAGTTTAGTGATCATTTAATACGTTTGATTGAATGAGCATTTTCAGTTTCAACTGAATTTGAAGTTACTTTTTTTTTTGTTGAGCAAAAGTAATCCGATTACTTGCAACAAGTTACTTGAAACAATTTTTTTTTTTGTACTTTGATGCAACAACACATTTTTTCAGCGTGCACCCGGCTATTGAGAGAGAACGGTACCCACAAAGTCAGCAACCGTTGAGTTTGAGAGAGAGAGAGATTATTAGAGAGTCCTTTGAGTCCTGCCTCACCTGTGGAGAGAGGACTATAGAGCTCAGTGGGCAAATAGAGATCACAGCAGCTGCCAGAGCTGTTAGCCAAAGCGCCCTATGGAGAAGAAGAAAAGAGGATGCGAGGCCTTTCAGTTCACCGCCACTTAGTAACAGCAGCCTTGTGGAAAAGCTTGCGGAATGGCAAAGACAAATCCCCGTGCAACTAAATATTAGAGGTCTCTTTCTTACTGCGTTATATATGGGTCTAATAGCAAACGTCAAATGGGACAAAACAAGCGCAGCGGCTGAAATATAGCCGTAGAGAGACGTGCAGACGGACGTGTGGACAGACAGGACACAGAAATGAATGTCTCAGCAGGGCGAAATCTATTAGAATGCAGATATCAGCATAAAGGGTCATACAAGGCAGATGCTGAGTGGAAAAACTTTAGAAACGCTTGCGGACAAAGGAAATTTGTAGTGTGAGAACAGTCTGACAAACCACTTCAGCATAATGGGCTAATTATGTTTGTTTGGGATCTGAAGGTGAATGGTAGGTTTGTTATGAATAATAATGACCTAATAAAATAGAAAAAAAGTATTGTTTTCATAACAACAAGTCATTGTGCGGTATTGGCTGAACTCAGTAGCTCCGGTTCAAAAGATTTTTCTTTTTCTTTTTTTGAAAGAAAGAAATTAAAACTCAGAAAGGGTGCATTAAATGGCTCAAAAATGACATTAAAGACATTTATAATGTTACAAAAGATTTGTTTCAAATAAAAGCTGTTCTTTTGAGCCTTCTATTATTTAAAGGACTACTGTATATGTGACCATGGACCACAAAAGTCTTTAGTCTTTTATGACTAAATAAGCTTTCCATTGATGTATATGTTAGGATAGGACGATGTTTGGCCGAGAAAATCTGGAATCTGAGGGTGCAATAAAATCGAATCGCCTTTAAAGTTGTCCAAATGAAGTCCTTAGCAATGCTTATTACTAATTATAATACATTTATATATATATATATATATATATATATATATATATATATATATTAACGGTAGGATATGTACAAAATGTCTTTATGGAACATGTTCTTTTTCCCTAATGATTTTTGGTATAAATGAAAAATGGAAGATTTTGACACATACAATGTATTGTTGGGTATTTCCACAAAACCCATGCGACTTATGACTGGTTTTGTGGTCCGTATATTACGTAGCACAACTGTTTTCAACATTGATAATAATCAGAAATGTTTCTTGAGCAGTAAATCGTCATATTTGAATGATTTCTGAAGGATCGTGCGACACTGAAGACTGACGCTAAAAATGCAGCTTTGCATCGCAGGAATAAATTACGTTCTAATATACTCAAGTCGAAAACGTATATAATATTTACTATAATAATTAAACTAATATTTCACATGTTTTACAGCCTTAAAATGTAGCCAAAATGTCTGTCATAAGTGTGCCTCGCATCTCAGTGGTGGATCACCTCCTTTAACCTGTAAGTGAAATATTTGCTACTCACACACACAGTAGCACAACTTCAGCCACTGTGACACTTCATGCTGATGTGAAAGCAGTCATAATCTCTTAATCAATTCCTCATAGCCACTGCTAATTACCCAACTCTTGATAACAGAACTCAGAAGAGCCTTTGAAATGCAACAAGTCAATTACCTGTAAGGTGGATTAATGTAAGCTTACTGGCCCTGTGATCTTCCTCTCGACCCTCCCCTCCCTCTCCGCCTCATTCTCCTCACACAGCAAGACTCGCATCCCTTTAAGGCATTACCCACGCATCTCATTTACATCGCCCCGCAGACAATTATCACACTCAGAAAAGTGCAATTGTGTTTTCTACCTCATTAAGCAATAGAACAACAAAGCCCCTGGTTCCCTCTCCCCTTCGCTCGCTTCACCCTCTCTTTCCCGCACACCTTCTGTCTAAGAGAGGTGGAAGGAAAAAGTAAAACAGGGAAACTCTAAAGCTCTTTTGAAGCACCCTAACACTAGCTTTTAAAAGCACTCTAAAAAAAATGCTGGGTTAAAAACAACTCAAGTTAGGTTGAAAATGGACAACCCCAGAAATTGGGTTGTTTGAACCCAGTGAATGGACCTATTCCAACCCAATTTTGTCCATTTTCAACCCAATTTGAGTTGTTTTTAACCCAGCCTTCTTTAGAGCGAGTCTGCAGTCAGTCTGTAAGATCTTTTTAATGTTTTCTGATTTGAAAGAAGTCTCTTCTTCTCACAAAGGCTGCATTTATCTGATCAAAAATAAGTAAAAACTGTCATATTGTGAAATATTATTACTATTTAAAATAGCCGTTTTCTATTTCTGTATATTTTAAAATGTAAGTCATTCCTGTGATCAAAGCTGAATTTTCAGCATCATTCTTCAGCGTCACATGACCCTTCAGAAATCATTCTGGTATGGTGACTTGATGTTCAAGAAATATTATTATTATTATCAATGTTGAAAACAGTTTGCTGCTTAATATTGATGTGGAAAATGTATTACCTGACAATTTTGATCAATTTAAGATTTTAAAAAATCAACAGAAAAAAAGAATTTATTATTTATTTATTTATTTATTTATTTATTTATTTATTTATTTATTTATTTATTTATTTATTTATTTATTTATTTATTTTTATTTATTCCTTGTGAGGAATTGTTTTAATTATTGAATTGAAATAAATTAAATATTTTATATTTGAATGTATTTATCTACATTAATGTATTTATTAATGTATAAATACATGTAAATGTTTTACACAAATATTAATTTTAATACTAATACATTCATTAATAACATTAATGCATTTTATTTCATATTTATTATTATTTTTTATTTATCTAAATTGTAATTCACCCAGAGTTTTTTAATGACTAAATATTACATGTAATACTTAACATATAATAAAATCTTATTAACATATATTTTATTTAGTTATTTTGATTATTTATTACTGATTAATCTTATTTTAAATGATTAAATTAAACTTCAATTAAATACTTTTTAAAAACATATAAATATATTTCATTTAGTTTTTATGATTCTGTTGATTTATACAGGCCTGTTACTGGGTATATGAATATAAAAATATTTTTTGGGGATATACACTGTAAGAAATTATATGTTCAATAAGTTATGACAACTTATGTTTTTACATTTTCTTTTAACTTTTTTTTAAAGTTAAGTATACTTTTTTTAAAGTTAAGAAATGTTAAACTTTTTTGTTATAAGTTATACAAGATGCAACTACATTTAAAGTCACTTTAACATAATCTAATTTGAAATAACTTAAACATCCAAGTCGATTGTACTTAAAATGTTCAAACAGTGTAGATCCCTCACTCAAGCTAAATCCCAGAGAAACTTTGTCTTCTTTAGTTCGAATATAGGGAAAACTTTCCCCTCAGCCTTTGGTTTTAGTAACTAATGAAATAAGCTTGGCTCTGTGGAGGCTGATCTTTTATACTCCTCTAGAAGCGACTTCTGTCTCACCTGATTCAGAAATCAAACCGTCGACTGAGAAGAAACTCTGCGAAACTGGTCTAGGATCAGTGTGGACACTGTGAAACAGACATCTGCCCAGAGACAGCGGCTCCGACCTCCTGCCTCGTGTCCTGTGAACATTGTTAAAAGCTCAGCGCTCCCTCTCTATTCTCATTGAGAGAGACCAAAGAGTGTTTATTCAAAGAGTCATTTCAACCCACCGGCCCCCTGGTGCCTGGCTTTTTCATGGTAAAACTTTCAAATTGTAATCTCAGGAGAACCAAGCACACATATTTGTTCATGCCTGATCTCCCACATAATCAAATGACACCAGATGGCAAGCCCAAGGACGTGCCAGTGGACCTATAAAAGAGGAAAATAAAATGCCATCATAAGAATACCCAAGAATATAAAAGTAATTTTACGAGCCTCTAAAAATGCTTAACCCTCAGAAGGTTTGGGATTTTTAGCCCTGAAGCGATCCATCCAGCCTCTACCGAAACTTTTAGATTAGTAACACTGAACAAAGCTTTTTTTTTATTTGTGTAAAACATTTAAAAGCACAACACACATGCCTCCTCTCATACTGCACTGAAGAGGTTACTCTCAAATCAGGCCCGAAAAGTCCAACAGGAACAAATCGGCAGAAACTGCAGGTCAATTTGTATACATAACTTGTGCCACAAATAAGCATGGTTTCATATCGCAATATCTTACTCAAGTGCAGAGCCGAAGGAAAAATACTCACTCTGAGTCCTTCCAAGTGCTGGAATTCATACAATAGCTGGCGGTTGAGACGTGACCCCAGCAGTTAAAGCGTAATTTAGGCAGCTGTGGGAGTCTTCATGAGAAATAACAGTGCGTCTTTGGCCACTAACTACCTATGAAAGTGTGGAGAGAGACATTCCTGGTTAGTATGAGTGACCATGGAGTCGCCACAGTGGCGTGTATGTAGACACACACACACAAATCCATTCATGATTGATTGGTGTGAATATAGAATACATATATAGGCTCTGTATCAAACCCAGTGAGCTGCCTGACTGAAATGCGCTCTACTTAGGCAACAAAGTGGATGGACAGGAGCGACAATACAATATGAAATGTTGCGAAGGTGACCACAATATAGAGGATGAATGTATGCCCTTTTTAGAAAGTATTTGTTTCGTCTGCCATCTTCTTTTTTGCAGTGCATTCTGGGATTGCCTTCTGTATTAAGGAAATTTATTTGATATAAATTATGAATATATAAATATATTTGATTATATTTGATATAATTATATTTTATTTAATAATAAATATATTATATTTGTAAATATTTGCATTTATAAATATATTATATTTGGTATAAAATATGAAAATATAAAAAAGACCTGTGATATATTAAACTAAAAGGATATTTATTAATTTATTATTTGTTTGTATTAAATTAGTTACTAATTTAAAAGCAAGCTACTTTTATTTGTATGTAAAATGCATTTAATTAATATAATTTAAGAATATTAAATAGTCTGAAGGGAACTAAAATACTTATATTAATTTTTAATTGATTAAATTTAAGAATATAAAAATATATGTAGACAGCTTAAAAAAATATTTTAATGTAGATTTTATTATTACATTTATGTGTGCGCTGTAAAAAATTGTGGTGGTTTTTGTTGGTTTAACTTAAAAAAAAGTAAGTAACCTGGTTGCCTTAATTTTGAGTTTATTGAAATTAAAAATTTGAGTTGATACAATGAAGGAAATTAGTTTAACAAATAGAAACTCAAAATATTTTTGTTTCACTGCGTCATCACAAATAACACACACATAATTACCCAATATGCTTACAAAATCTTTTAATAATATTTTAATAAAGGCTGTCGAATCTCAAAAAGATGTTCATTGTATTAACTCAAAAATTTTAATTTTTTTAATGAACTCAAAATTTTAAGGCAACCAGGTAACTTTTTTTCTAAATATTTTTTACAGTGTGTTACTTAAATTTAAGAAATAAAAAGACCTGTAGCAATGATGACTTAAAACACTCCCTCTGTAGGCAGCTTGTAAAATTGATTCAATTATAATGATATTTATTAAATGTATTACAGTTTTTCTCAGTCGCTTTGGTACATTTCTTGAATCAAACTTACAATTTGCAAAACAGTACGTGCATTTCTCAAAACAATTTGTACAAATAGCAAAACACCATGGATAACCTGCAAAAGCCACTCTCTTACTCAAAATCCTTAGTTCATCTCTCAAAAGTAAATATCTGTGTCAATGAACATGTCAGTGCTATCAGAATGACAAGTCCTTGTGTCATTGTGTACAGATAAGACAGATTGTTTAGTCATGTTGTCAATATAACAGTTTACTCTGGAGGGATGTTCTGATGGAAATATGGCTAAAGTTTTGATGACAATTATTGTCAATTGTAAGTTACATCTTAGTGTATGTGTGAGTGTAATTGCAAGAGAATGGAAAATATGAAATTTACACTCTTACTGTTTGTACTTTATTTTATTGACAGAACATGTCATTGAGATACAAAAATGAAAAGACAGCACTGAATAGCACACAAACACACACAAAAAAACTAAAGAAGAAATGTGAACATAGGAAAAACTGTACATGCGGTGCTGTATATATATATCTGCTAGTTGATGTTTAATGAGAAGCACCTTCGTTAGAGAAAGTCAAGATTCACCGGGGAGCAATTTACCAATTCAGGACAGATTTAGAAAAAAAGTCTAATGGAAATATAGAAAGTATCGAAATATGCTTGACATATTATGATAACTTGTTCAACCATTTTGCATGTAAAGACTTGCTATGCTATGAGCTTGTGCCTAAATGTTGTGGGGGGCGAGACTATTCAACAGAGACCCAATATAATACATTTTGATCAACAAGCAACTGATAATTTCGGAAACAACAGAGAATTGGACATAATCCTTTGCATGGATGTACCAAAGCATTTGCAACTTGTTCAAAGAAATGAGAAACTGTTTTTTGATGTGCACAAGTGACACAATGATGTGAGAATTGAACAGGTAGTTTTGAGAATTTCAATTCTGATCTGAGAAATGTACCAAAGCGACTGAGAAAAGCTGTAAGTTGTTATTATTGCATTCATTTGTGATACATTTATTAAATACAACAATCATTTTAATAATTCATTTAAGAATATAAAAAGACCTGTAGCACATCTGATGACTTAAAATACACCCTCTGTAGGCAGCTTACAAAATGTATGACATTTTGTAACATTTTACAATAAGGTTTTTTATAGTTATAGGCCTACTTTAGTTAACATGAACTAAGAATCAATGAGCAATAATTCTACTACATGACAGCTGGATTTTTATTAACTAATACTAACAAAAATGTATAACTATTGTAACAAATGTATTGCTTATTGTTAGTTCATGCTAGTTAAGGCATTAACTAATGTTAACAAATGAGACCTTATTGTAAAGTGTTACCACATTTACTAAACTAATGTTGTGTTTATTATTGTTTTATTATTACATTTATTTGTATTAAATTAATTAAATGCCAAATACATTTTATATTATTTAAATTTAATAATATTGAAGAGCCTGAAGTAAACTAATGTGCTAGTCAATGGACAAAACCGTCTGTACACTAGGGCACTTCTATCAGTCACTGCACACAATGAGTTTTGTTGCAAAAAATAATCGATCTGTCTGTTGGTGGGTTTAAGCCTTTGTTGCGGAGACATTACTGTAATGAGGAGAATACGCCCAGTGTATTCAGCGCTGGACAAATATAAACCCTCATCTGTCATCTGTTTGAGAACAGTGTCAGCTCTTTTCCCCTTATCTCTCTCTTCAAGCATTAGTCACTGTCTGTGTCTCAACCTGTAGTCTCGAGCGTGTGTGTGTGTGTGTGTGTGTGTGTGTGTGTGTGTGTGTGTGTGTGTGTGTGTGTGTGTGTGTGTGTGTGTGTGTGTGTGTGTGTGTGTGTGTGTGTGTGTGTGTGTGTGTGTGTGTGACCTGGTAATCCCTACGTTATGGGGACAAAATGTCCCCACAAAGATGGCAATATCCGAAATCCTTGTCCTTGTGGGGACATTTTTAGGTCCCCATGAGGAAAACATCTTATAAATCACACAGAAGAAGTTTTTTTGAGAAAGTAAAAATGCAGAATGTTTCCTGTGATGGGTAGGTTTAGGGGCAGGGGCAGTGTAAGGGGATAGGATGTACAGTTTGTACAGTATGAAATCCATTACGCCTATGGAAAGTCCCCATAAACATGGAAACACGACGTGTGTGTGTGTGTGTGTGTGTGTGTGTGTGTGTGTGTGTGTGTGTGTGTGTGTGTGTGTGTGTGTGTGTGTGTGTGTGTGTGTGTGTGTGTGTGTGTGTGTGTGTGTGTGTGTGTGTGTGTATGTGTGTGTATGTGTGTGTGTCTGTGTGTGTGTGTGTGTGTGTCACTTTGGTAAGAATGCATCATCAAGTATTATTATTATTATATTATTAGTAGTAGTATAGCTGGATGCCCTGAAGAAGGTCGTGCAAGATCGGGAAAAAAAAAATTCCCTTCCATTTTTCAGTAAAGGTGTGGTATTGTCTTGCTTCATTCAACAGTATGAATTATGAATAGCCATTTTGAATTACACACCTCCTAAATTATATTGGTATTTTGGAGATTTCTCATTTATAAAATATATTAATTGTGTTTAAAATATATACCAATATTAAAATATTACGTAACAACTAGCTTTACCATTTAAAGATCAAACAAAAAGGGAGAGGACTGTCTGATTATCTGAAATCTGGATGAGCAGTGAGACATAAATGCTCAAATAGACAGAGAATTCCTGGAATGTCAAGCACACAATGACCAACAGTTAAAGGGCTAGCGCGCTGCTCTGATGCTGCTAAATTTGACTTGGCCTCTGGTTTTATGAACTGACTGAGTGGTTTCAACCAAGCTTGAAAATGATTGGAAGTGACTCCATGTGAAAAGAGCCGTTATTGGCTATATAAATTATGCCTCCTGCAAAAGCCCAAACTTGAGAGGGCAGATCTGCTGCAGAGACTGCTGACAGAAACCACATCCTTTTGTGTTAATTACCATCATCATGTGCTCGTTTGTGGATGTGAATATATAATACAGAATATATAAACAGACATAAAGCTTACTGCATCCATCATCCATCCATCCATCCATCCATCCATCCATCCATCCATCCATCCATCCATCTATCTATCTATCTATCTATCTATCTATCTATCTATCTATCCATCCATCCATCCATCCATCCATCCATCCATCCATCCATCCATCTATCTATCTATCTATCTATCTATCTATCTATCTATCTATCTATCTATCTATCTATCTATCTACCTATCTATCTATCTATCCATCTATCCATATCTATCTATCTATCTATTTATCTATCTATCTATCTATCTATCTATCTATCTATCTATCTATCTATCTATCTATGCAATCATTCTTCTATCCATCCATCTATCCATCCATCCATCTATCTATCTATCTATCTATCTATCTATCTATCTATCTATCTATCTATCTATCTATCTATCTATCTATCTATCTATCTATCTATCTATCTATCTATCTATCTATCTATCTATCTATCTATCTATCTATCTATCTATCTATCTATCTATCTATCTATCTATCTATCTATCTATCTATCTATCTATCTATCCATCCATCCATCCATCCATCCATCCATCCATCCATCCATCCATCTATCTATCTATCTATCTATCTATCTATCTATCTATCTATCTATCTATCTATCTATGCAATCATTCTTCTATCCATCCATCTATCCATCTATCCATCCATCTATCTATCTATCTATCTATCTATCTATCTATCTATCTATCTATCTATCTATCTATCTATCTATCTATCTATCTATCCATCCATCCATCCATCCATCCATCCATCCATCCATCCATCCATCCATCCATCCATCCATCCATCCATCCATCCATCCATCCATCCATCTATCTATCTATCTATCTATCTATCTATCTATGCAATCATTCTTCTATCCATCCATCCATCTATCTATCTATCTATCTATCTATCTATCTATCTATCTATCTATCCATCCATCCATCCATCCATCCATCCATCCATCCATCCATCCATCCATCCATCCATCCATCTATCTATCTATCTATCTATCTATCTATCTATCTATCTATCTATCTATCTATCTATGCAATCATTCTTCTATCCATCCATCTATCCATCCATCCATCCATCTATCCATCCATCCATCCATCCATCCATCCATCCATCCATCCATCCATCTATCTATCTATCTATCTATCCATCCATCCATCCATCCATCCATCCATCCATCCATCCATCCATCCATCCATCCATCCATCCATCCATCTATCTATCTATCTATCTATCTATCTATCTATCTATCTATCTATCTATCTATCTATCTATCTCTTGCCAGCATCTCTCCTGTAGCCTATCCAATTAGATTAAATTAAGGCTTCAGTTTTGTCCAGATATCTCGGCTGTCCTCATCTGTTTGTTTCAAACGAGTTTTAAATTACTAAAGAGAGTCGACTCAATCCGTTTCACATAAACTATCGTCATTACAGCTATTAAAATGTGCTAGTAATGGATCTCCCGTGATCATTTCAATTATTTATCATTTAGATTGGTCCCAGGTAGCAAAATTTGTGCGGGCCGAAAGCGGCCCAATTAAGGCTAAAACACTCGGCCGATCCTCGGCATGAATCTAGGTCCGATTGCTCTGCGAGTGCTCGGTTATAACGCGGCCCGAGTGCTCGGATATAACGCGGCCCGAGTGCTCGGATATAACGCGGCCCGAGTGTTCGGATATAACGCGGCCCGAGTGCTCGGTTATAACGCGGCCCGAGTGTTCGGATATAACGCGGCCCGAGTGTTCGGATATAACGCGGCCCGAGTGCTCGGATATAACGCGGCCCGAGTGCTCGGATATAACGCGGCCCGAGTGAGAGAAAGTAAAGCCCCCCTCCAAACCACTCTCAAATGTTTGGGCTGAATTAAACATTATGGATTTCCATTCATTAATACTTAAACGGCTGAGCAGCCGTTTATTATGCAAGATACACTTAAAATAAAACATCACAAGACAGTTTTCATGTTTAATGCTTTTTATTGGAGCTGCTGGAGCATACACGCTCCCATAACGTCTTTCATTTATCAAACACTGCTCACAACTCACATTTTTAATAACAGATATTAAAATATCACAACAGCATTAAAGGGTTAATTCACTCAAAAACGAAAATTATGTCATTACTTACCCTCATGTCGTTGGACACCCGTCAGACCTCCGTTCATCTTCAGACAAAGATAGGCCTTCATTTACACCAATGTCATTTCCTCTCTCAAGACCCATAAAGGCACTAAAGACGTCGTTACAAAGCCCATCTCACTACAGTGGCTCTACAATCATTTTATGAAGCAACGAGAATATTTAGTTTTTTTGCACAGAAAAACTAACGACTATAATGTGATGGGCAGATTTCAAAACAAAGTTTCAAACCTTTATGAATCAGCATTGTGATTTATTACGCGGATAACTGCTGAAATCATGTGACATCGGCGATCTGAATTATTACACTGACAGTTCAAAACTGTTTTGAATTCCGCCCATCACTATACAAGTAGTTATTTAGTTGTTGTTTTTTTGCGCACAAAAACTATTCTCGTTGCATCAATTATTGTAGAATCACTGTAGTGAGATGGCTTTGTAACGGCTTTAGTGCCTTTTATGGGTCTTGAGAGAGGAAATGACATTGGTGTAAATGAAGGCCTATCTTCATTTGTGGCTGAAGATGAACGGAGGTCTGACGGGTGTCCATCAACATTAGGGTAAGTACTTATTGACAGAATTTTCGTTTTTGGATGAACTAACCCTTTAATGTAAAATCAAGGAGTGCCTCAATATTTTCAACTTTGAAACATTTAATTCTGGTACACCGCAGTTCTGAGTTGTCTACGTGGTCTGTCTCATCGCCCTCTGGCTTCTGCCACCATCCCTATCAGAGGCTAGCTGCAGCCACCTGGTGATGAGGAGCTCTATTTCCTTTTCGGAAGAATCTTTGGTGAGGGCATTCCGGCGGACTGCATCTGAGAAAAACATGACAGAAAAAGTGATAGCGTCGCCACGTGATGTTACTCAGCAACCACCAAAACTTAGTTTGGATGTCACCACATTGCAGTTGTCCAGCACTGACACTCACCCAGAACCACACTTTTTAAAATAAGCCCTTTGAATGCAGGCTTTCGGTTGGCCCCACTCCAATTAACGAGTCTCGCCAGTGAGGTACTCATTGTTCTTTTCAAGACCCGCCCCTTGGTGTCTTTAAGAGTCATGCCTCCGACCATTCCAAGGAGAACAGTCTGAAACAAAAGACATGTAAATCATTAGTTATTTAAGGAATATAGCATGCAGGCATGTGATCCGCTAGATTTTTTTTTTTTTTAAAGGAGTAAAATCTGTCCCCGATTGTAAATCACGACGCCTGTGTGTTTGCTGTGACATTTCTAATCACCACAAACACACTGTAAAGATTTAGAGTTTTTACAGCAATACCTGAGTTTAAAGGGTTAAATTAAGCAGAGATAGCTCTCTAATGTATTAATTGCAGGTCATTATTGAATAGTGATTACGTTACACACACACACACTGACTCAGGTCCCCTGTTAGATAGTAAATCACGACGCCTGTATGTTTCTCTCTTCAACCCCCACAACCCCCCACTCACAATTTACATTTCAATAAGGGAAGACTTGAAAAACCAGTTTGTGAACCACAGGCCAATAGAGCTCAAACTACCAATGTGGCAGAACCCTTCTCATATAAACTAGAGAAGATGCTGGGATTTGCCCTGCCAAATTAAAATAAAATACAGTTTTTACAAATCGCTAGGCTCACAAACTGGGTTTTCAAGTCTTCCCTTATTAAAATGTAAATTGTTTGTGGGGGTTGTGGGATCTACTGTGTTTGTGGGCCCAGTTTACCTACAAATGAAAATTAGCCCATGATTTACTCACCCTCAAGTCATCCCAAGTGTATATGACATTCTTTTTTCAAATTAATAAAATCTGAGTTATTTAAATTTATATTTAAAAAAGTCCTGGCTCTTCCCAGCTTTAAAATGCCAGTGCCTTTTGTTGGTCCATAAAAGTGCATCTAACCATCATATAACTGATCCACACAGCTCCAGGGGGTTAATAAAGGCCTTCTGAAGCAGTGCATTTGTGTAATAAAAATATCCATATTTAAACATTTATAGACTAAAATACTAGCTTTCGGTTTTC
The DNA here is from genome assembly GCF_024679245.1 of Pseudorasbora parva. Classification (NCBI taxonomy): domain Eukaryota; kingdom Metazoa; phylum Chordata; class Actinopteri; order Cypriniformes; family Gobionidae; genus Pseudorasbora; species Pseudorasbora parva. The sequence continues at coordinate 13,839,936 of NC_090175.1, read as the reverse complement.
AGTGCTACACGAATCAACTTGGTTAAATTAAAGAATTATTATTAAATTCTCTTCTGCTCACAAAGGCTGCATTTATTTGATCAAAAAATACAGTAAAACACCAATATTGTGAAATTGATACAATTTTTTTTTTAAAAATTACAATTTTAATATACTGAAATTATTTATTCCGGTGATGCAATGCTGAATTTTTAACCCGTCACATGATCTTTCAGAAATCATTACCATTTGATTTCATGCTCAAACATTTGATTATCATTGCTGAAAACAGTTTTGCTGCTTCATATTTTTGTGGAAAGGGTGATATTTTTTCAGGATTTCTTGAAAATTATAATACTTTTTTTTTTTAAGTTGAATGAACATTATTTATTGTTATTTATCAAAAATATTAAATGTATTTAATATTTATTAAATATAAATATTTTGTAAAGATTTTAAACATCTCTTTAATGCATGATGAACTGAAGTATTAATTTCTCTCCTTTTTAAGTCCATCAAATTCCAATATTAATATTAATTAGATCAATAAATCCATATTAAGGGTATTTTGCAATTTTAATCCTCATGCAGTAACCAGCATATGTGTGGACCCTCACCAACCCTTGTACTGTTTTTTTAAATATTACTGCTGTGCATTCTGATTCACGTGGGTCTTTTCTTCTGGATTAATCCAGAATTAATCACATCTCGAAGCATGAGTGAGAGTGGGGACTGATTTTAGGAATGATCTGATGCATCATTTAACTAACCAAATTCATCTTCTCCTCTGGATTCTTTAATGTCTCTTCCAAACATTGTAGCTCCTCAATAGTTGAAACTGGGAGCTTAAAATGTGTTGGGTCTGGTGTGGTGTTTGGAATTGCTTGACTGCTGGAAATTTTTTGAAGCTGCAACAAGATGTGCAACTGCTGCTCTTTGATAGATTCAAGTTGTACTAAAATCTCCTTGGCAATTGCTGTAAAACACACGTAAAAACAAGCAGAGCAGATTAGTAGCAAAACATTGTACATAGATATGTCAGAGTAAACTAAGAGAGATCACTTGTAGAATTCCCACCTGTTGGCACAGCCTCCCAAGAAGACCTGTTTTGCATGTCATGCACTTGTGGGGTGTTCTTAAAAAAAAAAAATTTAAAAAAAAAAAAATTATTCGATGCTTTAATCTCGTCACACATATAGAAAAGTGATTTTTTGTTTCCATAAGCTATTGAACAGATTTCTTTCCCTTCTTACTTGATAAACAGTTTGGCCTGATGAGTGACTTCTGCCAGCTGCTGCATGGGTTGGGGCTACCGGGCTGTTTGTAGTGGAGACTGGAGACCACGGTGGTGGATTAGCTGGTGTGTTGTTCACTGAAGAGGGAGAAGCCCACTGACCTACTGAAATCCTACCTGTGGGCACAGTCCCCTCACAAGACCTGTTTTGTGTGTCATATATTTGTGGGGTGTGCTAAAGGAAAGAAAGAAATATATTTTGTAATCTCATCATTCATATACCAAAGTATTCCTCCCCCCACCAGCTATAGAATGTCTAATTGACAGATTACATTTCTCATCTCTTGCTTTTTACACACACATACATACATGTGTATGTATATATATTAATGTAACTGAACAAGGCAAATATACAAGGAAAATATAGCCCCTATCTACATTACAGTTGCTGATAGGTAAGAAGTCTTCTGCTCACCATGGGATTTAATTTAATAAAAATGCATTACAAAGGTAAAACAATGAAATATTATCCCAATCTAAAGCAGCTGTTATCTATGTGAATATAGTTTTTTTATTGTAATTTGTTCCTGTGATCAAAGCTGAATTTTTAGCATCATTAATCAATAAGTCTTCAGTGTCAAATAACCCTTCAGAAATCATTCAAATGTGATTTTATGCTCAACAAACATGATTATCAGGGTTGAAAACAGTTGTGCTGCTTCATTTTTGTGGAAACCATGATAGTATTCAAACATTCATTATAACATTCAATAACAAATTGTATTCATCAAACACATTAAATTGATCACAAGTGGCAATTATAATACATATATTTATATTTAATACATGCTTTAATAAATGCTGTTCATTTAACTTCCTATGCAATAAAGAATCCTAAAAAATAAAATGAATCATGGTTTCCACAACATTTAGCAGCAGGACTGTTTTCAACAATGATTACCGTATAAATCATATGTTTGTTGATCATCTCATAAGAATTTATTGTGAAGGACCATGTGACACTGAAGACTTGAGTAATGTTGACAAATGCAGCTTTGATCACAGGAATAAAATACTCTTTACTATACATTCACATAGAAAACAGCCGTTTAATTAGAGATATTTCACAATATTAACTATTTTTGATTAAATAAATGCAACCTTGGTGAGCACAAGATACAATAAACATTAAAAAGGCTATTCAAATATTAATTTGTTAATAAATACCTTGAGATGGATTGAAAAACGATATATTGTGGCAATTGGCGTTTATCAGTCATGATTATTTTTTCCTAAATATTTCTATACATACACACACTTTTATAATAATAATTGAAGAGCTCGATTGTGGTCTCAGCCTTGATAACGTGCACGTAGTTAGCCGTGATACACAACTGCACGATTAAGTCGTTTATCGAAATGAAAAGCTGCAATTTCAAAGTATTAAAGCATCCAGATTTGTAGCCATGTTAATAACATTTGTAAGAAACCAAACCATTTGTAAATCCGTCAAGATTTCAGTGAGATAAGAGTTCGTACATATCACTCACCTTGCATCAGGTTCACAGAGGTAACAGTTACACAGGTACAGTGCCCGACAGCTTGCCTGTGACAAAATGGCCGCCGGAGATGACGATGGTGACTTAGCCATTATTATGGATATCTATGGTTCAGATCGCCTCTACGTAAATACACTTGCCCGTGTAACAGACGTAGGCAAGTAAGAAAGATGCGAGTAAGGACGGTGAGCGTGTTGGCTGCGTGTAGTGTCCGTTTTTATTTCGGCTCCCATTAGTTTGTCCGTGTGACCCACGCGGATAGGCGTGCATGCTAATATAGAAGTGAAGACTATTTTTCACGCGAAAGCGTTTGGAAGCGTTTCCAAGGCAAAATAAAAGTTTAGATGTCATATTGACACGAATACATATTAATAAATGACATTTACATTGAAAGTTTTTAGGTTAACAAATAACTTGCATGTTTTACTTAAAGTGCGGGGGACACGCCCATGGGTACGCTGTTCATGCTCAGCTGACGCCCGTGATGTGAAACACGAGCATAAGAAACTCGTGGTCATTTAGGATTTTTTTAACGATGCAGATCTACCACAAATGTGCGACGAATTCTTTGCCAAGCATCTAAGAAACCAGCTGACAGCCAAGCTAGTCAATGTTTCCTGCATACATGTTAACGTTAGTTAGCTTCGTTCGCAACACTTTCATATTATCCCAGCTTGCACTAAAGTTACTTTTTTTTCCATTTCATCTGGAGGGAAGCATTATTTCACGAGTCATGTGCAAATCACGAGTCATAATTATGTCGTAAGTTACACAAATAAAGTTTAAACGCATGATAATGACCTCAGCAACGTAACTTTAGTGAGGGAACTCGATTGAAACCATACTTTGCGTGAAAATGTTGACTTTTTAAGGAACTGGAACACAAGACTTAACTTACCTCAAGTTCACCGTAATGGCGCAGGATCAAAAGGGGATGAGATGTGTTGGCTTTTATATCACCCAACGTGCGTGCTCACGTCACTCCAGTGATGACGAGCGCGTATGTGACGCTTGCTGCAGTAACGGTTGAAATCGGCTTCATTCTGCTAAAAATGTTCTGAGCCGAGTGTACCGAGTTTAACAGACTTGCTGGTAATTTTTTTTTAATTGGACAGTAACATGAATTGCAGACTATATTGATAACAAGACGTTTAACACACAAGAGTACAAATCCTGTAATTATAGTCACGAATTATAGTCTATCATCACATCTAAAAATTATTTTGGCCAGTAGAAAAATATTTTTTTTTTACATCTTAAAAATTATTTTGGGCAGCAGAAAAATATTTTGGCCAGCATGTTTCCCATCATTGTTAGACTAGACAAAATTAAGTTGCCTGTCTGCAGATGGCAAAATGAATTGGCCCAAATGCGGTTGCCATGACTCAGCCGATGCCGCGACTCAGCCGACAGCGCCGCAGGTTTTACGGAAGCGGCCCGATCCTAATTGCTAGCTGGGGTGGAGTTTAATGCAGGGGGACTTTCTAAGGGAGACCAGCGCGTTTGATAGGCTACCCACCATGACAGATATATCACTCGCAAGAGGAAAAACAGTTCTTTAATTTAGAGAATATTAGAGCAAACATGAGATCGTCTGCCAAATCGGTGCAAGGTGCCGCCAAGAATGCGCAATAAAAATTGTCAGCGAAATGTATTTACCTCCCGGGGATTATTGATATAGGCTAGGCTAGGCCTATTACGCAATAATAATAATAATAATAATAATAATAATAATAATAATATTATGTTTTGTTATTCTGGTAGGTTGTTGTTTTGGAAAGAGGAGTGAGTCTCCAACATATGAACACTAAAGAGTTCACTTTGACAATGTTTTTCTTTTCTTTTCTTTTCTTTTCTTGTTTTTCTTTTTTTTATTCTTCTTCTTCTTTTCGGTTTGGGAAAGTACTGGTTCATTTTCTTGACGTCACCGTTTGGCCTTGCAGCTATGCTCAGGACTACATATTTTGAAGACAATTGGTTAAGTGGAGTTAAACTGTTGCCTTTTCCTCCTCGAGGTACCTTCTCTTTTGATCCCACCGTCTCTGGCGCCTTCCAAAACGCAGCTCGTCTGGCTCTCTAAATGAGAGAGAAGAAAACTGCGCTCGCTTCTCAGCTGAGCCTTTTGTAACCTTAAAATCCCGTGACATGCCTTAAATTGCCTAAGTATTGTGTAACTTACAGCCCTTTCGAATCAATTTCTGCCTTGACAAAAGCTTTTCTCAATAAAGCAACCATGAAAAGTTTCCATATAGGCCTACTTTATATATGTTTCTTTCAAGAATAAAACTTTATAAAACAAACTTCTGATAATAGCCAAGCCTATCTAAATTTATAGCTTAGGAACCTTTTTTTTAAAAAGAAATTATAGGTATTAAAAGATTAGCCTGCCAATTTGGTTAATGTAACTTTTTTAGCCTTTTTTTTTTTGCCTTTTAATGATCATCATAATTAAACTGTATAGTAACAAATATTAAACGTTCATTAAGAGATTATAAAAAAAAAGAGTAGCCTATAAATGTAGACGGTTAGCTAAGGCATAGGCTATTATATTCATGTTGTTTTTGCAAAGCCTCTAAAAAAATGCTGGGTTGTCAAAAACACGACCGTTATAGGTTTAAAATTTTGAATTACATTTTAAACTCAATGGTTGGGTTTGTCCATATTGAACCCAAACACCCCATCATTTTTTTTTATTAGCTAGACAATATTTAATTATTTAGCCATGTGGTAGTATTGTACCTTCCAATACTCTATTAAAAACAACATTTAAGCTACTATTTCCGAGAAACTTTGCAAACAAGACAGTCCGGTTTTCTTGTTTACCGTGTATTCCTTTTGACCAAAGTTTTGGTGTGGAGTAATTCCATTGTGCCTTTTCAATGACTTCTCAACAGTCGGATACAGATACTTTGAGAGCTTCCCCACTGTTTAATTGGGCTAAAATTGGTCTACTTTGTGCTCCAAAGAGTCAAGAGCCCCGAGGACATCTATACATCATCTCAGCAAGACATCCGCGATTAAGTACTCATTTTTCTCAACATCCCCTTGATGTCTTGGTGTCAACTTGACCACATGACTTCTGAGGGTTTGCTTTTGGTTGGTCCGAGCCTGCCCCAGGGGAACGTTCGGGACCAATCAAATCCAGGCTTTTGTAAGTCAGCTGGTTGAGCGCACACCCTGATTGGTGGAGCGGAGTTTGCGAGCTATTATAAGTGTTCTGAGGCAGCTCAAGACAGCCTGTTGGAAGTTGTTGAGACGTGACAGTTGTGTATGAAACCACTCGCGGCGGATGGTTTACGATGAGTTCTCCAAAGGGACCAGTTGAAGCGACAGCTCAGGAAAAATCGGACTCGGACAGCGAGGAAAGTCAAAAGCCGAAAGATATGACCACTGACACGGGACATAAAGTAAAGAAGACTTACCTCCCGTTCAGCGTTGAATCCCTGATGGCCAAGTCGAGCTGCCAGGTCGCGTGTACTCCGGCTCTCCAGCACCAGAGGCTGGGATTGGGACAGGACTTAGTACGGACTTACTTTGTAGAGAAATCCAAAGTTTCTGTGGACACTTTGTCAAGCGTTTCGGACAGCCTAAACGACGACAGTGAAGATTTAAGCGATAAGGAACAGAGCACTTGGCCAAACTCTTCGTCTTTCACATCTCCCCCTCGTAAGTATTGCAGCCGTTTACAGTCTTTGCTGAGTTTGTTCATTAGGCTATTATTTTGCTTTCAAAACAGTGTACATTTTGATGCATATTTAGAACTGAATTACACATTTTGACATTTAACTAAAATGATAATTATAAAAAATAATTATAAAAAATAATTATTAAAAAAGCCCCTTCCCATTTCTCATTATTTACGTTAGGCTACAGATATAGCCTACATTTATTTTAATAGGCCTATATAGCCTATTATTCAGGCTATAATAATCGTTTAAAAGCGAAACAAATATTACAAATAGCCTATATTTAATTTAAATAGGCTAATGTTATTATAAACGTTAACCTAAATGACTAAACAAAAGTTCTTGCAAGGTAGCTAAATAATAAACTCGAAAGAAAGAAAGAAAGAAAGAAAGAAAGAAAGAAAGAAAGAAAGAAAGAAAGAAAGAAAGAAAGAAAGAAAGAAAGAAATGTTTAAAGCACATTTTTAAAAAGATTAACCCAAGCATCAAATCTTTCTCATAGGCCTATTGCAGGCGCTTGCTATTGATAATAATAATAGCCAACCATTAACAACAATATTCATCTATTAGACATTTGTAATAGCAAATGGCTAGTTAATTAGTAGGCTGAATGAATTTAAAACATTTGGTAATAGACAAATCGTTTTTTTAAGAAATTACAATTAAGAAATAATATTTGCGTTCGAAACCATTTGTTCGCTAGCAAAATAATAATTTTAAAGTGTTTAAAAAAACAAGGAGAAGAAGAAGAAGAAAGTTGCAAACTCAAAAAGAAAAAGATTTCAGTGAATTCTGAAAGAAGGAAACAAAAGAGGATAGTCCAGAAAAATGCACGCAGGAGGCATTTAGAAACAGATCCCCGACTTTTTCCTGACTTCTAAAGAAATAACCGTTTGTTCCCGGTTTCCTCCAGGTCTCCCGAGCCCACCGCCGTGCACCTTACGCAAGCACAAGACGAACCGGAAGCCGCGCACGCCCTTCAGCACCTCCCAGCTGCTATCCCTCGAGCGCAAGTTCAGACAGAAACAGTACCTCTCCATCGCCGAACGGGCCGAGTTCTCCAACTCCCTCAACCTCACCGAGACCCAGGTCAAGATCTGGTTCCAGAACCGGAGGGCGAAGGCCAAGAGACTTCAGGAGGCCGAGCTGGAAAAGTTCAAATGCGCCTCCAAGCCGCTTCTGGCCCCGTTCGCGCTGCCGTTCCCTCTGGGATCCCCATCATCTCTCTATGGACATCCAGCCTCCTTCCCGCGGCCCGTTCCGATGCCAGGACTATTTAACGGACCCGTGTCCTATGGGATGTATTATTTATCATAAAACAAAACTTTTACCTGACGGCTTCTTCCACTCTGAAATGACTTTCTTTGCGCAAATAACCTATCCATGTTTACACAGAATCGCAGGGAAAATTGCTATGATTGGTCACATTTACATGATTGTTCTTGTCAATTGCACAACTAAGTGCTGAATAATACTAACGAACAACATGTAATTATTTTTCAGAGGAACCGCGTAATTGCGCGTCACGTTTCGTTTGAACCCATGAATCCCCTGTAGAGCCACGCGAGCTGACGGAAGGAGCTGCTGTAGTTATATCGATCGCGTGTGTTGTTGTTGTTGTTGTTGTTGTTGTTGTTGTTGTTGTATATACTGACATGCTCTTGTAGAGCAGGTATAGATGCTGTGTAACTCTTTTAAGATCATCTGACACGGATGCTATCCGTCAGGAGAAGTACTTATTGGCCTTATGTTGGAAGTGCCTTGAAAGACCAAATATTTATTAGTTTAAAATAAAAATATTCTTTCTTAAATTTAACCTTATCCTTTTGTTTTATCGTCTGATTTTTGAACGTCATATTTTTATTAGAGGCATATCTGACATTGATACAACCCATTTTTCTTGTTTTTTTTTCAATGACATGTATTTAGCATCTTTGAAGCCGTTAAAAAAAAGGCTTATTTAAATGTCCGTATCTAGGCCTATTTATATATTTATTTGATATCTGATGGGAATATTAAGGATAAACAACCAGTAGCCTATATCAACATGCTCCGTTTATAACCTAAACTTTCTTTCTATTCATTTCTCGCACAGTAGCCTAATTATATATATATATATATATATATATATATATATATATATATATATATATATATATATATATATATATATATATATATATATATATATATATATATATATATATATATATATATATATATATATATATATATATATATATATATATATATATATATATATATATATATATATATAATTAGTCTCTTTCACTTGTATATCAGTAAGTGTAAAATTTGCGATTAGTTAAAAAAAAATAGTTAATGTTGCATAAAAACTAAGTGAAATTATGAAGGAACAACCGTTACAAAAAAGTTAACAATAATAGAAATACTTCCAATTCATGAATTAAGTGAAATGAATCAAAGTAATTTTTAGCTAATGTTTGGCATGAAAATGTATAGGAAGATATACATAATGTATTTATTTGTTAACTAATCACAATTTTTACACTTACTGAAATACAAATGAAAGACACATTATCAATAGGCCTCTATGTCTGTCTGTCTAAACATACAAAATGCAAATTTTAAACTTTTTTTCTTTAACTTTCAAAGAAAAGTTTGTCTTGTTTGCTATACCTCAATTACAATTTAAATACAATTCAGGAAATTCTCATCCATCAATCCATTCAGTCAGTTAGACAATTTTTCATCAGTTATTGATATAGGCTACCAAACCAGCTGGTCCAATCAAGTTATCATTAAGCTTAGCTAAATGTTTAAATACATTATTATTATTATTATTATTATTATTATTATTATTATTATTATTATTATATTGCTAAATTATAGGCTACGTGTAACATTTACATAGCCTAAGTGTACCAAAACTATTTGAAGAATAATAGCTAACCTGACTCATTAACATATAGACCCACTTATGTGATTATTTTGTAAAAAAAAAATTGAGAACCTTATTTATTTATATAAATATTTTTTTAATTTCATTTTGAGTATCAGTTGCGCGAAAAAGCTCCATCCTCTTACACGTGTCCTTTGTTTATTGACCAATAGATGGCGCCATCGGAAACAGGCATGATACTGTGGTGTGGTTGATAGCGATAGTCAAACTTCGGTTGACACTTTATACCAGTCGCTTAGTTCTTAACACAGAATATAAAAGTAGCTTTTCCTTCACGGAAAAATTCCTCATCCTAACCTTCAGTCTCAAAGCGGAGTCTGTGCATGGTGCCTAATGGTGCCTGTAACAAACATTTGACTCCAGTTTGCAATAGTGACCCAAGGCAACATGTCAATGGCTGCGTCCGAAAACCTAGGCAGCTGACTGGTTCTCCGGCTGCCTTATGAGACAACGGCTTGGCAGCGTTTTGTGCATGAAGGCACCTCACGAAACGATTTCGGACAGACTTCTGAGGCAGCTGTGTAGCAGTTTAATAATCTACAGCAAAATAGAGAGAGAACTAAACACATATTCAATTACATTAGTCATTTCTCACTAGAAAGTACATCAGAAGTAATATATATATATTAGTAAAAAACATACATTTACATACAAACTGATCAGCAAACGCAGTTTTCGGACTTATTTTCACAGCTCAACTGTCACTGAATGGAAAGCACAGGATTGTGGGATACATGCATGTTGCCTTCAAAAATCGATCAGATGAAGGTATCACAGGTGACAGGAAGTGAAGGCTTGATCCCTTCCTGCCTTCAAATGTGTCCTTCGAAGGCAGCATTTTCCAGGTCATTGAAAAGCAATCACGTGCCTTTTTAATCTGATATCAATGTTCAATCCTCAGATGCCCCAAAATATTATTAGTTACGAACTTTATTCTTAAGTGATATTGTAGCCTATTGTTAGTTCATTTTGTGTGACCGATTGTAGGCTAGGCCTATCTCATAGAAAGAGACACATGACTGCTTGACAGCTTTTATTGTTGCTTGCAAAAAAAGGTATTATCATTGCTGTTTGTTATATTTTGTTGCAATAATATTTGTTACTTCTGACTTTTTTAGCCTTTAAGCGGTTAGTAGCCTACAATTAAATACAATCACACGCTAAGGTTATGGCAGCTGGATATGATAGCTGTTTGTTTGCTCAGTTGCAGAGGTCAGTCTTGCAGCACTTAGCCGTCACAACTTCAGCATCTATGTAGTCCCAGCAGGTCTCCAAGGCCATACAGGAACGGATTACGGGATAACCTGCGGAAACAACGTTTAATGTAGGCTAATTAACTAAAAAAAAAAATGATTTGACTAACTTCTGTCGTATCTGTTTTAATGGGTTTTGATGATCAACTCACCCAATAAATCAGGCTTGAATATGAGATGTCCACAGTTCGTGATATGAGGCCGACATATCTGCACTGATGGAGTGCACGGATTCTTAAACCCTTTGGAAACACACAGGTTACACCGCAACGCCATTGCCCCGAAAGAAAAGTGGGTAAGATCTGGGACAGAAAAGAAATAAGACAAGGAGAAGGATATTAATTAGGCATTGCGAATAGACTTTTATTTATTTATTTATTTATTTATTTATTTATTTATTTATTTATTTATTTATTTATTTATTTATTTATTTATTTTACATAGCATAGGCCTATTGCATTTGCATGAGACTGACATGCAGTGCAGTGTTGTGGAAAGTTATTTTGAAAAAAGCTATGCTTTACAATATTGCATCCATTTTTGCTTATTGGCAGGTTGAGTTTGATCATTGAAGGTGAGCAGCAAAGACAATGGGAAACAAAGTGAGATTAAATAGGCCTACATAAAGTAGGCTATATTTGTGTAATTTAGCATATTTAATTATTGCAGGTTTGTGTAATATTCGGAGTGTGCGCTTTAGGGTTTTTAATCATTTTAAAGAATATTGAGGGTGCTTTCATAGGCTACACCCAGTGCAATTAACGAAATAGCAAATGCACTCGCCCCCAATCCCCCATCTGTTCATGCATGGGCGTGCTGGTCTGAAAACCAGGTGTGTTCAGGCGCATTGTTGGCGCGTTGCTGTTTTGAGGAACTGAAAAGGACTGCGCCTTTGACCACAAAAAAAGTGGTCTAAAGTCAATAAGGCAGGTTTTTTTTTTCTTTTTTTCTCAAGAGTGTGTTAGTAATATGCGCCTATAGGCTCGACAACACACATACTCTCTGCTTATTACACACACAGGGATGCAAAGCAGCACACAAACATTTTTAAATATAAAAAAAAAAAATGTTTTCCTCATGGAGAGTCCTTCTGCTTGCAAATTCTGCCATGTAAATACCGAATCTGCCAGGGTGTAAGTTCAACTGGCTTTTAGGGAATGGGAGATGAGATTGGTTTATTGCATGTTAAACCCAAAACACAGCCATGACTCATTAAGAGACTTGGACAATGTGCACCTGCGCCATGTGCTCAGAAGATTAAAATAGGGCCCTGAATCTGTTGTTGTCCGAGATGAGTAAATCCTCACATTTAGTTAAAGAACTAAGCCCGGCACACAAAGCGCCACTGCAACTCCCTGTTCATTTCAGGTGTCATTAAACAAATAAATGGGGGGAAAAGTAACCTGCTTATTTGAAAAAGTAACTCAGATATTTTGTTGTAAATTTAAAAGTAGTGAATTACTTGGAAAAAAGTGTAATGTGTTATACCCCCAACACTGAGATTAGAACTTCCATTGTGATAGCAATATTTTATGCACCTTTATGTGTGAAAGACATCTGTTAGACCATAACAATTTGAACAACAAACAAGCTTACCATGAGTAAGAATCATTAGGATGCAAACAGCACAGAACGACTTCATTTCTCGCTGAAACTTGTATATCTGGAAGAAAAACGTAACAGATAATTACAGAGTAAATATGAAACTGGTTAAAATTCAACAACATGAGGGAAAATAAACGGATAAATGTCAGTCTCACCACCTAGATGACTGCTGTGGGATGTATCTCACTCTGCAGATAGACACAAGTGGACTGATACATTTAGTTAGTGGGAGGTTTTTCCTATCCTGAAGTGTGCGTCATTTTATTCTTTGCTGCTGGGGTTGTTAAATGGGTAAGACATTTTGTTCTGTGTATATATATATATATATATATATATATATATATATATATATATATATATATATATATATATATATATATATATATATATATTTAATGTTAAAAAATATACAATAGAAAATACTTCTAATTTATGAATGAAATTTATCAAAAGTACTTAAATACATTAGCTAATGTTTTGCATGAAAATGTGTATTTTCTTTTTATTAGCAAAATCAGCCATTTTTTATTGCTTTATGCTGTGGCAATGCATGATCCGAACACAGTGGAACATTATTTTTTACATTGTTCCAATTAATAAGGATTTGTTACATTTGTGCAGCAGTAGTGTGAGTTTACATTATTTGGGAAACATCACAAAGGCATCATTATTTGATGGTACATTATGACCCAAGACAAGTCCAGTGAAATTCATGTTTATGCTGCCAAGGTCATACAGAGGGAGTCCAGCAACATTTGTAATCTTGTCATTTGGTAATCATAACTGACAAGTTGTTATAAACTAACAAACAAAAGAATGAGCTGACAAATGAATACTTTATTTTGCTACTTTAACTGTTAGTGTGAGCTGCAGTGAAAATCCTGAATACATTAAATAACAATATATCAGACAGTTTAAGTAAAAAACCTACCATTGTTTACCTGATGATTCAAGAATTAGTATATAATCAAGAATTAGTATATAATTAATAATTAGTATATAATCAAGAATTAGTATTGAAATCACGTAATTTTAAAGATAGTTCACCCAAAAGCAAAATTGTGTCATTTACTCACCCTTGTGTGGTTCAAAAGCTGTATGACTTTCTTTTTGTTCATAGAGTGGAAGTCAATGGTCCCCAAAATGGTTTGTTTACCAACGTTCTTCATAATATATTTTGAGTTACGCATTAAGTCATACAGGTTTGGAACAACTTGAGAGTGAAAGCGTTTACTAATACTGAATCAGACCGTTCAGATATTACCTTATCCTGAGAGGGAAAATGTTTTTAGTAAAGGAAATTAAAATATTTAGCAATAAAGAGAGAAGCAGTGTGATGGAGTGAGGGTAAACTACACTTTATTCAATGCAGTAGAGTATCAGGTAACTTCTCTGAACCAGAACACACAAGTGACAGAACGCACATCGGTATAAAGAAGAAGAGACGTTCGGCATACTGGCATGGGAAAAGAAAAACAAAAACAAAAACAAAACAAAGCAGAACAGAACCCATAAACAAACAAGACAAAACAAACAAACAAAAAAAAACATAGCAAAACAAGAACAAAAACAAAACATAACCAAACAAAACCCATAAAAAAAACTAAAAAAAACAACAACGATAAAATACAGAACTAAAAATGAACCCATAACAAAACAAAACAAAACTGAACAAAAGACAAAACAGACCAAAAACAAAACCCAAAACAGAACCAAACAAAACCCAAAACAGAACCAAACAAAACCCAAAACAGAACCAAACAAAACCCAAAACAGAACCAAACAGAACCAAACAAAACCTAAATCAAAACAGAACAGAACAGAACCCAAAAAACAAGACAAAACAGAACAAGAGAAAAAAAGCAGAACCAAACAAACCCCATAACAAAAAAGACAAAACAGAACAAAAACCAAATCAAAACAGAATGACAAAAACAAAACCGAAGAAAAAGAAGAAGAAAACGGAACCAAACAAAACCCATAACAAACAAGACAAATCAGAACTGGACGGAAAAAAAACAAGAAAAAAAAAACTGAACAAAACAAAACAAATATACTATGTTTCAGGTGATCAGTGGCTGTGTATTATGGCTACTTAAAAGTTGACTTTTGTCATTTCTCCTTTTTTCCCCTTTCATCTCATATTCGTCACTGAGAAAGGTGTTTCTTTACATGCTGAGGAAATCTGAGGAAAGTTACGTGACTCCTAACGGCAATGGCTAAATATGTAAGGATGGACATAAAAACATATTCCAATAAAGCTTTGCAACATTTAAAAAAGTTGTAGTGCTACATGACATCAATCTCTTTAAGTGCTGCTGAAAGTATTTAACAAGACCTCAAACACAAATCAAAAATATATTATTGCAAATAATTAGTTAATACTGCAGATACATGACACTATATGTATCGTTCATAATCATAAAAAATGTAAGTCATTAAAAAAATCTGTAAATGTAAGAGTTACCATCACAATTTTAAGAACATACAAGAAATTCCTGCAACAAGAGGATGATTAAGAAAAAGTCAGAAACTTAAAAAGTATAAAAAAGGGGAAAAGAAAATGAAAAAACATATCCTTGCTCTGATAGTGAACTGACCTGTTCAAGATCTCAGCAGTTTCAATTCAATTTCCATTTTCCTAGCATACATGATTTTTTAAATACATAATTAGAGTAATAGAGCATCTTTATACTGTATAATATCATTTTTTTTCTTATAGTTGCCAATTAATCTGGTTCAAAAGAACAACAAAAGTTTACAGAAGGGTCAGTTAAAGGAACAGTTCACCCCAAAAACTTCAATGATCTTATCATTTACTCAGCTTCATATTGTTCATGGAACTAAATAATAATACTTTTTGTTATATGCTGAATCATGTCCATACAATTGAGATTACAAAAGACCTTAAAGTGAGAAAATAACACTTCTGAATATGTGCATATTCAGACTGAAGACTATACATAACGTCAGAAAGGAATTATTAGTAGTTAACTTTCCTCACATAGAACGAGTGTATGACTTCAGAACACTTTGAATATTGTGCAAATCATATGGATTGATATCCCTTTCACTGTATAGAAAATATCAGTGTGAACGTAACATTTCCTTCTGGGTCCTATGGAAGAAAGAATATCATTTGGGTTTGAAACAGCATGAGGAAGCCCATTTCTGCCACATAAAAAAGAACCTTAAAATGATAGTTCACCCAAATATGAAAATCATCATTGTTTACTCACTCTCAAATATAAGCCTGTTTCCATCACATAAGACAAAAAATAATGCTTTTGTGAAAAGGAATGACATTATGAATAATGACAAAAGAAAAATATAAAATTCTAACAATGTGGAAATTGACATAAATTCAGATTTACAGATTTAAAAAAGCCTGCGTAAAGCTGAATTATGACATAAAAAGTTGAAATTATTACATACCAAGTCATAGTTATAAGATAAAAAGGCCAAATTGACATACTAGAGTCAATTATAAGATAAAGTCAAAATTGACTTTCTATGCTATAAATATATTAAGCTAATATATAAACCTTTAATGTTTTGTCAATTTCAACATTAAGTTAGAATTTTGACTTTTCATCTCATATTTTGACTTTTGTCGTTATTCATAATGTCCTTAATTTTCACAAAAGCATGATTATTTTCCCCCTTATGTGGTGGAAATGGGCTTCCATTTGATAGTGAGTAAACAATGATGATTTTCATATTTTGGGGGAACTATCATTTTAAGTTGACAACAGAACATATGAATATTCCTTCAACAGAACTTTCGGGAGGTACATACTCTGTGCAGATTCCCATCTTATAGGGAACAGAAATACAGCCTCAGTTGTACACTTCCACAAACACTAGGGGGCACTAAAGAGGACATGAGGAAGAAAAACATCAAGAAATGGAAGCAAAGGTACTTTAGTGATCTTCATTTTCTCCCGCCACATCATTAGTGTCAATTCCCTGATGGAGCAGTCCAGATGGTTAAAGGTTTCATACTGTTTTCAGCCGCTCATTCCCGCTAAATTCTAACACAACTGACATGATTTCAAGACCCACGCCATCTTTCTTTCAGCTGGGATTTGTGGTGTAGAAACCTGCTCAAGTGTTCGGCATTAAGGTCCTGATTATCAGATTCGTGCTCGTTTCTTAGCTCACTAACAACAATCAGCATACAGCATTTATAGACATAAGACGCACAACATGCACTCCCGTACACCCGCTCTCGCTCACAGAAAATGATCCGATATTATGTGTGTGTTCAGTACTATGCAACAGGAAGGAGGAAGACGAGCAGGAAACGAATGGATAATGTCACTCCTTCAAAAGGGGTCAAAAAGAAAGAGGTACACAGCAGCATACAGCTTAAGCATACAACATACCCGCCCAACACGGAGGGAAAAGGCAAAAGTCATGAGCATATATTTCATTTAGTCTACAGAATGTACACAAACCCTGGAAATCTGTCCATGTCGCTGAACCGGTTCGGTCGCATTGGGCCAATCAGAAACCACCTGTCCGTGACAGTCTTTGTCTCTGCCCGTAGGTGACTAGGAAGGGGCTAGAGATGATTTAAAAATGTCAAAGTAGACATGTGAAAACACATTTGTAGTGTAACTGTTTATATTATTGTGTGAATACATACATATATATATGTATGAGAGAGAGAGAGAGAGAGAGAGAGAGAGAGAGAGAGAGAGAGAGAGAGAGAGAGAGAGAGAGAGAGAGAGAGAAAGAATTTTTAGACATCACCGCAGGCAGTCCTGAGGCGTGTTTTTGAGCCCTCATGTCCTTTAGGGTGAATAAATTAAAACACTAATAATAAAAACAAAGACAATGGCTGGGGGAAGGTTTGGTTGGCGCATCCATCACATCATGAGCTTTTCGTTTCGTTTTAGCCACGCCCTTGATTCCCGGGAGTGAGCGTGGCTAATAAGCAGCAGCGTTGGCCCATTGGCAGGTGGACGGCGTTCAAGTTGAAGGATTAGTGGCGGCAGAGGCAGCGTTGGCGTTCGGACCACTGATGACACCTGGAACAGTTAGAGATGAACATAAAAAGTGGTTGTGAGAACAGTCTCGGGGTTTATGAGAGGCTGAAAGTAAAAAAAAATCCTACCTGTTGCAGCCGTAGAGGACTGGGCGGAGTTTTCCACCTGGTTCTGGGCATGTGCAGGGATGAGGACGGAGGCCAGCGAGGGGTTACTGGACAACTCTGATCAATAAATGCATATGATATTAGTGCAACACTTCACACTTCACTTTTACTAATACATTATTACAATCCAAATTTGTGCTGGTTAATAATATTTAATGGACCTGAGCTAACATGAACTAACAACGTTTTTTCCAACTAGGGCTGTCAAAATGAATGCGTTAATAACGCGTTAATGCAAATTCATTTTAAAAGCACTACATTTATTAATGCACAATTAACGCAGTTGGAGCGCGATGCACTGCCCTCGCTCATGTCTGAGGTAAATCAGTAAAGGTGCCCTAGAATGATTTGAAACAATGTTAAATTGTTCTCTGATATCTACATAGAGGGTATGTGGATTATTTAAGGGTAAAATTTGTCCAGATACAGTTTTACAGGTCCATTGACAACCCTATTAATTGTCCCTAGGATGTAATGCTCTGTTTTTGCCGTATTTAGAAGGGTCATGAATATTAATGTTGAGCTTTGCTCTGATTGGCTTATTTCAGCAGCTCACAGCAGTTCAGTGAAGCGTCTCGTGAGTCCTGACCGTCCTGACAGAACACAGACCGACTGAATGACACTTTAAGCAGAGCATCTCAAATGGATATTGATAAAATGCAGCTCACTTGTTTATTGGTGTTTTCAGATCATCCGCGCGCGGGAAAGAGCTCGCGTTTGTGCGGTTGCCAGATTTCAGTAATAAAATCCTCCAAACCGCTTTTCTGTGAAAAGAACACGTACTATCCGTTTTTTTACCTAAACATGTCCAATCTGGCAACCATGTGCACGCGAGCTCTCTCTCTCGAGCACAGATGATCTGAAAACACCAATAAACAAGTAAGCTGCATTTTATCAATCTCCATTGACTATCGTTTTAACTTATGGTGGAAAAGGTGACGTTTGCTAGAAGGATTGAGTGAACGATCTGTAAGCAAAGTATCTGCGTTTGTATTTTTTAATACAAAATAATATGACCCTTTGTCATTAGACACACTATTTAGTTTGGTATGGTACTTGGAGTTTCCTATTGTTACTGTACTAGCATCTTGCGTTATCTAGACAATGCTGTCTCTCTAAGAAACTTTCAATTTAATCAGAAATTGTTTAAACAGTCAATAAGTGGACAATCACTACTATTTAATGCTTGCAGGAATATAGTTGCCCCTTTCTTCAGTTTAAGACGCTGAGTGAAGCTTGCTTGAAATGGGCCGAACAAACGAACAATCTTGAATTAAATGTTTGTGGTATCCGATTATGATAAACCTCAACCATGTGTCGTGAAAGCCGTTTTTGCTATCTTCGAGTGTCTTTCCATCAGTAGATTTGGCTTGTTTGGAAATATGCAAATGAGGGGGCGTGCATATAAATGATCCTCACAGTTGGGTTTATGTTGAGAGTTGGAGTTTTTGTTTTACGAGATTTATATATGAAGTAGGAGGCAATGGTGTTTGAGACTCACAGTATGTGATGTCCATGTACTCTTATTATTTCACTATGGCAAGGTTAATTCAATGTTTCATTCTAGGGCACCTTTAACACCATCACCACTTAAAGTACAAGTGTTTTATTAAACTAAATACATTACAATCGGCTAAAACTAATACGCAGACCAGGTAACTTTACTGAACAAGGGCGCTCCCAAGTCCGTGTTACTCACACTGTTCGTGTTAATCGCCGCACAGTTACACACACACAGGCACACACACATAAAATACTGGCATTTCAATAGGGAACATGCATCTCTTAAAGGGGCCACACTCTATTTCTACTCTATATGGACCTCCTCCTACATATTCTGTATATGGAATATGAACCTCCTCCAGGTATGGTGTGGTTCTGGTGCGCTCTCAGGTCCGCATGACAGCTTTCACATAACCAATTTTTCATACGAACTGTACCCTGTTCTGAATTAAACTGCCAGTGTAAAAACTCCCTTTATTTATATTCTTAAAATGAGAGAAATCTCTGCTTATTCTAAATATTTATTTAAATAAAAATATTTGATGCATACAGCGTTCTAATCTTTAGCTTGGATGAAGTACATACAAAAGTGTAATCTTTAGTCGGTTCATTTGAAATCTTGAATGTAAGTTACTTTCTTTACATAATCATCAGGGACAGGCGATCTCTTCTCATTGAACTATGAAGCCACAAGATGCATAATGAAACAATAGATGGCAGTAATGCACAATTTTTGTGATCTAATAAGACAACGCTGCTTTAATGCATTGCAGGCTCTTCAAAACGCAAAATGGAACGTAGCTTTTAGTCGTGCTAAACTACTCCTTGCTGCGAAAAGTAGTTACTGGAAAAGTTACACTGTTTTAAAAGCAACTGAGCTACTGTTAAGCTAATTCAAAATGTAGCAAGTTAGTTAGCTTTTTATAGTCAGCTACTCCCAACACTGGACAGTTGTGCTATTTCCTTGCTTTTAATAAACTATTTAATGTGGTGCATTAATATTGTGCTCATTGTTTCCTCTTGTGGCCTCAGGAGACGAGCCAGCTTTCACCCCCTAACTGAAATTATGCCTTTTATACCATTTAAGCATAAAAATTTAATTTTGTAAACACATATTTGTCCATTTATACAATGTAAAAAAAAAGTCTCCAATTGAACATTTTCTAGTGACTGATCACATCTACATTTTTCAGTTGGCCCGAATTGAAATTCTGTGAATTGATGCAATTTAATTCACAGAAATTAAATTCGGCCAGCTGAAAAATGTAGATGTGATCAGTCACTGACTTTTTTTTTTACAGTATAAATGATGCCTTGTGAAAGGGAACCGAAACAAGAAGAAATTGCAAAGCAAAAGATCTACAGGTCTGAAAGTGTGAAGCCACGTACCCTGCGTAGTGAAATTAAAGAGCACAGGCCGCTCTCGTCCATTCGGGAGCTTCAGGATGGGCTCACGGAGCTCGTCGAAGAAAGTGTGAGCGCAGGCCTCGAGAGGAGTGAATCGAGCCGTGGGTGTGTACTCCAACAATCGGGAACACAGGGCTATTGCCTCTGGAGGGGTCCGAGGGCGGAAAACCTAACATATGGACAACAACAGCTTTATTAGTGCTATATACAAAGTTGAGGAAAATGTTGGCAATAGCAATTTTATAAGGCATTATAAGAAGAGTGTAAAGACAGCAATATAGCTATAAAGATAGAAGGCTAGAACTAAAGAAAGGAGAAAAGAGAAGGAATAAAAGCATGAAACACATGGAGAAACTCATGCAAACCTTAGTCCACGGGTGCGCCTTTATCTGTGGAAACTTGAATTCCGTGTAATTTGGGTTCATCTCTCGAATCTGCTCTCGTGTAGGAGTTCCCAGCACCTGGAGGAAACAAGTTTTCTTATTCTCCATTTGCAATATATAGCACAGCCCAAATCAACAGTGAACTGACCTCAGCTGAACAATGACACCATTTCTTTCTTTCTTTTCCACACAACAACAATTATTATACAAGATACAGAGGAACAATAGCATTGGGATCACTTTCAGAGCAATTTATTTCCGGCTGATGATTGACAACAACAACAACAATGACAGCCAATCAAAATCTTAGAATAAACATAAATGTACTGTTCATTGGTGTGAATGCTAATATAGTTATCTTTATAGCAGTGCTATTTTACTATTAATAGCATACTATTATAGTAACTTTAATAATTTGCAACTAGTTTGTATTTGTATATTTTCAGTTTTCATTTTAGTCAAAGTTTTAGCAATTTATTTTGATATATATATATATATATATATATATATATATATATATATATATATATATATATATATATATATATTTCTATTCATATTTTATTACACTGCTATCTTTATAGCAGTGGTTTACTATAAATAATATACTATTATAGCATCTATTTTTATTTAGAATTTTTTTTTATTTTAAGTTTTCATTTTAGTCAAAGTCTTAGCAATTTTGTTGTTTTGCTATTTAAAAACAAAAATATTTATAATTATAAATTTTTATTTCAGTTTCAGGTTTAGTGATTTTAGTACTTTATTTCAGTTAGCTGCAGTAAAAAGTCTTTTTTTACACTTTTTTTTATACTGAGAGGATTCTGCTTTAAATTAGGAGAAAGACTTTGCGTTCCTGAAAAAACACTAACAGCCTCTAAGAAAAGTGCATAATGCCATTCAACTGAGACACTTCAGTTCAGCAATTACAAGATAAGTTGAAGCAATCAAAATTTCAAGATTATTTATGAAAACACCCATGCAACACACACACGTCCACACCTTGATAATTTCAACGAGCTGATCGACGCCGCTGTCACCTGGAAAAATTGGCTGTCCAAGAAGCAGCTCGGCCAGTACACAACCAGCCGACCAAATGTCTGCACAGAAAGACAAAGGTAAACACTGCATATTACAGCACACACACTTCTTACGTCACAGATATTCAATCACATTTCTTTAGCATGCCTCAGAGTTGTTTTTGAGTTCTCTAAGCATTACACAACAACTATATTGGAGGTTTGATTTACTGAAGCATTTAGAAAACTGATACAATATCATTTAATGATGCATGTAACTGTAACCATGAAAATATGTCAATTCATGTTTTTAAATCACACATCACACATTATCTGAAGAAATAAATGGATACATTAGGAAATATATTTTATTATTTATAAGCCTTTGTTTAAAATTTATGAATTTCAATTAATAGTAATTTTAATCCCATCTAATTCAATTGAATAATCCTTGCTGTCAAATCGATTAATCGTGATTAATCGCATCCAAAACAATATAGTATACATTTTTTATAAATAAATATAAAAACAATTCTTAAATTTATACATCCATAAGTGTGTATTTATACATAATAATTATACACAGTACACACACATATATTATGTAAAAACAAACTTTTGTTTCGGATGCGATTAATCGCAATTAATCGATTTGACAGCACTAAATATGTAAAGACTATTTAATTCCATTAGATGGGATTTTACTATTAATTGAAATGTGTAAATAATAAAATAAAATAAATACATTTTTGGAGTGTGATGGTGTATTATAAAAAAAGTTTTAGAGTACAAAGTGCAGTAGAATACCAATGCTGGAAGTGTAGTCTGTGGCTCCAAAAATGAGCTCAGGGGCTCTGTAGTACCGCGAGCAGATGTAGGAAACATTAGGCTCACCACGCACCAGCTGCTTAGCACTACGGGAGACAGAAAGAAACGAACAAAACGCAAGAGACAGACAGAGAGAATTAGACATAATGAAACCAGAAATTATACCAACAACAGTGTACATCAAAACAGCCATCATTATCATCATAAGAACAGTAATCATAATCATTATCACCAAACACCAATTAACTAGAGCCAAAGTTTGTTAACGATAGAGGAACTTTAAAACTGTGTTTATACTGTATTTATAAGCAGTTTATTCAGATAAAGTCAAACGCAGATTCAGATCAGAATGCACAAAGTTAAATGTGTGGGATTTGATCTGTAAAATAGTCCCTTTCACACGTCATGAGACTTGTTCAATTGCCGTGAAATTGCCAGATGAAGTTTTCCGGTAAAGGTACATCTGTTTTTCACACAAGCAAAGTTTTTCTACATTTTGTTTTATACGGCAGCCATTCACACACCACCACCAAAATGCCCTCATTCCTTCAAGCAACCTCATGAGGGGCATCCAGGGATGCTTTATAAACAGCATACAATGAGTTGAAATAGTGTATAAGATGAACACGTTTCATGCTTTCCTTCACTAACATCTCCAAATAATCAATTTGTAAAGAAATACATAGGTATTCTTCTGCCTTGTTCAAAAATACAGTAAAACAGTAATATTGTAAAATATTATTACTATTTGAAATATAAGTTTATAATATATTTTAAAAATGTAATTTTTTTCCTGTAAGCTGCATTACTCCAGTCTTAAGTGTCACATGATCCTTCAGAAATCATTCTGATATGATTTGATGCTCAAGTATGTCTTATTATTATCAATGTTAAAAAAAACCTTTGTAACATTCTTTATAAATGTCTTAACTGTCACTTTTGATCAAATAAATTGATCTACTTCCCCTTGAATCAGACTAAATTCCTCAATTATTTTGTACATTTAATATCAACATAAATGATATCTGCAATACATCATATTAATTATTTTCTGTTTACCCTAAGGGGGGTTATCGCTGCTTTCCCTGCTTTTATACATGCTAGGCTGCATGGATGTGCAGGGAGTCCTTGCCCAGAACAGAACCATACATACCACCAATCCAAACTATATGCTAATAATCAATCAATCATCTTTGATGATAGTGGTCCTGACAGAATTACTAAAGACACACAGTGGAAAATGTGTTATCTTGGCGGCTGACCTTAATTCATTTGCATTTGTAGGAGTTTCCCTTTCAGATGCAAAATTTATGGGAGGAGAGTATTTAAATGAATCACACAATGTTATTTACTAAGATTTGCTCTCATTAATTTACTGATGTTTGTGCCATTATTTACCGGCCCAAAAAAAAAAAAAAAAAAAAACCCAGACGGAGACGCTAATTTGCTGCTATTGGTAGATTGCACGGGTCATTATGGAAATGATCTGGCTGGGTCTGTGTTCTTTAAAGGGGTACTTCAGCGCTGGGAAGATGAATCTGTATTTGAACTGGGTCATCAATGCAGTAGAAATGTGAAATTATTTTTGAATTTGGTGCTTTCTAGACTGAGAAAAGACAGAAAATGTATTTTTGTCCCATGGGGATGAAAGACTACAATTCCCAGAATGCTTCGCTGCCCTGTGCCATTCCCCAACGCCACCAGCTTGATTACAGTGACTGAGTTAGAGAAGACACTACAATTAAAATGTGTTCAATATAATGAGTGAGTCACCGCGCGAGTATCACAGCACTGAGCACTAACTGCACGAGTGATAAGAGCTGAGGTAATCGCGACTACACTCACGGCATACATTCACAACGTGAGTTCAGTCTGGCGCGTTTCAGTTCATGCCTTTACAAGCTTAACTTTCATAGAAATTAATTTGAGAAGTTAAAAGACTTACATTGCACACCATAGCTCCGTTTAAATGAGTGCCTGCCAGCTGAGCTCTCCCTGCAAGCTGACTGTTATCTCCCATCCCCCACGCGCGAGTTCAAAACATGCGGAAATGGCTCCCTCTGCTGGCTGTAGTCTTTAGCCTTTGGGCAAACATTCCTCCTATGATGCAAAAATCGTCAATTTGCATCATAGGAGGAATTTTTCTAGAAATAAAATGCATAAATCTCTTGTCTCAGGGAGATATGAGGGGGGAAAGCACAATCATTTGAATATACTCCAGGGTTTCTACTGATACAAAGCCATATGCTAATCGCTGAAGTAACCCTTTAATTTGCGTGTTGTCAGTAGATCACTCATAGAACTTTTCCATTCACTATAAAAAAAAAATATATATATATATATTGTTGGTTTAACTTAAACAAAGTAACCTGGTTGCCTTGAAATAAAATAAAAAAAATGAGTTAATACAATGAAGGGAATTGGTTTAATAAATATAAACTCAAAATATTATTGTATCTGAACCACATAAATAATTTTTTTTCATAAATTTCACTGCATTATTACAAATAAAACACAATTACGCTATATGCTTACAAAATATTTTAATACTACTTGAATAAAAAGTGATGTCAATTCTCAAAAATGTTCATTGTATTTACAATTTTTTTTAATTTCAATGAACTCAAATTTTAAGGCAACCAGGTAACTTACTTTTAAAATATTTTTTTAGTGTTTGTGCTTTAATGGAACTGCGCTTCACACTAATTTGCCGTGTTTAGTAAATCTGGCCCAATTTTTCTCAACTATCTTTTACTGAAGTTCTCGGTATGAACAAGTGCTGTTAACTTTACAGCAGGAGCTTATAGGTATGAAGGAACCTAATTTCCCCGTCTTACCTTCCAAAGTCACAAAGTTTGAGTACAGCTGTCTCTGGGTCGAGCAGGAGGTTCTGCGGCTTGATGTCTCGATGGCAGATCCCATACGAGTGGATGTACGCCAAGCTGCGGAACAGCTGGTACATATATAGCTGAAAACACACAAAACCGTGACTTTATTAAAGCAGAAATTACAAGCTGAGACAAATTTACAAATTAATCCACAAAAAGCTCAGAACTTAATAAAGATTGTCATATCAATCATATCTTGAGGTCATAAGACCTCTAAACCAGCAATACAACCATGGTCGACCAAGTTACATTAGAAAGCCCATTGTTGACTGGATAACTAATTGTCTATGTTCTAGAAATACACCAAACCAACTTAGAAAATCACACATCTGGGATTAGTGGGTAATGTCAGACTCTATTAAGACGTGTTACCTTCACATAGACCATGGGCAGATTCTGCTTGGCTCTGCTGTAGTGTCTGGCCACTCGGTACACGTTTTCAGGCACGTAGTCCATCACCAAATTCAGATACACCTCGTCCTTCTGAGGAAGTGAAGAAGAAGACGAGGGAGGGACAAAAGAGAGTGTTTGAGATCTAGAAAGCATCTTTAGGTTATTTATGGGTTACACAAGCAATGAGCAAAATAGACGTACGGTCTCAGGTGTGTACATACAACCGCATCGAGAGTGGTTTGCTAGGTTATCCTAAATATTTTGGTTGAATTTAAAATATAACATACCGGTCCACTGATATACACTACTGTCCTAAAGTTTAGGATCAGTAAAGACTTTTCAACATTGATAATAATAAGAACTGTTTCTTGAGCTTCCAATCATATTAAAAACTGAAGACTGAAGTAATGATGATGAAAATTCAGCTTTGCATCACATAAATAAATGACATTTGAAATATATTCAAATAGAAAACAGTTATTGTTGTTATTATTTCACAATATTACAGTTTTTGATTTAAAAAATATTACAGACCCCAATCTTTTGAATGGTAGTATAATGTTACTCAACTGTTTTTTGGGGTTTTGATCATATAGTACCACCCACCCCTAAACCATTCCCATCTCCACCGAGACATTTACTGAAGATAATAAACATCTGGTGGTGGACTTTCTATTCAGGGGTCTGAGACTCATCACACATGAGACACACTGACTATTAGAACAGTCATTTTTTTCTCTCTCTATTCCCCCAGAGACAAGAACTCCTTAATGTAGCTGGAAAATGAACCTGAGCCAATTCCTGCTTCGCAACAGTGAGATCAGCTCTGCAATTGGCTCGTGATTGGCCGGTTGTTTTCTGAGTTGTGCTGTGATTTGTTGTTCATGCACACAGACTTCTAATTCTAAGATAAAAGAGGCTGCTAAATGATAAATATTGATATCAAAGGCTCAATGCTGGTGCTTTCATACAGGTAATAACTAATGACAAGCATTTAACAATACATGATCATTTTAGAATTAATAAACAATAGCTTGATGCTATTACAGCTGATTGGTCAGTACAGCACTCCAATCATGCCTAAATGCATGACATAGTAACATCTGTAAAGAAGAAGAAAAAACCTCTTTAATACTAGCATACTGCATAATGTCTGTGCACACTATTTTTTAAACTGTTTGTAAAACTGCAAAATATGCAATGATAAACTTTTTTAAATTGCAGTTTGCTACATTGTTCAAGATGTAGCAAGTTCCCACAATATACACATTAAAATATGTAGCTAAAATATGCATACAGAAAATGATTATAGCACCATTAAGATTGACTGATTGACAGATTGATTGATTGACGGATTGATTGATTGATTGATTGATTGATTGATTGGTTGGTTGATTGACTGATTGATTGGGTGATTGGTTGACTGATTGATTGATTATTTATTTAATTGATTGATTATTTAATTGATTGATTGGTTATTTAATTGATTGATTGATTGATTAATCGAGTGATTGATTATTTGATTGATTGATTTATTTATTGATTGATTGACTGATCGATTGATTGACTGATTGATTGATTGATTGATTAATCGAGTGATTGATTGACTGATAGAAATATAGATTATTTGATTGATTATTTGATTGATTGATTGATTGATTGATTGACTGATCGATTGATTGACTGATTGATTGATTATTTTATTGATTATTTTATTGATTGATTGAATCATTAATTTATTGATTAAACAATTAATCGTCTGATTGTCTGGCTGATTGGATGATTGATCGATTGATTAATTGACTGACTGATTGATTGATTGATTGTGGCAATGTTCCCACAATTACTCACATTGACTTCATTCCTATAAAACAACAAACAACAAATAATTTATTTTTATTAAAGGTGCACTATGCAGCTTTCATCCACTGGAGGGCGCCTATTCAAAATAAATCGTAGTTTGATGACGCAAAGTGTGAGCGCAGCATCTTGGGAGATGTGGTCTTCTCATCACAGCCGGTGGAAAATAGGACTCGGGCAGAAATCACGTTCATGCATGCGGTTATTAACGTTACTGTAGTGTAAAGCAGAGCAGGACCGAGTGTTATGGACCTGAGCACAGCTGCTGGAGCGATTGTTAAACAAATACCCGCCTCGCGAATACCGAGACTTTTATTATGACGGGACGGGACACATTCGCCGGGCGCCTGCACTGATCCGCTCTTCCGGTTATGATTTTAAGGTAATGTTCTGTTTATCATATTAGATACATTTAAGTGTGTTCAAAACGATGTTATGACGTTACTCTGTGCGTTCACTTGTTCACACTGCTAAGAGTAAAGCGCTCCTGCCAAATAAAAACCGAGGGTAACGCAGATATGACGCAATTGACAGGCGACTCCCTCAAACGCAATGCTGAAACGTCCCTGTCCTTAGTTAAAATAGCAATTTTCTCACAATTTACAAATAGTTGGAAACATCTGGGATATTGTAGGTACTCAACTGAACAAAATATATAACACCGGCCTAGTGGTTTTTGGATATTTTACTTAGGGATGGGCATTTTCCCAAAATATTGTATTCGAATATTTGGGCTCATAAAAATCGAATATTCGAATATTCGTTTATTTAAATTAGGTATTTTGAGAAAATGAGAAATGTTTCTTTCTTTTTTTCTCTAAACATGTCGTCACCATTTCTGAACAAGCTTATGATTAGGCAATGTACACAACACGCTTACGTTATATCTTAAGGTTTTTAAAACATTAAACAGTGTGTAAAAAAATGCCTAAAGAACAAAAGCATTATAAGCTCAAGAAGCACGAGCGCAGAGCGCGTCAGTTAGCGTGACGTACAAACACACACACACACACACACACACACACACACACACACACGTCAATAGGCTATAGCCTACCGACCTGTGTGTGTGTGTGTTTGATATGGCTGATGTGTTTACTTTGTATTGTTTCACATTTTCATGTAGAGAGAAACTATAATATTATTGGATTATGATATTATTCTCGGGTGAGAAAATGCGCCACTGACAGGCGTTGCGGAGACAAAGATAACGGTTAAGTGAAGTTTGAGTGAAGAACTTTGTGTTTTCTGTTCATAAACCCTCAAAGAACTTTAAAGGAAGCATTTGTCTCGAGATCATTTTGCTATCATAAGTTATCTCACTCGGGGTAGCTGTGACAGATGAGCTTACCTGAGCAGTGATCGCTCATTCCACTGGTGTTTGGATTTCATGTGATTCTCGTTTGTGGTGGTGATATTATTATAACTCAGTTTCAGTAATTGATTTCATCAAAAGTAACTCCATTTTGTAACAGCATTTTCAATTTTCATCGAAGTAACGTTAATTCCAAACATTGCGAGGCAGACGACGGCATAGTGATCAAATGCACTTAACTTATAAACCTGCTCCACAACGCCACCCAGTGGATTGAGATATAACTGCGAGATTTAGAGGGATTTCTCATGGATGCACTGTGTAGCCAGTTGCTTGTGACTTTTTATTTTATGTCATCCTACTTTTATTATTTTATTTTACCTTACCTTATTTGTGTTGAAAGAAATATTTTTGTAAATGTTTTAACTTCATCACAACTTAATGTTACCCTTTCATTGTTATTTATGTTTAATTTTCAATGGTTCCAGTCGGGAGTTCCTACCAATTGTTGTAGGTGGGGCCTTAATTAGTGGCGCACCTTAGGATGCCGCTTCCTCTTTAAGCGTTCGCGCTCAGTCTGACTGTGAATGCAGACGGGGAAGTGCGGAGTGAGACAGTAGGCCTTCCAGTGTGTGTGTTTTCTAATTTTGCTCCAACCTAGTTTTTCTTTCAAAGTAAATAAATGTACATCCTTCATCTCATCCATGTTTGGCTGTCCTTCTGTCCTGAGGGTACCACTTGATATCCGCTACAACTGCATTTACTGCCAGCCAATTAACAAAATAAAATTCGAATAGTATTTTTAGTTTTCGAATGTTAATTACAGATCGAATATTCGACTATTCGAATATTCGTGCACACCCCTAATTTTACTGCAAAAATACTACATAGTTCACGTTTAATATTTTCTCTATTTAATTAATTGAAATGTGATCTTTCTCCAGGTTCTTTATTTGTTTGATATTGTTTGCAGATTTTTTTTCAGTTATTGATGTTTAAAATTTAGATTATTTAGTTTAGAATTTTAGCTATTTTTTGCTTTCACACCTGCCTCATTTAGTTCGGTTGAATCGTACTAGAGTTCGTTTCCCTCTCTGGTGCGGTTGGTTTGGTCAGGTGTGAAAGCAGCAATCGCACTCGGGTGCGCACCAAAAGCAGACCAAACAACGGGTGCGCTTTCAAGCGAACTCTGGAGTGGTTTGTTTGTGGTGAGAACGTGATCCGACCTCGAACAGAACCAACTGCAAAAGTACTGAGCATTTATGGACTAAACCAACTGCGCTGACATTATGTTTATGACATTACCTGATAGATCGTTGGCAACATTTTTGGAAGATGAGCATGTCAGAGTTAAGAATAATTAATGAATGCCTCCGCTTGAAGTGATGAGCCGTTTGAAGTGCTCGCCGTTTGCAGTGCATTAGAACGTTGTTTTCAAGTCGCATCAGCGCTTCATTATTGTTTCCATACTGTGGTAAATTCACACAATGTAGTAGATTATGGCCAGGGACAAAACCAGCCCGCGCGGTCGTCTCTCCATAGTTGTGTAGTTTGCTGGCTTTTCCTCTTCTGTTGGAATTTTCCCACACGTACATTTTGACCAATCGAAAAGCAGTTTAGGAAATACGCCATGGCCAATGAGGGATGTGGATGTTGTCATGTGCCTGCATTTTGGTTCGTTTAAACAGTGGTTCGGACCAAAACAGTGCGGTGTGAAAAGGAACCAAAAAAGCTGAAAAATGCAACAATGTATAATTGTTTGCCCTTGGTTTGAACCAAATGAACCGAACTAGAGATGTGAAAGCACCCTAAGGTAATTAAGACACGCCCTGAATGCGGCATATGTTCGGAAAGGAAATGACGCTTTCTACAGAAAAAAAAGTCAATGCTTTTGCATTCTCTTGCAATTATATAGTTGGATAATTTTATATGAATTACTTGCAATTATTGTAGGCCTATACATATACATATTATAGGCATCATGGAGCCGCTTTTAATATGGAGGTATTGAAATCACTCATTTTTTTGTGTATAGGGAAAGGCAGTACTGAGTCTGACCGCACATTTTACAAGATATTTGTCAATGGCAATCAGGATCTGTTGCACACCAAATCCTCCGACATTGTCCTGTCAGTCATCTCTTCAAAGTGAAATCTGATGTACTGCACAGCAAGCCTAACAATGTCCCTTCAGGGGCTCCGTAGAATGTGTTATTCATTTTCCGTGCCTTTCCAAATTCCAAATTAGGCTTCTGGCAAATCCCTAGTCATATTCACAGTTAGTACTTGGAAAGTCAAGACAAGTGAATTGCATTGTTGGATGCACTAGCCAGTTGTAGACAGCACATATTAGTTGCATACTATTGAGTCTAGGTTGCTCATGTTCTTAACTATAGCTGGCGTGATAGTCCATATCCATGAACTTTGATTCAGCCACACCATTGCCAAGAGAGTACACAGGTATGTAAATAGGTGAGCGTTCTGTCTGGACAGGGTTACATAACTGTACTGATCCGGTTTCTGTGACACAAGGGGAGTTTCAATGGTCAGACACTATGTCACCATGCTGGAATGGAGGGTTAAACCGGTGAGGACAACCCTGCTCTCGCTGTCTGCCAATGAGACGGGCATAGATATCAGCTTCACAGGTCATAAACATACTCGCACGTACAGACATGAATGCTAAATCAACACGTTAATATATCCTGTGGTTACAATTCTCAGTACTCAAGTGGGCTAGCCTGACAAGTCAGACCCACATTAGGGCTGCACGATTAATCGAAATCGAACCGCAATCGCGATTTGGCTTGTGTGCGATTATGAAAGCTCAGAGGCGCCGATTTAAATAAAATAAATAAATGCCCAGTGTGTTAGCGAAGAGCGGCTCTGTGATCAACGCTGCTCCGTCTGAAATACTGCGCGTTTGAGTCGTTTATAACGTGCGTTTGAAAAAGCAACAGGAGTCAAACATCTTCACAAACTAGTGAAGCGTTCATAAACCTGTTCAACAAAAGACAACGTTTAATAACATGTTTACCTCACTTCATATCGTCAGTCGAGTGTGTGTGAGCTGATGTGGCTTCTCATCAGAGTGAGGCAGATGAGGCGTTATTTTATAGTATTCTATGTCAATCAGCACTGCATTATAATACACTTTATTATTATGAAAATACCCTTGACGGCTTGAAGAACTCAAATACACCATATTTTGCTGCAGTCGTGTTTATTGTCGTCATGTTTAATCAAAGCGTCTCTATCTTCTGTTTACAGAACGTCATTACTTCTCTGAGGCAAATGTGGCGTTTTCCGCTCAAGGGCGCCCTCTAGCTTTCAGTATGAATTAAAAACTTTGGATAATCAATAATAAGAAAAAATTATACTTAATACATTTTAAAACTTAATAAACTTAAAAAAATATACATTTATTGGACAATCCATGTTTTTCTTCAATGTACAGGAGTTTTTTCCCCCACAGTGGATGCACAAGAGGTTCATATTTCATATTAAAGACAATTGAAATCACAGATAAACAACACGCACACACACACACACACACACACACACACACACACACACACACACACACACACACACACACACACACACACACACACACACACACACACACACACACACACACACACACACACACACACACACACACACACACACATCTTTTATTTTATTTTTTTACCATAACTCCTTAGGCTTAGACCTTTCTAATGTTTTTAGTCATAGGCTGTCTGCATATTAATAGGTAACCCAGCAGTTTTTTTGTTTTTTTTGATAAAATAAGTTTTCTTTAAAATATTACAAAAATAATAATTATTAGTATTATATTGTTATATTTATTCTGACATGCTCTTTTTATTTGTAATTATGAAAATGTTATTGTAATGGTAATACGTCTTATTTTTTAAAAATATTTTAGCAGTAATAATAATCATAATAATTATTATTAGTCACATTAATATAAAAACACAAAATGTTATATACACACACTTTACATTTGTAAAAAAAATTATAATAACAATAATCGCATTTTAAATCGCAATCGCAATTTTATCCAGAATAATCGCAATTATATATTTTCCCCAAATCGTGCAGCCCTAACCCACATCAAGATGTTTGGTCTGGAAACTCACCATTGACAGGTCTCAATCCGAGGGGCGGGATAAACGGTTGTCTTTCAAACTCCCTCTGCACGCGATAGGATAGCACTACAACCAACCAGAGCAACGACGGTGAAACAGAGCTTGTTGATAGATTAAACAGTCGCCGTATCCGGTCAGCAAAACCCCGAACACATCTTCCCTTTTTAAGAATGACTTCAGTGCCGTTCTTTGTTCTTTTCTCAGAGAAAAGCTTAACTCCAAGTCTTCCAGAGTCGCGGTCAAAGCTGATTCGAAAGACCGCCGCCATTCGCCAGTTTTTGTGTTTACTAGAAGCTGAAGCACGCAAACGCAACTCGGCCGTCGTCATTATGGCCCCGCCCACCGACTCTATACACAATGTGATTGGCCCGGCAAGAGTTAGGGGATTACAGCTCAGAAGGGTATTGAGAGTTGCTAGACGACTATCGCGGGCAGATTAGATTTGCTGCCGCTAGGGTGCGTCCAGATTTCTAGGCTCCAAGTGGGCAGTAGTTTCCTTCAAATTCTAGCAATACTTGTCCTTGCGTAGAGTAGTGGTTTTTAAACAATGAGACTACTAATGTAACTTTTTGTTGAAATTAAGACCATACGACCAAATTTTGTGCAAATTCATCTGTTGCGAGTCAAGTTACAAAACAAGTCCCTATATCCTTAAACCATAAACCCAGTATGACCGGAAAAATATGACCGGACTTGATTGGTTCAAGTAACTATTTGTGTCCTGAATTAGAACACTGGAGTAAAATGTGTTTCAGGCCATAGTGACTCTTTAATCCATCATGACTGGCCATTCACTTACAGCATCCTATTTTCTGTACCGTTCCTTTTCCTTTACTCTTCTCAAAGAGTATCGATTCATGATTCGGATCGCCAATGTCACGTGATTTCAGCAGTTTGTACGCAATCCGAATCATGAAACGATACGCTGATTCATAATGGTTTGAAACTGTTTTGAAACTGGCCCATCACTATATAAGTCGTTATTTAGTTTTTTTTGTGCACAAAAACTATTCTCGTGGCTTCATAAAATGATTGTAGAGCCACTGTAGTGAGATGGGCTTTGTATCGACGTCTTTAGTGCCTTTATGGGTCTTGAGGGAGGAAATGACATTGGTGTCAATGAAGGCCTGTCTGAGCCATCGGATTTCAACAAAAATATCTTCATTTGTGTTTCGAAGATGAACGGAGGTTTTACGGGTGTCCAACGACATTAGGGTGAGTAATGACAGAATTTTCATTTTTGGGTGAACTAACCCTTTAAAAGGATTCATAAAAAATATTTAAAAAAAAACAATCTTACTGACCCAAAACTTTTAAACAGTGTACTGCATATTTATACAAATATGTACATATAAAAATATGTTGCCAAGAATATGTGTTTATTATATGTGCGAGCCACAACAGAAACGAGTGTGATTGACAATGGAAAGCGACAAGCCTTAAAGCCCAAAGTATGTTTCTGCTGTAGATCCACACACCCCGTCTGCGTGCTGCCCAAATTTTGTGACTGCGTTGACGTTGCGTTCACAACAGCGCATGTGCGAGTGACTTGAGAGCTTGAAAACAAAGTCCACTGAATACCGCACACACTACAAAAAATATTTTCAACGCTCACGGCCAAAGGACTATACATAAACTGTAAACCAATTCAGAGGCTGCATCCTTCGAAGGACACACCTTCAGTAGTCCCACGGAGTCAGACTGATGGCAGAACGGTTCGTAGGCGTGACGTCTGAGGCTGAGACTACACCTTAAGAGAGCAAGGAGGCGTTGTTAAATGGGACGGTCTAGCCTGCAGGGGATTGTTCTTGTTCACTGTAAAAAAAATATTGTTGGTTTCACTTAAAAAAGTAAGTAACCAGGTTGCCTTATTTTCAGTTTATTGAAATTAAAAAAAATTGTTGATACAATGAAGTTAATTGATTTAATAAATAGAAACTCAAAATATGATTATCTACACCACATAAAAAATGTGATAAATCATGAACAATTTGGCATGCCTCACAGCGTCATCACAAATAAAACACACACACACACACACACACACACAATTACCCAAATGTTTACAAAATCTTTTAATAAGATTTGAATAAAGGTTGTCGATTCTCAAAAATGTTCATTGTTTTAACTACAAATTTTAATTTCAATAAACTCAAAATTAAGGCAACCAGGTAACCTATTTTTTTTTATATATAATTTTCTATAGTGTAGCAACTGTGACAGATGCCATTGATGAGTGACAGTAATATTTGTACTTTTTTGAAAGTTATATTGTAACTTTCATTGTCTGAAAAAGAGTATAAACTATAGATTTAGACTTAGAAAGATACAAGTGGAATCTTTTGTGTTTGTGTTTGCTTTTTAAATGCGTCAAAATCTGAACCACTTTTCTTTTTACATTTATATCATTAGATATGAGTAAGTTGAAACCCAATACTTACATTCAAAAGTGTAATTTTGTGAATTTCTCTTTTTTAATTTCTTTAAAAATCCTGTTGTCACTGCTGCACAATGAATTCTGGGGTAGACAAAGCCACAAAGGATCCAGCTGCAGTATCCTCAACGAAGGACGCATTTGATGGATCCCCTGAATTGGGACGCTGCATATGAAAGGCTCGAGCGCCCAACCACACGCGTGTGAGAGCACTCAGAGCAGACCGTGGAAAATAAAGTATAGCCGGACCTTCATTTTTAGGTGAAATTGGGCTGCACATGGGCAAGGTGTGTGGATGTCCGTGGACTCTCCAGATGACGAAAATGACATCACACGGGCAGTGTGTGGACCATCGTGGAACTGAAGTATACTTTAGGCTTTACACTATAATTGGATCAGCTGATGTATACAGTACAAAAACAGACATTTTGACACGAAAATATTTTTTCAGAGAAACAAGTATTTCAACTTTGCATGTTTCCTACATCTCTGCAAATATATGGTATTTTTATGCTTTAGTATTCGTACAGTCAAAAAAATAACAGAGCACCTTTAAGTAAAAATCTAAACTTCTGGCAGAGGCCAGGAGAAAGAAAAAAACATATATACAGTTTTAAACCCTCCTTTAGTCACGGAAAGGGCCTTGATTGCTTTTCTGACTGATGTGACACTTCAATTGAATTCACTCAATCTAAAATGTAAAGGGAACAAAAGTGTACGTGGATGAAAAGGACTCTGTTTGCTCAGAAAATCCTCAAGTTTCACAACCGCAATCCTTTCCCAAACCACAAGCAATGCATGAGGCTGCAATCTATATTTATATATGAATGTCTGAAGCGGACTACCTCTGACATAAGCTATGCATATATGAGCATGGTTAGGGTTAGGTTACATTGTGTGGTACCTTGATCTTCTTTCTCCAAAAAAACAGAAAGAAACAGAAGTGGTTGATTTTGGATGTCTGCAGCTTGTATAAATTTACTCTGTAAAAACGGACTCTCAGGTATGTAATGCAATAGCATTCTTGTTATACGATCTTGACAAGACTCTGATCCTATTTGTGTGATCTGTGTATAGATTATACATTAAAAGGGAAGTCTGAACTCAGTGAACTCTTTTCGAAACACACAGACAGACACACACACACCACACACACACACACGCACACACAAACACACACACAGCGTTCCTATGGTCGGCTACACAGGAGCCAGAACTTGTCATACAGCAAAAATAGGGCTGGTCAAACAGTTTACCTTCACATCAATCAAAAGTTTCATACTGAGCTTTCATTGGCCACTACTGTGACAGGCTTTGCACCTGGGGCTATCGCAGGATTACCCAGAAATCCCAGCCAGAGGTCAAAAACTGGAGGGCCAGAGAAGCAAGAGCTGTAAATCAGAACCAAAATACCACCCTGTTGGGATAGCAAGTGTCTTCTGCTAAATATACTGTAAGTCTGTGCATATTATTTATAGTTCTGTTCATATAATACAATGTTTTGTGTATGTGTACCGCAGCATATAAGGGAGTTCCCTTTGGGGATATTTTATTAAATTTGTTCATAACATACTAGAGTATTTCATTAAAAAAGTCAACCCCTCCCCCAGAAATGAATATTTGTTTATATGTTGAATGATTTCTGGGGGATAATGTGACACTGAAGACTGGAGTAATGATGCTGAAAATACAGCTTTTTATATACAGTCATTTTTAAACCATAATACTTCAAAATAGGCTTTTTACTGTATTTTAGATCAAATAAATGCATCATTGTTAAGCACAAGAGACGTCTTTAAATAAAAAAAAATCATAATTATTACAAACTTTTGACTGGTGTAAAAATAATTTATTTATTTTTATTTAATTGCATTTATTTTGGGGGTCTTTTGGGTTATGAAATCTTAGTGCAATGAAAGATTTATGTTTATAAAAATATACACATATAAAAAATATGTCCCTTAAAGCATGCACACAGAAAATTATTTAAAGCACCATTATGATTATTTATTGATTAAATGTGACATTTTATTACAAATAGATTACCATGATATTATATTAATTTTACCATGATATACACATCCTTTACATATGTTATAATATATCATTTTTTTCACATTACAGTGATCTCAAAAGTTAAAGGAAATCCTGCACATTATCAATAACTGGAAAAGATATCAAAACTTGTTTATTAGCAACATTTCGGTCTCATGGCCTCCATCAGGCATATAAGGTCATGACTCATGAGATTTTTTATCCTCTATCCTACCCCCTATCTATTACCAACAGGTGTGCGGTGGTAACTGTCAATTCACATTACAGTAATGAAAAGTATATATATATATATATATATATATATAAAAAAATTTATTTTTATATATATATATATATATATATATATATATATATATATATATATATATATATATATATATATATATATATATATATATATATATATTTCTATGAATTCTAGAATTAAAACAAAGACACCTACATGTTGGATGCCCTGGGGGGTAAGCAGATAAACATCTCATTTTCATTTTTGGGTGAGCTAACCCTTTAAAAGACTGAGCTTGGTCTGGTGATAAGGGCATATAATGCTGCTCAGAAAAATGGAGAGAAGAAAAGTGGCACTTACTTTGTCTCCACTGGAGTAGAAGAAGAACCGCAGACGTACGATGTTACAGTGATCCAACTTCCTCATGATCTGTAACTCACGATTCTGAAAAAAAAGTATAGCCAGAGAAAAAAGAAAATAATCATAAGAACAGACATCAATAAAAGGCTAAATGGTTAGCAAATTTTACCTCAAGGCTAAAGGTTAAACTTATTTTGGTCACACAAATCTGACGCACTTGTGCTCACCTTAGAAAATCGGAGCTTATAGATGTAAACACACAACCAATGATACACACATTCTTACCTTAAACCTTTTATCCTGCAGCACCTTCTTTATGGCCACCAGCTCACCGGTGTCGCAAAGCTTTGCTTGATAAACGACCCCAAACGAGCCGTTCCCGATGACCTTTGTGTCCGTGTAGCTGACCTCCTGAGGTCGGTCGGGACCTTGACCGGGGGTCGCAGCCACCGTTGTAACTTTACTGCCATCTTTATCTCCTAAGGAGAGAGAGAAAGTATGATGTACCATCATGAATATCCCTTTGTAATTCACTGGTCTGTTTAACACGGTCACATGAGCTCTAGGTGACACTATCCTCATTAATGTGTATCAAAATTCACCTGAGCTCATTTTGGACTTAAACACATCCGCTTCACACCTCACCATGTTTTCACACCCCTGAGCAAGTGCTTGAGAACATGATAATGAGGAATATGAGCACAAAATGGGCTCAATCATACAGTAGAAAGATATTTTGAAACCGCTCACTTCTTTACTGCGAGGTTCCATTTCTATTAAAAGAGTATTTTTCTCTCGATTAAACGTTTTTTTAAATGAGCCTCCAATTTAGCAAAGGTCTAGTTTCTTGGTGTAAGGCGTGGCTCTGTATAATCAGATCTGCAGTCCAGTAATGGAAAACTGACTAAATAAATCATTTCATGAGTTTTAATTATGGATAATTACTTTGTGTAGCTAGTAAATGTTGATCATTAATCTGTGAAATGAGAATTTTAATTGGAAACTGTTTAGAAAGTGATCTAGTCCAGGCCAAAGTTGAGGTCATGGAAACTAAATGTCCACTAGGAAATAACACCAGTGACCTTCTGTCCCGTTTTATCACCATAAAGTTGAGGTATTTTACATAAACCCTTCACATTCTCATAAGCTAGACTACCGGTCAAAAGTTTGAGGTTTGCTCGCCAAGACTGCATTTATTTGATTAAAAATACTGTAAAAAACAGTGAAATATTATTACAATTAAAAATAATTGTTTTCTATTTTAATAGATTTTAAAATGTAATTTGTTCCTGTGATTTTTCAGCATCATTACTCCAGTCTTCAGCGTCACATGCGTTGAAAACAGTTGAGGCTTTTTGTGGAAACCATGATACATTTGATGAACGTTTAAAAGAACAGCATTTGAAATATGAATATTTTGCAACATAAATGTGCTTACTGTCACTTCTTGTGCCATTTAATGCATTCTTGATGAAAAAAAGTTCTTGAATGGTGGTGTACATTTACAAAGCAACATAATGTGATTACATTAACAAACAGTTTAATTATGCATGAGAATTGTTCATTTTATGACCAAACAAACAAAGTTTATGTTTCTGAAAGATGAGATGTTTTAGTTTAGAGCAGACACGTTTCTGGAAAATGATGATAAGGGAAGCAATTTTGAATCTGTTCTTCAGTGTCTAATAAACATGAACAAGGAAGGACGTATCAGATTCACCATACAGGTTTCAAAGCATAGACAGTATCATGATTCAGTGCATAGCTTCTAGGTCAGGAATGCATTGGTGTTACAACTATAATCCTTCAAAATAAATGGAATAATTATAGCAGCTCAGTTTGTGTTTGCTTTTTAAATGCGTCATATAAGTCCTTTTTGGTTATGAGTCGTTATTTAGTAGCGGTGTTGGGGGATTAACGCATTACAAGTAAATTAACAAAAAAAATCTAAGTTACAGTAACACAAGTTACTTGGTTTTCCCATTTATTGACTGACATTTCTTTTTCTTATGCAAACATGCGTTATGTATTTGCATACATTTATTTAATCTCATTTTATTAACCAATGTCTTTGCTGCAGTGCTGACCTTCAATGATCCAATTCAACCATACTAAAAGGCAAAAATAACTTTATTATTTTTTTATTAGCATGGCAGCACAGCTGAAAGGTTTGTTTGAGCTGCGCCCTCTAGTGTACAGGCGAGAATTTGCATTTCCTTTAGCCCGAGACTTATTCCTTTCACTTTTGGTGTGAAAGGGCTTTACATTTGCCAAAAATATACCATTTTCTTTTTGATATAAAAAAAAAAAACAGGTGAGAAAAAGTAACACAAGGCATTACTTTCCATAAAAAGTAATGCAACAAGTTGTTTTTTAGGGCGTAATGCAATATTTTAACAAATTCCTTTTCGAAGTAACCTACATCGCACTGTTGAATATATCTGAAAAACACCTGAGAATGAATCATTGAGCATGTAACCTCAACTCATACTCTCAAAAGATTCAACCTTCAGTTTTTGTTGTTGTTGAATGAATGAATCAGACCAGGATCTAGGTCAAAAAAAGAGTGATTTGTTCATGAATTGGACCTTGAGGTAACAGTTTCAGTCTGTTCCTCGCATAGTTTCTGGACACTTGAAACGCAGTGCACTAGTTAGTTACACTGGCTAATTTATGGTGCTTTTATGTGCTTTTTAGAGTTTGGATGTGCTGTAAGAAAATCGTTTTGCAGTGAACAGGAAACACAAATGCATGTTTGCAGGCGATCTGATCCAATTTAAGCAAAATACTATCATAGCGTGTGTGTGTGGCAGGTCAGGTGAGCCGTGGAGTAAAGTGCAGACCGAGCGCACGTTCAGCACAGGGAAATGTGATGAGTCAGAGGGCGTGAGCGTGAACACACACTCGCACGAGGAGCTAATAAAGATCTTCGGCACCCAAACTTACGCAGCACGGAATTTTAATTGAGTCACGGCCCATTACTTAGCCAGATCATCTTCCCATCCTGCTCCTCTGACACCAGCCAGCTGAGGAACTGACTCGTCATTTAGCGATTCAGATAAACTGAGGCATTTAATATAAGACACGGCTTAGCTTAATCCTCTCCCGTCTAGGAGACTTTTCATCATTACAGCTAGAGCATTAATCACATTATCACATACAAAATGATTATCCCTCACCATCGGCAATGATAAGAACAGATGAAAATTAATCGTTTATGAATAAACATTAACTGATTATGAATATCTAATAATTAGCTCTACAAGTTCTACACATCAATCCTTACTTATTTTATTTATATTATAATGAAAATTAGTTAGGATGGACATCATAATTAACTTGACACAAATGAAAACAGGCACATTTGTTTAATGCATTCAATGGCTTGGATGTGCTGATATTAATGATATATTTATGTTCATGTTATGGCCAATAAATACTGATTCAAATTCTATAACTTTTCTTAAATAAATAAAAAATAATACAAAAAATATATATGATAATAATTGCACGATTAATTATCAATATCTGGTAGGGCTCCCTTCCAATATGTAATTCTTTTTTGTGTATGTGCTTTTTTTTGTGTGTTAAAAATATAATATTTTAATGTTAACAATGAATTAATGATTAACACCACTACAATTACCAACAGGCTTTTGTCCCCCACAGGCTCGTTTTCATACACATTAAAGAGACTTCTATCCTAATAAGGTCTAAAATAGCACTAAATAGGTTTATAGCCATAATTTGCTTTGCCATGTTCACAGTATTTTCTTTAATATGAGCTCTGAAATATAATTTCACAGCTGTGAAAGGTCTGCTGCTGTTCTCTGACATCCATGTTTGGTGCATGACGTTAATGAGCACATGATTACATGCTCAGGTGTAGCCCATCTTTAGGACCCACCCTGTGGAAGAAGTCATGCTGCCTCAGGCCTGGGTGTTGCTAATGGCAGCAGGATGAGTCAGCTGGTAAAGTCGATGCTGGGAGTCATTTGCTGTCAGCTGATTAGATTAACGTTAGCGCCACCGGTACATACTCTCACATACATGAACAATTTCCAAAATGCAACACTTCACCCCCAATTATCAAAAGAAAAAAAATGGTCTAGACTGATTGGTCTACTCTGCTCTGATTGGTCAGATAGCCCAGTCTGTTGTGATTGGTCTACTCTGCTCTGACCAGTGGCGCAGATATGATTGGTCTGCCAATGCAATGAAACACACATTACCATATCTGAATTTCAGCTCCGGAGGCTTCCTCAGCGCTTCATACACATTGATATGAACAGAAACATTGCCGCCAGTTTTTCTGTATGAATTCACGATCAAGTCCTCCTGCTTTTAAAGTGCAAGCAACAGTGGCGGAGCCAGGGTTTTTAATTCATAGGGGTGGCCGGGCAGATAACACAGAAATCTTTGTTATTTTAACATAAAAATTAGTTTGATATACAGTGCGCCGCATCTGCACGTGATATTAAAGAGTTATTGACACAATAATGGCAGCCACTGAGGACAGGAAATTTCGTTTTCCTAAGTTTTACTGACATACACTCAACTAAAGGATTATTAGGAACACCTGTTCAATTTTTCATTAATGCAATTATCTAATCAACCAATCACATGGCAGTTGCTTCAATGCATTTAGGGGTGTGGTCCTGGTCAAGACAATCTCCTGAACTCCAAACTGAATGTCAGAATGGGAAAGAAAGGTGATTTAAGCAATTTTAAGCATGTCATGGCTGTTGGTCCGGTCTGAGTATTTCACAATCTGCTCAGTTACTGTGATTTTTACGCATAACCATTTCTAGGGTTTACAAAGAATGGTGTGAAAAGGGAAAACCATCCAGTATGCGGCAGTCCTGTGGGCGAAAATGCCTTGTTGATGGTAGAGGTCAGAAGAGAATGGGCCGACTGATTCAAGCTTATAGAAGAGCAACTTTGACTGAAATAACCACTCGTTACAACTGAGGTCTGCAGCAAAGCATTTGTGAAGCCACAACACGCACAACCTTAAGGCGGATGGGCTACAACAGCAGAAGACCCCACCGGGTACCACTCATCTCCTCTACAAACAGGAAAAAGAGGCTACAATTTGCACTAGCTCACGAAATTCGACAGTTGAAGACTGGAAAAATGTTGCCTGGTCTGATGAGTCTCGATTTCTGCTGAGAC
This sequence comes from Pseudorasbora parva, assembly GCF_024679245.1. Lineage (NCBI taxonomy): Eukaryota > Metazoa > Chordata > Actinopteri > Cypriniformes > Gobionidae > Pseudorasbora > Pseudorasbora parva. The sequence goes on along the minus strand of NC_090175.1, from coordinate 13,796,516 downwards.
ATTCAGATGGTAGAGTCAGAATTTGGCGTAAACAGAATGAGAACATGGATCCATCATGCCTCGTTACCACTGTGCAGACTGGTGGTGGTGGTGTAATGGTGTGGGGGATGTTTTCTTGGCACACTTTAGGCCTCTTATTGCCAATTGGGCATCGTTTAAATGCCACGGCCTACCTGAGCATTGTTTCTGACCATGTCCATCCCTTTATGACCACCATGTACTCATCCTCTGATGGCTACTTCCAGCAGGATAATGCACCATGTCACAAAGCTTGAATCATTTCAAATTAGTTTCTTGAACATGACGATGAGTTCACTGTACTAAAATGGCCCCCACAGTCACCAGATCTAAACCCAATAGAGCATCTTTGGGATGTGGTGGAACGGGAGCTTCGTGCCCTGGATGTGCATCCCACAAATCTCCATCAACTGCAAGATGCTATCCGATCAATATGTGCCAACATTTCTAAAGAATGCTTTCAGCACCTTGTTGAATCAATGCCACGTAGAATTAAGGCAGTTCTGAAGGCGAAAGGCGGTCAAACACAGTATTAGTATGGTGTTCCTAATAATCCTTTAGGTGAGTGTATATAGCCTGATGACATATCATCTGACTACAGATACTGAATAAGGACAATGCGTTTCTCTCAGCATCTTACAGAAATCCTTGAAAAAACATCTATTGTTGTTTCTTAGACTGCACATAATGTGACTCACTCAAAAGGGTCTTGCAACCCACCAGTTGAGAAACTTGACGTAGGCTACAGGTCCTTTAAAAAAAGGAATTTTGGGTTTTCATGAGCCGTATGCCAAAATCATCAGTATTAAAACAATAAAAGACCTGAAACATTTCAGTTGGTGTGCAATAAATCTAAAATATATGAAAGTTTAATTTGTATCATTACCGTACATTATGGAAAATAATGAAATTTTATCACATATGCTAATTTTTTGAGAAGGACCTGTATATAATCTACTGTTCGCCAGACACTGTTGTTCTGCTGAAGCTCATTCAGAATCTACAGTTTCCACACTCGTTTGACTTGCACCTGGTGCTGAGACAAAGTTGGAGTGCGGCAGTGCGCGTCTGATAAGTTTAAATAAACGCAATACTTGTCAAAAAAATGTTTTCAATAAAGACACAGCAGTTGTGAGCGGAGTGGCCAAAGGTCCGCCCCAGGCATGCAAAGTGCGGCCACCCTTGGCGTAAGCTTGGACACCCCATTCACAACTGCTGTGTGTTTTTTGACAAGAATTTCAAACTGCGAATACCTGTCATGCAAAGTGGATTCGCAGCGCTGAAAACAGCACCTTCTTGACTACATGAACCAAACTATTCCAGGCCTTAGCTGCAACTACAGTGTTTTAGGGTGGGGCAAAGTAGATGCTGTCTGCAGGCAAATAAAGAAGACCATATGCTGGCATTATTCAAATTTGTTACATAGTTACATAGGTATGTGACAGAAAAAGAGACTGGAATTGCTGATGACTCGTTTCAGCAGTTCAGAATAAATAAATGTATTTGTTGTACACGTTAATCTTTAAAACGTTGCTGACGTTTTACAGTCAAAAACAGCTTCATTACATGTGTATTGATTCATGATTCGGATCGCCAATGTCACGTGATTTCAACAGTTTGGCAGTTTGACACGCTGATTCATAGCCGTTCGAATCTTTATTTGAGGATTGAAAACAAACCCAGAAGAGAAGACAATGCTGAATAAAGTTGTAGTTTTTGTTATTTTTGGATCAAAATCCAAAAATATTATTTATTTATTTTTTTCATAATCCATATTTTTTTTCCATAAAACAAAAAAGTATTTTTGATGCTTCAAGAGATTGTAATTAACCAACTGATGTCACATATGGACTCCTTTGATAATGTTTTTATTCCCTTTCTGTTCATGGACAGTATAGTGTGTATACAATTTCATTGAAGAAACAGAAAATCTCTCGGACTAAATATAAAATATCTTAAACTGTGTTCTGAAAGGAGGTCTTACGGGTGTGGAACGACATTAGGGTAAGTCATTAATAACATAAATTTCATTTTTGGGTGAACTAACCCTTTAAAATAACCATTTTTTCTGGGTGTGAATTAATCTAAAGAACTTTTTCCCACAATATAGAACCTTTAGTGGAATGGATTTTTTTTTAAGTGTGTGTAGGGTGTTAATAAAAATACAAGCTGCCTAATGAGTTTCCATTATGGCGCAGCACCCACTGACAGGGATATGTTAAGCGCTGGACAAAGTGTCAATCCACGTGTCCTCTCCTATTGTTAAATTTACTGTGACACTACTGTAGGTAGGCTGCCAAGACATTTGGAAAAGGGATAGAGTCAGAGGTGAGTCACACACACACACATCTCTCTCTGATCCTCCTTTCCTGAGGAGCACAGTGGTGAGATACACATCATTAGTGCAGGAAATGAGTGATCCAGCTGGGCTGAGGCTCAGGAGACAGGCCTGTCAATCAAACCATGGGGTACGGATTCAAAGAGTGGAAATGGACATGTTTACAGCTCGTGCAGCTATGCACACACCATCCAGCGAGATAGCAAGCGGGATATCAAGCTATATGACTCAAAAGTTGACATGGCTTATAAATCAATACCTATTCAAGGATCTCAGGGCAGTAAAACAGGCCATGAGCTCATCAAAGAACAGCTTCCTTGTTAAAAACAATGAATCTAACCAGCTAAGAGGATCTCAGATCAGCCCTCAAATGACAGATCTGTTCACAGGAATATCCTGAATCAAGCTAGACTATGTAATTTTTCGGCACTAAAGGTTGCCTATTCAAAACAAAGGAGCGGCTTGATGAGATTGAGCGCAGAATCTTGGGAGTTGTCAGCCGGTGGAAAAGAATCGGGATGGGACGCGGGCTGAAATCATGTTCATGGATGAGATTATTAAAGGAAGTGTATGTAAGATTGTGGCCAAAACTAGTACTGCAGGTGCATCCCCTCTCCCCCTCCCCCCTGACTCGAGGTTTCCAGATAGGCTGCAGGATCAGCAGGAACGTTTGTAGCTGCAGCTGTGGTAACTAGAGCAGATCTGGCAACCCGGATGCAGAAACACTACTGACTTCGTGATTGGTCGATAGGTGGAGGGTGGAGCTTCAGGCCAAAACATCAACATCAGTTGAGGGCTGCAACAGCAACTTTTACATGACAATATCCTGGCCGGACTGCTGTTGTCAGTGATAGAAGAATTTTAAATTAACATGATTTCTTAATGTCTAGTGACATGTCAGGACCATTTTATGATTAAATGAAATACATTTCTTACATACAGTTCCTTTAACCTTCATGTAGTATAAAGCAGAGCAGGACTGAGTGTTGTGGAAGCTGAACGAGATCGCTATTGAGATGTGTGTGACGCACGGCTCGACAGCAGTGGAGCTTTTATTATGCCACAGTTGCCGCTTCAGTTTCTTCCGGTAACACAGCACTGTTGTATCATATTAGATACATTTAAGTGTGTTGAAAAATTATATTATAAGGTTTCTATAAAGTGGGACATATGACCAATCAGAGCAGAGTAGACCAAACACACCAGACTGGGCCATTGACCAATCAGAGCAGAGTAGACCAATTAAAACAGACTTGGGCCATCTGACCAATCAGAGCACAGTAGACCAATTAAAACAGATTTGGGCCATCTGACCAATCAAAGCAGAGTAGACCAATGTGCGTTCTCTCTGGGCTACTATGAGACACTTGTTGCACACTGCAATAAGCTAGATCGATATTAAAATATTATATTAATAAATGCTGGATGGCTTGTGTTGCTAAAGTTTTGTGTCTATATATATCTCAAAAGATGTTCCCTTGTTGAATAAAACATATATTATATCGAGGGTAACGGGGGTATGATGTAATTGATAGGCGACGCACAGACATGGTCCGTGTCCTGGTTAAAATGGCTTATTTCTCTGGATTTAAACATTTTTGGAAACATTTGGGATAAGTACACAAGTCAACAAAATATATAACAGTGTTCTAGTGGTTCGTGGTAATTTTAATCCAAAAATCTTACATATTGTGCCTTTGATATAAGCTGTATGTCATGTATACATCATGTAAATGTGCCAACCAAAACCGGACGGTATAAAACACAACAGTATAGCATTACAACTCTGAATCAGTGCTTACATGATGCGTATATGACAACAATTCTGATTAATATCTTTTAATGTTTGTGCATGCAAACACAGTCATTGTCTATGCAGAAAAAAGGTGCAATCTCCTTGGTATAAAACTACTGAGCTGTGCAATGATGCCCAGGCAGGGTGCTTCCTTAATGCACAATGCAGCAAATGTATTTCCATTGAGCAGATCTGATAATAAAAGACAGGACCTGACCCATCCCTAGAGATCCAGGCAGCACTACATTAGAGGATAGATTACATGACAGATGCTCACAAACTGTATATCATACACACATCCATCCTAATCATAGCCAACTGTGCATTTCTTGTTTCTCTAATGGTGTTAGGCTGAGAAAGATTATGATATGAGACATAGAGGAGATACTTACTGCTGACTTTCATGTTGCCAAAGGCTGAAGGCTGCGGCAATGGTTTGCAGCTCTCCGCAAATGAGGTGGTCCTAGGCCGGCCTGACATCTCCAAGATCCCGTTACTCTTTAACCACGATCCTTATAGGCACCTTTAACACAAGGGTCCCCAAAAAGCTTCTGTTTAACGTTACGCAAATGAAGGAAAACTCCAGTGTAGCTCTTCTAATGCAATGCATTCAGAGGTGGTCAGCTGATGGGAGATGAAGATATCCGTCCTTTAATGTGCCGTTTAAAACACTGTACAAAACAAATGTTACAGATTAGTCCCCGTCTTAGAGTTGCCGATGATAAAGTCAGAGGAAAATGTCTATGGAAAGCCAAAATCTCATTATCTTGAACACACATTCAGACTATCTCAGTTCAGCATATCCAGATCGCAGAACTGTTATCTCGCATGCGCATAGATGAAATCTACCGGGATCAGATAAACTCACTCAATGATATAGTTTATCTTTCACTTTATATTCTTCAGATGTTGCCGGCGTGTATCGGATAAAGCTGACACCGAGACTTGCCATGACCGCATTAGTCCTTGAATAATTATCTAGATCCTATAAAACGCAAATAATTCAGGTATCTTTCTTCCCAGATGATCGGTGAAATGTCGCTAGCCTTTTCTTGACCCCTTAAAGGGGAGGGGGAAAAAATCAAAGAATCCCTGATGAAGATGTTCCCTTTGGGTTAACACAGCCGCGGATGCCTCCTCTCTTAACGATGTGAGATTCGTGAAAGAAAGAATCATTCCCGAGAGTCGAATCTTTTACAGTGAATCGAATCTGACCAGTCGGAATCGTTTTCGAGTCAACTGATAGCAGACTGGACGAAGATTTGAATTGCAAGTAACTTTAATATTCAAATAGCAGAAATGTCGACACATGAAACGTACTGGAAATACGTTTAATGATGGATTGTTTCAGGTCAAATGTAAATAAATGTTCAAGATTTGTATCTATTCTAAATTATAATGTTTTTACATATTTACTGCAAACTGGCTGCACTGCGATCAAAACTTAAACCATAATCGATTTTTTTGTGTGTTTTTTTTAATAACATAAGAACATTGCTAAAGGAATACATACAGATACATACATAGATACACAAAATAGAATGCACCATTCTACACAATTGACACACATCTTACAACAAATTGAGAATTTAATAATTAAAAATAAGAATACTATAGGGGAAAAAAAACAAAGTTATTAAAAAAGGGTTTTACATGTAGCTTACACCGAAATGTCAGAGACCACGTGGTGGCGTAAAAAAATCCCTGAACTCGTTCAAAAGAACCGATTCGCGGAAATGAGTCGAACTTGACTTCCCATCACTACCTCCTAGCGGACAGTAGAGGATAGCGCAGTACTCCCTCTCTCTTTTCTGCTGCTGTTACATTACTGTCTCAGTGTCTCTACAGTCGGCTTTAGAAAATAGGTAGTGTTTTACGTAAAGATGCTTTTTTAAACGTACAGCTCTCAGCTCAACGACTAAACTTTTACTTGTATTTAAAATTGTGAACGAGCGTATGTAACGTACGCCCAAAATGGGCAGACAATCAATTCCGATAATTCAGGATAAAGTTTTAGATTTTAGATCAAGCTAATGTAAATTACGACAAAAAAGTATTAATTTAAAAATTGTGAAATTATTTTTCCTCCATCATCGACTCTCTCGTCACACACCCTAGGCTACTAGACAAAACGCCATGATGCGCGTACATTATGACGTACTTCACGCTGTATGCGTCGTGGCGTCATTGCATTCAGCGCCAAAATGGCGGCGTTGCAAGATGGACCGATGGAGCTGGACGCAGAGAAAGAGACAAAGCCAGAAATACTTAGCGATGGGGCGTCAAACCTATCGGGGAACACTGGAAACGGGGCGCTCTCCTCATCGCCCCTCACCGCTGCCCCCGCCGGTGCAGCACCGAAGCCGGAGGACCAACAAACTTTGATCGCAGTGCTGCAGTTTCTGAAGCGAAATAAACTGTCAGAGTCGGTGGAGATACTGAGGCGGGAAGCCGGTCTAGCAGAAGACCAGGAGGACTCGCTGACTGCCGATGGCAATGGAGGAGGAAAAGGGGACGGGGAAGGAGTGGATGCAAAGTCTCTGCTCAGCCGAGTGTCCATCACAGCAGCAGCCGCCCCCCAGAGCACGCTCACCCCTGTGCCGATAAAGAGTGAGTGGACAAACAAATTCTAATTGATGATATACACAATGCACCTTTTAAATTATAGCAGCAGCACAAAATCAGTGTTAGCTCTTGCTTATTGTCGAGTTAGTCTACACCAGCTGCCTCAACAGAACATCGTTATTCATCCCTCCTTCATAGTCTTGCTTAGTGTGTGTGTGTGTGTGTGTTCGTATTTACAGGGGTCGGCAACCTTTTCCGAGTTAATCACTGTGCCAAACAACCCATATAATCCCTACCCCTCATAAATACACAAACACATTTTAGATAATCATTACTGCTAACATGGAACTAGTACAAAACCTTCATTTCTGAACCAATTTTTCATAAAATCTTAAAATAATATCATAAATGTGTCGTTTGTTTTCAGGTTTACATTAGACTTTGAAGAACAGATTTCCAATGAGCCTATTTACCCCTGTCTGGTCATTCATGCTGAATGTGTTAAAGACCCAACGACTAGATATAATGAATGAAGACCTGGAGTCAGAATTATAATAAATAGAAGATAAATTGTTAACTGAAAAATATTTCGCACTTTCATCAGCAGAAGTCAGCTTCACTCACAAGGCGTTTGTAGGCTGCTCTGCATACATTTCCCAGGATTTTTGGATTAACTGTTTAAACCTAAATGGTTGTAATTCAAGAATGCTTTGGATCTAAGACATAAGGTTGGCCTTTTTTAAAGACATATTGCTGAAGTGAACGCTTCAAAAAGTAAAAGTTTAAAAATATATATATTTTATATAAAATTATATATTTGACAAAAAAAGTAATCTAAAAGTTATATCAAATCAAAGCCATTTCTCGGGTTTATTATCCATCTGTAAATGTTAGAATGTCATGCAAATATTTCCATTTTGCTGCCAGGAGTGGACGAGCCTTCTGCTAATGAAACAAGCATTTGTGTCAAACAGCAAATAGAATAGGAGCGCCATAATTCTGACTAAAAGATACATATTTCGAAAATTTGTTGTTGAGCAATAAATGTGCCATATGTAGAATTTGAAACCTTTTTATAGCAGTAACTGTAAAGTGACTATTGTAATGGGGTAGCTAATCAAAATAGCCTAATATGGGTTAAAGGGTTAGTTCACCCAAAAATGAAAATTATTTAATTAGTTACTCACCCTCATGTCATTGGACACCCGTAAGACCTTCGTTCATCTTCGGAACACAAATGAAGATATTTTTGTTGAAAGCTGATGGCTGAGAAAGGCTTCAGAAAGGCCTCCATTGGCATTCAGTACATTTCCACTGACCCACTCACAAGACCCATAAAAGGCACTAAAAACATTGATACAAAGTCCATCTCACTACAGTGGTTGTACAAGAATGTTACAATGTGACGAAAATAGTTATTGTGCGCACAAAAATCAAAATAACGACTTTATCCACTAAGTTATTGATGTGAACCAGACGCATGCGTGATAATATGATGCAGCTCCACCATTCAGAGACATGACCCGGAAGAGGAGGAGCGCCGCTATCGCGTGAGTTCCAGGTGAGTTCACATCTGAGACCTACACGGAAGACAATAACTTGGCGGATAAAGTCATTATTTAGATTTTTTTTGCGCTTAAAAACTATTTTCGTCGCATTGTAACATTAGTGTACAGCCACTGTAGTGAGATGGACTTTTTATCAATGTTTTTAGTGCCTTGTGAGTGGGTCAGTGGGAATGTAATGGAGGCCTTTCTGAAGCCTTTCTCAGCCATCAGCTTTCAACAAAAATATCTTCATTTGTGTTCTGAAGATGAACGAAGGTCTTACGGGTGTTCAACGACAGGAGGGTGAGTAACTAATTCAATAATTTTCATTTTTGGGTGAACTAACCCTTTAATTAGTCAGGACTTGTGTTTTTATTTATTTTCATTTGTAGTTTAGTGAATTTAACTTTGCTTTAAAAAGAAATATTTTTATCTTTTAGATTGTAATGTTACGATTTTAGAATGTAAGGTGATTGGACCCTTTTTTGCACATGAAATTACTACATGGTTATGTTCTCTGTATTTGTTTTCATAGCTTTCAATATAAACTTTGTGTGTAGGACAACATTGGGCAGGATGTGAAATAAGACTTATTAAAAATAAATACCGAAATCTTTTATCTAAATAAAGAAATGTTTAAAAATAAAAAAAAATACAGAGATGCATACCATATATCACCATTCAGCCCAAAAATACAGATATGATTTTGTCAATTTTTATCTCCTAACTTAAAGGGGTGGCGCGATTGCATGCGATTTTTCACTTGTTTTTTTTTTTTTTTTTTGTGCTTTTGTTAGTGTGTAATATTGCTGCTTGAGCATAAACAGTATCTGCAAAGTTACAGCGGTGAAAGTTCAATGCAAACGGAGATATTGTCTTTTATAGTTATGGCAGTTTATTGCCTACAAAAACGGCCGGTTTGGACTACAACGAGCTTCTTCCTGGGTCGGTGACATCATAAACCCTCGCTCGTCACCGCAGATGTGACTTCTGCCCGTAATGGTGAGGGGCGTGGCGTTTCTGGCAACCTGTGCTTGGCACTTCAGCCAATAAAAATACAGGAAACTACATTTGGCCATCTAACCAATCTAAGACCATTGCGTTTTTCAGAGGGATGGGGTTCATAGAAGCAGGAAGAAAACGAGCCGCTCAAAGGACAGTGGAGACAGTGGTGTGGAAAAATACAAATATAAGAAAAATACAGCGTAAAAAAAAAAGTATCAAGACATGTTATACTGCACAGCATAAACACAACCAAGCCAAAACCACGGAACCACCCCTTTAAAAAAAAAAAAAGGCTCAGTCAGGAATGATTACCTAAAAATGTGGATCTGTATGCAGGTTTGAGGTACTTTATCTGAATGAAATGCATAGACCTTTCTTCCTTTCCTCAGCAAAAACCTATGGCATGTATGTATGGTATAACTATACATATTCAGACCCCTGTGTGTGTTTATGTTGTTGGCTCCAGACACAGAAGACCAGCCGGATGTCCGTGTGGTGCTGTCGGCGTACAGCCAGCAGGGGGACCCCTCTCTGTATCAGGTGTACTACAGCGACCTGAAGAACTTCATAGAGTCAGTGCTGGACTGCCACCGAGCAGAGCTGTCCCAGCTCTTCTACCCTCTGTTCGTTCACATGTACCTGGAGCTGGTCTACAACAACCATGAGAGCGAAGCCAAGGCTTTCTTTGAGAAGTAAGCAGCAGATCTCTTTTACAGGTGGAATTAATCCGGGACAACATACAAATCAATCATCATGTAATTTGATGGTCATTTTTATTCTGTAAGTCTAAAAACTGTGGTTTAACCAGTTCGCGTCCTTTTTGCTGATAGGTTTAGCGGTGATCAGGAGTGTTACTATCTGGATGACCTGCGTGTTCTTTGCGGCCTCAGTAAAAAAGAGCACATGAAGGGGAACGAGGCCCTGCTGGATTTCCGCACTAGCCGTTTCGTGTTGCGCATCTCCAGAGACTCGTACCAGCTTCTGAAGAGACACTTGCAGGAAAGACATAATAACCAGATATGGAACATCATCCAAGAGCACTTGTACATCGACATCTTCGACGGCATGCCCCGGAGCAAGGGTCAGATCGACAGCATGTCCGGCAGTCTTGGGGGAGAGGCCAAACGAGAAGTCAATAAAGCCAAGGTTTGATATGAAGAGCAAGTGTTTCTATATAATAATCAAAAGGTTGGGGTTTGTGAGATTTTTTTTCAAAGAAAAAGAAAACTGTAATATTTTTATCAAATGTTTGTTGATCACAGAGCTTGTTTTTTGTGATAATCCAAAAGCCAATGGAAAAATCCTATTGGGTTTTTCTCGAGGGAACCAGCGTAATGCCACCTTCGCCTCTAGAAACCAGCTCGTATTTGGAAATGATAGCATGTTTTAATGATGTGCCATCTTGTTTCTAATGGTACCAGGTGTACTACGGGCTGTTGAAGGAGCCAGAGATTGAAGTCCCACTGGATGATGAAGATGATGAAGCAGAGAATGAAGAAGGGAAGCCCAAAAAGAAGAAAACTAAAAAGGACAGTATAGGCTCCAAGAGTAAGAAACAAGACCCGAACGCCCCTCAACAGAACAGGTATAACAGAAACTCATCAGTCAGCTGCTATGAAAAACCAGCTTGAAATGAATTGTACACTACTGTTCAAAAGTTTGGGCTTAAAAAGGTTTTTATTTTTTATAAATTAGTACTTTTATTCAGCAAGTGTGCATTTAATTGATCAAAAGTGACAGTAAAGACATTTATAATGTTACGAAAACAACACTGTTATCATGGTTTCCACAGACATATTAAGCAGCACAACTGTTTTCAACAGTGATGATAATCAGACATCTTTCTTGAACATCAGAGCATCGTATCAGAATGATTTCTGAAGGATTATGTGACACTGAAGACTGGAGGAATGATGCTGAAAATCACAGGAATAAATTACATTGTAAAATATATTCAAATACAAAACTGTTGTTTTAAATAAAAAATGATATATATATATAATAATAATTATAATTATTTCACAATATTAAAGCATCTTACCGGCCCCAAACTTTTGAATGGTAGTGTATATTGGACTTTTCTTTTCATGAGAACTTAAAGCTTATGCTTAAAGTGATAGTTCACAAACAAATGAAAATTGTCATCATTTACTCACCCTCAAGATGTTCCAAACCTGAATGTATTTCTTTCTTCTTCTGAACACAAAAGATATTTTGAAGAATATAAACAGTTGACGTTAGCCATTAACGTCCATAGTATTTCTTTCCCATACTATGGAAGTCAATGGGACCCGTCAACTGTTTGGTTGCTTATATTCTTTAAAATATCTTTGTTTGTGTTCAGCAGAAGATCTAAATTAATTCATACAGATTTGGAGTAAATGATGACAGAATTTTCATTTTTAGGTGAACTATCCCTTTAAATGATTTGAAACGGTTTAGTTTCATAACATGTTATTCTTTTTCGGGCTGATCTGACAGGATCCCTCTGCCAGAGCTGAAGGACTCGGACAAACTGGATAAGATCATGTACATGAAGGAGAGCACCAAAAGAATCCGGCTCGGCCCAGATAACCTGCCTTCCATTTGCTTCTATACGTTCCTCAATGCGTACCAGGTTGGTGGTGTTTGCTCATTATTGAGTTGGGCGTTGCTTAACTTTGCACGTGCTGATTGTGTGTTGTCGCTCAGGGTTTGACGGCGGTAGACTTCACTGATGACTCCAGTCTGTTAGCGGGAGGATTTGCAGACTCCACAGTACGCGTGTGGAGCGTCACACCCAAAAAATTACGGAAAGTCAAATCTGCAGCAGGTATGTACCTTCTTGTTACTCCCACAAAAGTTTAAGTGAAAAATTTCCTTTTAATATCTTCCTTTTAACAACCGTATAACTTTTATTTCCAGATTTAAACACTAAAAGGGTTATTCCACCCAAAAATTAGAAATCTGTCATTTACTCACCCTCATGTCCTTCTGTGAGATGCCATGAAAACCCATAAAACTTTTGTTTGTCTTCAAAACACAAAGATATTTTTAATAAAATATGAGATATGTCTGTCGCTCCATTGAAAGTCTATTCACCCAAAATCCTGAAGGTTCATGAAGAGATCCAGGGAGGATTTCTCTGTTTTTATACTGATTTCTGTATTTTTTGACCTTGGACCCATTAAGATGACTGTATGGATATTGGAATTACCGGAAACAATTTCTAAACGAATAATACATTTATTTTATGCATGGCTTGCTTCTGACAGCCCTGCGTGAGCTTGCGGCTCCTTCTGTTAGCTGTATGCTATATACTCTTAAACACGGCGGGACACACCAAGCCATTGACAAAGAATGAGTGGCGACTAAAGCGACTGTGTTGTCGCCTCTCATCGGCAAAATCTGCTCTTAAACACACCAAAAGGACTAAAGGCCACTGTCTATAAGCAAGTTTATTCTGCGTATAAGTAAATATCTGTCTATTTCAGCAAGTATTAATAGTCTATTTTCATCATCCTATAAAAAGAGAAACGGAAAGGACTGGAGATAACAAAGAAGCGTGTGCTTACCATTTTGGATATCAATCACGCTGATCACTTTCCATAAATCCAGTCAGTTCATGTTATTATTAAATTATTTGTGCATTCGAATGCTCAGGTAAGATGACGTAAAATTACAACAGCCTTCTTTCAGTTCTGTCTTGACTCGTCTGCTAAGGCTGGCCACACACTTGGAAGATTTTGAGCCTGATTTGCAACTCCAAGCGATCGTGGGGCGTGGCCCGATATAAGGCCTGTCCTAAATTATTTTTGTCCAAAAAATCATCAATTGTGTGATGTCATAATTTACTGCTCCCGATTGCATCGGAGCCTGCACAGTCACAAATCGTAATTATCAAACATGACTAATATTTACAACACTTCGTCGTGCTGCCTCTGACGTGATAGCCAATGAGAGCGAGCAAGCTCCACCAACAGGATGTTGTTACTTCTATAGCTGAAATTTGACAGCCACAAACATGCCCCGGAAGATGAGTGTTGAGAGAGTATTTTTCTTCCCGTCAAACAAAACTCACACCAGGAGAACCAGCTAACGATGTCAAACGTTCTCGACTTGTCTTTCTTCTTATGTCATGTGAGATTTCACTTCACTTTGAAAATGTTCAACAGGTGTGTGGTCAGGACGACTCTTCTAATGTGTGGAGGATTATAATGCTAAAATCGGTTAAAACTGGTGGTCCCCCACAGTTAAAATATTTAATTTAGACATTTAAACATTAATCTGCAAACATGCATATCACATCAAATATGGCAAACGGAAAGCTCAACTGCACTTGCTTGACACACAAAACAAACCTCTTAGAAACCTACGGAAGCTCAGTTGAATTAACTTTCAAGAAACAGAAAATCTCAGAAATCTCTCCATTTGTGTTTCAAAGATGAATGAATGTCTTACGGGTTTGGAATGAGAGTAATTGATTCATTTTTGGGTGAACTATCCCTTTAAAGATTTTTGATTTATAGACCCCAGTGTAATGCCGTCCTTTTCTCTAGATCTGAATGTGATTGATAAAGAGTCTGATGATGTTCTGGAGAGGATCATGGATGAGAAGACGGCCAGTGAGTCTAAAATCCTACATGGTCACAGTGGGCCGGTGTATGGCGTCAGCTTCAGTCCAGACAGGTATTAAACATGGCCTTGAAAGTAACTTTTATATCACCATGAAATGATCCTGTAATACAGGATATCGGGGGAACCTTGATGAAACATTTTTTGCATGATTTGTTATCTTTCAGCAGTTTTGAAGAGTTCTGTACCAGCTGAGCTGACAGTGTGGTTTAATATCTTCATCTATCTCTTAGGAACTATCTGTTGTCCAGTTCTGAGGACAGTACAGTCAGACTGTGGAGCCTGCAGACGTTTACATGTCTCGTGGGGTATAAAGGACATAACTATCCAGTGTGGGACACTCAGTTCTCACCCTTCGGCTACTACTTTGTGTCTGGAGGACACGACAGAGTGGCACGGTACACTAGATTCTTATTATTGTAATGTTATTTAACTACTAATACATTTTCTATAAGGGCGTATACTAGCATAATGTATAAAGGATGGATGGATCTAGTGCGAAAGAGAATCAAAATACTCAGTCGATTTAGGTAATTCAGGCAAGTGTTATACATCATTATAATCTCTTAAGTTTCTACTTTTATTTGTGTACACTCATAATAAAAACAAGTTGTGCTTTTTGCTTAATAAAACAAAACAAAAACATAATGCGCGATCTACAGCCTCTCCCTCAATTAGGTCCAATCTGATTCTCTTCAGAAAATGAACTGTAACTCAGTGAATACTTGTCACACAAACATATGTATAACGAAACGTTGAAATGTCAGGTTTTAAACAATGTAAATCAAATCTCAAACCAATATTCTCTGTTTATCTAATCTGTTTGAAAAGAGAGAGAAGTCATTCGTTTTAATTTGTATTTATTTTTTCAAAAACCATGCATACACGTTATTTTCTCAAAAATACAAGCATGTGTGTACATGTTGCTAATATATTATAGTAGCCCACTATCCCAGTTTGTGCTGAATACAGTGTAATGACACTTTTGCCATTAATATGTTTATAAGGAACTGAAAAAACATGTCAACTTCTAAAGGGTCACAAAACTGTGCAGTCCTCTAGGGATTAAACATCCATGTTGGAAGACACATCATGGCCATATTCCAGGATGACAATGTCAAGATTTATCAGACCCAAAATGCGAAAGAATGAAGAATCATTTTCACATGGGAACTGGCACCTGCAGACCTTAAATTCAGTGAAAGTCTTTGGGATGTGTTTGAGGAGACTTTACAGAGTAAAGGACTCTTATATTGACAGTACAAGATCTTGACCAAAAATAGATGAACCTCTTGATGGAAATAAATATGTTTGCATCTATTTTCTACACATTTTTGGCCTAGATCTTGTATTAAAAAACAGACTTGCCAGTGAAGGATAATATATTGAAAATATTTTCAAGACCTTAATCAAATATTCATATTAAATCTTTATTTGCTTCCTAGGCTCTGGGCAACGGATCATTATCAGCCACTGCGGATATTTGCTGGGCATCTGGCTGACGTCACCTGCACGCGATTCCACCCCAACTCGAACTATGTGGTCACAGGCTCCAGCGACCGCACTATACGCCTCTGGGATGTCCTGAATGGAAACTGTGTCCGCATTTTTACAGGTCACAAGGTACTGAAGGCTTCCAAAGGTGACTGGATGAATGAAATCAGCACTGCACAGGAAATCCCATTAATGCCTTTTGCATTGAATTTACTTTGCATCTCCCTCTCCGTCTCTGTGAAGTTCTTTTGGTATTTGTTTACTCTGTCGGGTGTTTTTTTTAGTACTATTTTTATAGGCCTAGTATTTAATAATATTTAGAAATTTATATATTTTTGTTTTCAATTTAACATTTCAATTTAGTTTTTTTATCAGTTGTGTTTAGCTTTATTTTTATCTTTAGTTTAAACTTATTTTATTTCTGTTTCAAATTTTCTAAATAAGTTTTAAAAAATCTAGTATTTTTATATTTTATTTATGCTTTATTAAAGTTAATGTTAGCTTAATCAAACTATAAATCTTTTTCAATAAATCTGTTCTCTATCTTAACAGCTAATTTTAAACCCTTCACCGACAAACCTGCTCATCTCTTCTTTCTTATTTCTATGCTTTGCAGTTTATCATCCTATGACTGTTGTATACCTCAATTTGTTTTATATTTTAGTCATACGAGTAATAATACAAAGTGGTAAATGTTTGATTTTCAGGGGCCCATCCATTCTCTAGCATTCGCACCTAATGGAAAGTTCCTGGCCTCTGGATCCACAGACGGGAGAGTTTTACTCTGGGATCTTGGGCATGGGCTGATGATCGGAGAACTGAAAGGCCACACAGACACGATTTATGCCCTCAAGTTCAGCAGAGATGGAGAAATCCTCGCATCAGGTTTGGGCTGTTGGCTCTTTATCTCAAGGTCACGTATCTGTGGAATATTGTTTGTCCACAGATTAAGATTAGTTTTGATTGGATTGATGTAAAGTGTTGTTACAGTATCATATCTGGTACAGGCATTTGCATCTGCAACTTGAGGCATTTTTATCCCCCAATTATGAGCTCCATGTTCTCTTAAATCATACTATAAGCCATAAAAGCTTGATGTAAAAATTGATACTCAAAACATAGGCACATTTTTATTTGAAGGTTACTAAACTATTTTATTTCAAAGAATACATTTTGCCGGACTATTGTTTAATATTTCAGGCTTTTTACAGGGTTAAAAGTAATCAAGTTCAGCTTGAAACGCTGTGTATTTTGTTCCAGGCTCTATGGATAACACAGTTCGCTTGTGGGATGCCATGAAGGCGTTCGATGACGTGGAGACGGACGACTTCACTGCAGCGACGGGCCACATTCACCTGCCTGATAACTCTCAGGAGCTGCTGCTGGGGACATACCACAGCAAATCCACACCCGTCACACACCTGCACTTCACCAGACGCAACCTGCTTCTGGCCGCAGGAGCCTACAACTCCCAGTGAAGTCGCCACAGATCTCGGAGGACAATGACCTTATGTAGCTATCTGTTTTTCATGAATGGTGCACGTTATTTAAATATCACCAATCACCCTAACATGTGAAATTGGTTCAAGCGAAGTGAAAGAACAAATCAAAGCACTGAGCAGACCTAGGAGCAGCGACCAATACCTCTTTTATCATTCAAATGCTGATCCTCTCTATTACACCTTATGCTCGTAAGCTAACTTTTTTTTCTCTTCCATGCTTGTTTTCAAGGTCCTTATGCATCAAATATCTCAACATGACATGGCTGGTCTCCTTGTGTCAATTTTAACTTTTCCATTCTAATTCAGAAACTGGTCTTTGCAATGCATGCTGTTCATATTTTCTGTACAAGTTTTTATACTAGTGCCTCAAAGTGTAAATAAAACAAGTTTTCTACACAGCGTTTGTTGGGTACAAGTGATTTATTTTATTCTTTACATAGTTGAACTGAAGTTATGAGGTCAAAACAAGGACATCCAGCTTCCCCTCCGCTCATTCTGCAATCACAATACATCCTGAAGACAGAGGAAAAGAGTTGGAATGGAATTGGAAATGTATGTTCATTTAAATTAAATGCAGGTGGAACTTACTATAAATTAACTTGATGTCACAGCCTTTTGCTTCTTGGGCTTCAATTTGAAGAAAAGGATAATGGCAGCAATGCTGGCGTATGTGGCCAACACACACTAGAGTCAAGGGCGGGAGGGAAAAAAAGTTGAGTTCACAAAAAGTACTTTTAATTTAGTGAAAAACAAAGGCAAAACGTATGGAAACTTTTCTACCACCTAATAAGATTGTATCTAAATTCTGAGGGAGGGGGAAAAAAGTATGCTGTGAGAGAGCTGATCCTAAAATAATTCAGGATTTAATTTAAGTTTATCTTACAATTCTGAAGGGAAAAAAGATAACTATTAAAATTAGAATTTTAGAATAGAAATTTATAATTGGCATTTCTGAGGAGGAAAAGCCAGAATAGTGAGGAAAACTATTAAAATTTGACATTTAACGTTACATCCCACAATTTTGAGGAGAAAAAGCCAGTTAGATGAAAACTAACAAATAAAACTAGGTTTTTATTCCGTGGTGAAAACAATCTCTATCAGCAAAGCATGTTTTATTTTAACTGCATAATTTTAATTGAACTTACATTCCTCCTGCCTGTGATTGTGTACGAATTGAAGTACTTGGCGATGCCAGTGAACTGGTGTTGAGTTCCAGCGTCGTGTCCACCCATGATTTCTGTGCGAATCTGGTGATCAAGAATTCATAAAGGATTATTAATACAATACAAGTACGCATAGTTTTTAATTTATTTACGCAAGGTCACGAAGAATAAGTAAGTTAAATGACCAATCTGCTCATTGGAGTAATGGCAGGATGTTTTTGTGAAATGTAGTTGTCGTTTTAACATGAGATTTTATATGTAACGTTAATTTCTATAATTTTATTAAGTGTTAGATATTACAATATGATGCCTGAACCACCTCATCTCGTTTGCTAAAACGAACGTCATTATTGTAATGATGTAAAGCGACCTCTGTGCTTTAAGTATAATATATTCGTTTCGCAAGCAATATAAAAGCCACGCTTTCTAAAACATGCTAGGGAAAAAGACTTTTCAGTTAAAATTTGAGACATGACTTACCAAGCAAACTGGTGCCCTTCAATGGAGGAGAGGCCGGAAAGCGAATGTTTGAAGGAAGTCCCACCTCCGTGGTGATATCTTGAATAGACTGTGGTCATTGGAGGACACTCACGTCAATCCCTTTTTACACTAAATCGATTGGTTTACAGAGACGCCAATCTGTTAATCCAGTCATCCTATTGGTTGAGTCTTTGTCTTTACTCTACAATCGTAAATCCCGCCTCTCGAAGTTAACGTCCGGGTCGTGAGGATTGCACGCTTGTGAGAAACATGTGAGATTTACTTGCATGAGAGCGTTTTACACTGATCTACACACAGTTTTAAAACGTGAGTAAAATCAGTTTGTTTTTACTGCTGGGGTGTTAATGACCTATGTTGCGTAAATGTAAGGAATATGTTGATTAAATGTTGTATTATAGTACAGGTAACGTTATATGTTGTGTTTCTCATGTGTCGTCGTGGTCAGTTTAAACAGTAACGTTGGATACATGAATTGCGGTTAATATGGTTGTTAATGTTAATAACATAATACAATATGTTTTATTCCTTTGTTGCGTGATTGAAATCACTAGAGTCCTTACCATTTAGGTAAATGGTAAAGAATGGCATCTACAGAGGAAGATTTCCCCCGTGGCGGTGCAGAGAAGAAGACCACTGAGCCCAAACACCTTAAGACACATGATGTGGACAATCTTTTTGATGTAAGATTATGATTATTATTACTACAGCAGTGATTTTAATTAAGCTCAATGAGCAAACAGTTGCTTGCAAAGTTTGTTATAAGTGTAATGTGCATTCATATTTTCCAGACACGTGAAACAGTGGTTAAAAGGAAGAAGAAGAGTGGTGTAGAGCAAGATGAAGACAAAAAAACAAAAAAACAGAAAGTGGATGAAGCGAATTTAAAGCTTAATACTGCCACTAATGTGGAAATTCTTCATCTTCGGGTAATTCTGTGTGTGTATGGTGTAACATGCTGTCATGTCACGATTTGATACATATCACGATACTGAATTCACAATACGATATTATTGCGGTACTCCAAATTAACAAACAAAAAAATGCTGTTGATTTAAAATGCTAAATTTGGTATTACATTGGGGGTGGAAATGAATAGAACTTGGTGCTGGTAACCCAATGGATGATGACACCAGAATAAAAAAATATTCATCATTCTGAAGCTGAAAATGCTGAATTAATTTAGACGAAAATGCTTGCATTCTGTCACTGACAAGATATATTTAAAATAATGTAGGCCACTTTTACTGAAAACATGACAATTGGTGTTATCAGGACCCAAAAATATGTCCCCATTGCAGCATTATACATTACAGTAGTTTGATGTAACTGACACTAGTTAATAAAACAAGCAAACAAAGAAAAGAGTCATGTCATTGCACTTTAGTCTGATCACCCAAGTTTCTTTCCCATTTCCTCTGTCTAGAATCTGAAGATTGGCACTCTAATGCTGGGTTGCGTGAAGGAAGTGTCAGAGTTTGAGCTGGTTGTTGCTCTCCCAAGCGGTCTCGTCGGTTACCTGCCAATCTACAACATCTGTGACTCATACACCAACATGCTTAATAAAAGACTGGACTCTGAAGAAAGTATAGAGGTAACAGCTGCGCAAGGAAATAAACTGTAAAAGCATTAGCAAAAGTTATTGTATATGTAACAGTGTAAATAATGTTGTGTGTCTGTCTGCTCTTCATAGGAAGTTGTCCCTCTCTCGCAACTGCTTACTCCTGGCATGCTGGTCAGATGTGTTGTGTCGTCTTTAGACTCCCGTAGAGAGGGGCATGTTAGTCTTAAAGTGTCTATCAACCCAAAAGAGGTTAACAAGGGGTTGAATTCAGGCACTTTGAAACCTGGAATGGTGAGTTTGCAATATTTCTTTCATATTATAAGTAGTGGAAGTTCTATGTTTTTGTTGTTGTTTCTTTGATGACCAATGCTGATATCTTAGAGCAGGGTGGACGATAGTCGATATAAAGCTGATATATTAATATTTACTTGGGTTCTGAAATCCTATTATAGTTTTTTTAACAAATAAACTAATTGTTAATTTTTTTTATGATAATAATAAGGAAGTAAAATAAAAAGTATGTACTCCAGTCTTCATTTATTATTGTGCTGCTTCATATTTTTATTTCATAAATATTTGCTGAATGGAAAATTTTAACTTTAACTTTTAATTTTAAAAATCTTTTAAAGAATGTTTTTTTTATTTAACATTGTAGTCAATGTTACTTTTAATCCTTTTAATGTGTCCTTTCTCAATACGTTTTAATTTGTTTAAAAAAAACAATTTGTTAAACAAATGGTAATGTATATGACCCAGCTCTTGCTGAATCTTTTCCGAGTAATTGTCACAATTTGTTTCAGGCACTGAGTGGTTGTGTGGAGAGTGTGGAAGATCACGGATACCTGATTGACATCGGAATCGGCGGCACTAAAGCTTTCCTGCCCAAAAAGAGCACAGCCTCAAAACAAGGTAGAGAATCGGGCACATCGGGGTCATAGTTCACTGGCACAATAAATCATCCAAATCATAATTGATGGAAGAGGATTGCCGATAGTTCACTTAAAGGTGCACTATGTAGTATTTTTGCAGTAAAATATCCAAAAACCACTAGGCCAGTGTTATATATTTTGTTCAGTTGAGTACCTACAATATCCCAGAAGTTTCCAACTATTTGTAAATTGTGAGAAAATTGCTATTTTAACTAAGGACAGGGACGTTTCAGCGTTGCATTTGAGGGAGTCGCCTGTCAATTGCGTCATATCTGCGTTACCCTCGGTTTCGGCTTTTATTTGGCAGAAGTGCTTTACTCTTAGCAGTGTGAACAAGTGAACGCACAGAGTAAAGTCATATCTGTGCAAGCGCCCGGCGAATGTGTCCAGTCCCGTCATAATAAAAGTCCCGGTATTCACGAGGCGGGTATTTGTTTAAAGGGGGGGTGAAATGCTGTGTCATGCATACTGAGCTTATTACACTGTTAAAGACTTGGATTCCCATCCTAAACATAGACAAAGTTTCAAAAACTAATGTTGGACGTTTGATGGAGTATTTCTGTGTTAAAAATACTCCTTCCGGTTTCTCACACGTTTCGGCGAGTTTTTTTCGAGTATGGGTCTACTTGACGTTAAATAGATCGGAAGGTCCTTGTATGGGCCGTACGGGCTCTTCTCCCGGTAGGGTGCGCGCGCGCGTGACTAGAGCGAGAGAGAGGAAATGCACACTGTAAACAGTCTCTCAGGTGCAGATCCAGTCGTCCGTGAACACTTATGTCGCGCGCCGCGCTCCACTTTATTCCTATGGGTGACGTCGAGCGACTTCAACGCTTCAGCACAGCATTCCGGGAAGGCAGCGCTGCATTTGAACCGATTTGAACGCAGAAATGACGGGAAGCTTCACAACATCGCTTCAGTCGCATCTCAAAGTGGATTTACACGCCACTGCTGTCACAGGACTTCACCAAATCATACCAAAGAAGTGTGTTTTTGACAGAGCGGTCCCAGCGATAAAGATTCGGTCCTGCTTTGGAAGCAGCCGGTGAGTAAACTTCAAATGTCTCTGCTATTGGCTACCGTCGCATGAGTAAACATCAGTAAACGACACGATCGCGTGCTTTTTCATTCAAATGCGCTAACGGTTACTCCATTGTTGTTCTGTATAACACTAGTCTGACTCTGACGTGCAAAACCGTTTTGCTTGCTACCTCTAAGGTCTAGTCACATACAATAGTCCATAAACCGAATCATGTCCTCATAAACTGCGCGTAAAGACACACAAAGGCCCCTAAATACAGTACATACCACAGAGACGGACATCCTGATGTTGCCGTTTCTCCTGTTCAATTTATTTCAGCCTCAGATTTGATTGTGGGTCATTATCTGTATTAGCCTATGGTATTAGCTGAGATAGCTGAGATGGGTTTCTCCACGCTTGAGGACGTCACCGCTTTGTGCACATTCGTCATTCTTTAGCCCCGCCCACTCGATACGCCTCCAGGCGCTCAGTTTTTTCCGGAAAGACTCGGTACAGCCCATATTTCTTTTATAAATATGATAAAACTAAAGACTTTTCGGAGATATGAAGGATGCAATACTACTCTATAGGTACTCAAGATTGACATGAGATTGACTGAAACTGAGTGTTTCACCCCCCCTTTAACAATCGCTCCAGCAGCTGTGCTCAGGTCCATAACACTCGGTCCTGCTCTGCTTTAGACTACAGTAACGTTAATAACCGCATGCATGAACGTGATTTCTGCCCGAGTCCTATTTTCCACCGGCTGTGATGAGAAGACCACATCTCCCAAGATGCTGCGCTCACACTTTGTCATCAAACTACGCATTTGTTTTGCATAGGCGCCCTCCAGTGGACGAAAGCTGCATAGTGCACCTTTAAAAAATAATTTTCCATAATTTACTTGCCTTCATGTCATTTCAAACCTGTATGGCTTGAGCTAGTCCTAAAATTATTACAAATAAAATGCATAAATATTATTTACAATTTTACCTTTAGATCATCTATTACGTCGTAAGACAAGTTTGGGATGACAACAACAACAACTGAGCTGTCCCTTTAAGGCTATGCCTGGGTCAGGATAAATGCGGCATTATGATTGTTTCCTGATTCTTTCAGATCTGAATGTGGGTCAGTATGTGTCGGTCCTGATAGAGGAAGTCAAGAACGATGGACGTGTGGTGCGTCTGTCCCAGAATCCCCAGGCTCTCGCAAAGGCCTGTGCTACGGCTCAGCATGGATGGACTCTAGACACCCTTCTGCCTGGACTTCTGATCCGCGCACGTGTAACGAAGGTAAGCTGTGGTCCTTAAAAACCCTTACAAGAATTCAGTTTGATCAAAATTAAGGCCATCAAAAGTTTAATTTATTAAGTGGTATAAAAAAAGTCTTTAATTAAAAATCTCAAGGTCAGATGACTTTAATTTCAAGTGTAATAGAGTACTACAGTCGGGTCTAGATGCAAAAAGTCCATACATTTATTACATTTTTTTTTTTACGATAACTTTTAAAATCAGCCTTATATACGAGGATAATTTGTGATATTTGCTTCTTTTGAAGCCGTCAGTCAGTGTTTTAAGTTGATTGTGTTTAACTGTGGAATTTGTGGAGAAAAACTACATTACCTATGATGCTGTAGAACGTATTAACCCTTAAAGACCGAGACAGCCGCCCGCGGCTTAAAATAACTATCGTTCTAAAATGTTTAATAACTTTTAAACCGCTAAATGTCCAATATGTATGCTGTAAACTGCACCGCAAAGAGGATAATCTCCGCTTTTCATAGGGATAACATTTCTTGCAATTGATCATTCAGAGGCTCCGTAGTCAGCGTGGATGCGTCACTGAAATATGCAGCATTGATTTGTCAAGGAAACCCTCGTGGGAGGGTCCCCTAGGCCAAACAGAAATGATTTATCATTAGTCATACCTCCCGTGCCCAGATTCATTGAAACTGACATCAACTCAACCAATAAACACAGTGTTTGGTCTTTTGAACCACCAATCACGTTTCTCTGAAAAATGAACGTGAAAGTGGTTGTGAATTTGCGTGCATGAAACCAAACATAAATAAACGTGTGCTGAGCGCTCTCTCACAGAGCAAAGCACACAAAAGTCAGTATATTTCTCTATTTGTATGTAGTTTGTGTTTTACAACGTTTCCACTCAGTATAATTTCCTCAATTTGTGTTTGAGAAGATTATTTGCGGAGAGGTTGAAATGCCCGTTTATGAAAATAGCTGCCCCCGTGTAAACATAGCCTCAAAAATGTATGAGAAATACTTCTGGAACCAGCGCTGCTGAAAATGTGGGTGGGCACGGTAGTACTCTATGGTCAAATCTAAAATACTTCCTGCTATCCTAGTTTAATGTACGACTTCAATATACAATCTGTTTATATGTTGAATTTACTTCTAGGAGTGTTCTAGATCAATATTTTTACCTTTGAGACATTAATATGTCTGCTGATGTCTTGTCATGCCAGGTTACTCATCACGGTCTTATTGTGACGTATCTTTCATCTTTCACCGGAGTGGTTGATTTTCTGCACCTTGATGAGGAGAAGGCGTCGACCTACAGCCAAGGACAGGAGGTATGAGTCCAAAGACCATTGAAATAGTAATTCAAAATTATTTTTGTTTTATAGATTTTTATCTGAATCATTTGCTTCTCAGCAGGGTTTTTATTGTTAACTTAAACTAAAACTATTGAATTGTTAATTATAATAAATCTAAAAAAATATATATATACTCTGGTCAGACATAACATTGACCCATGATAGGTACAATGAATAGCAATGATTACCTCTATCATGGCACCTATTAGTGGGTGGGATATATTAGGCAGCAAGTGGACATTGTCATTTGATATCTCTTTTAAAGAGCAGTCACATCAGAGGCAAAAATCAGGGTTGGAAAAATGCCTTTTCTAATGTAAAAATCATACACCTCAGAAAACGTTTTTTGCGTTTGCAGTTCATTAAACCTTTAAGATAAACAACAACAAAAAAGAGAACTCAAAATGACTAAAAATAAAATAAAAAATAAAAATTTCAATTAAAAAAGCCTATTTTACAATATTAATAAAAAACAGTATTAGTATATAAATATTACTAAGAATAACAGTCATTAATAAAGTTCTTTCTGCATCGTCCAACTGTTTTCAGGTCCTGGCGCGGGTTCTGCATGTGGAGCCGTCCACGCGGCATGTGAGCTTGTCCCTGCGCAGCCATCTCCTGCCACCAGGGGGCGCTGTGCTGGATGAGTACTTCACTCAGCGGGTGGGTGAGGTGGTGAAGGGCTGTAAGATGACCGATTTGCACTATCACTCGGGAGCCTTGATGAAGATGCCTGATGGTACCAGAGCTTTTGTGCATGTGAGTATGTAGCCGATATTGTCAATGATGCAAAACACACTAGTGATGGGAGAAACAAAGCCTTTTGAAGCTCTGAATCAGTGGAATCAGACGCTTTGTAAAAGGATTCATTGTTTTGATTGAAGTGTTCAAACACTACAGGCAACTGCTGGTCAAAACTGTCAATACTGTGAAAAACTCATATATAATGTAGTGTTTTTTTGGATTCATTGAGATTTAAAATTAAAGTTTTTGTAATTTTGCTGTATGTTTTTGATTATAATTTAAATATATTTGGGGGGGGGGGCATGGGGGGGTATTGCAGTCTTGTCAGATTGCTGACATGAAATGTTTATTTATTTTTTCATTTCAGTTTGAATTTTTATGGTTTTAGTTAACTTTAATAACCCTGATATTAATAACACATTTTAAATGCCAATTGCCAATGTTTTCATAAAAGTTTAGTCTATTAAATGTAATCTAAAATTATTAAAGGGTTAATTAGTACCCAAAAATGAAAATTGTCAGTAATGACCCTAATATCGTTCGACACCCTATAAGACCTGCGTTCATCTTCAGAACACAGTTTAAGATATTTTATATTTAGACCAAGAGCTTTCTGTTCCTCCATTGAATGAATGTACGGTATACTGTCCCTTTCCAGAAAGGTAATCAAACGGATGTCACATATGGACTACTTTTATGTTTTATGTTTTTATTTCCTTTCTGGAAAGGGACAGTATACCGTACATTTATTCAATGGAGAAACCGAAATACAAACACAAATACACGTGCAGCCAGTCTGACGTTTTATTTCATTTTTGCTTGTAGAAAAATCTCATGAAGGAGCCATCAGAAGAGTTCAACCCAAACCGCTTGCTGTCCCAGGATCAACACTCCCTGAGGATCATAGATTACAGTCCCATGGAGCAAATTCACCTGGCCACACTGCGTAGGTTGGTTGGTATGTCGCCGCTATGTGATTTCTTGAGTGTTCTGGGTGGACAGTTTGTTTTATGATTTGTGCTGTTTTATTTTGTTTTAGGAGCACCATTGAAACGAAATTCTTCAGATATCAAGACATCAAAGTGGGACAAATTATTGAGGTGGGCAAGACAAAAAAAGAAACGGATCTGCAGCAAGTCACATAAAAGAATAAATGTAATGGCGGTGATCTGCTTTCTGGGTTTCAGGGTATAGTTACGGATTTGCAGGATCATGGCGTTTTTGTGAGGGTAACAGACCACATCAGAGGAATGATACCCAGAATTCACCTTGCCGATGTTGTCCTAAAGAACCCAGAGAAGAGGTTTTATGAAGGTTTGAAAGTCAAGTGCAGGGTGAGGCTGTTTAACCAGAGACTATAAAGTTGTCATAATTCTTTTGTATTATTATTAATCATGCAGTATCTGAAAAAGAAAGCATTTGTAATTTTATACACTACCGTCTAGATGTGACAGTATAGATGTTTATAATGTTACAAAAGCTTTTCATTTCAGATAAATGCTGTTCTTTTGAACTTTATTAAGCTTGTGCTAGTATAAGTTTTAGATGGTTTGATAACCTTAAGTAAAAAAATGCGGTGATGGGCGTTGTATTCCTATTGGTAGATGGGGTTCAGCTGACAGTCTGCTGATGCGAGCTCGCCTAATGTGACCTACCAGAATTTTGTAACCTTTCTTCTAATTATTTTAACTTGGATTTTTTTTTTAGGTATTGTCAATGGATGTTCACCATAAGAGGTTGATCCTGACCAGGAAAAAGGCGCTTGTTGAGTCCACACTCCCTCTCTTCCAGTCCTACTCTGATGCCAGGGTGGGCCTTATCTCTCACGGCTTCATCGTATGTATGAAGGATTTTGGCTGCATCGTTCGCTTCTATGGAGATGTGAAGGGTTTGGTTCCTGTGACGGAGCTGTCTACAGAACGTGTGGTTAATCCAGAAAGTCTCTTCTTCGTTGGCCAGGTCAGAGCAGTGTTTAAATATTGTGAAGTGCATGTAGTTAAAATAATTTAACTTCTGTTTTTGGTTTGTCTTGCTATCACCAGACCAAGCTCAATTTAAGATTGAACATTGGTCTGGGGAGTCTGCTCTGTATTTTCCACTGCACAAGAGGCGTGATCAACGAGCATTATTTGAATACCGTAAATCCTCTAATATTGGCCTGTATTCCATTAGCGGCTGGGTCTCCAACATTGGCCGGTCTCTCTGTCACCGAAGGTAAATAAAGGCCGGTCTCTAATAGCGGCCGGGGCTATTATTAGAACTAACGTTTTTCTGGGACGGCCTCAACATCAGGGGCATAGCCAGCGGACGGACCTGACGGGCACAGGCCTGCCCACTATGATGACAGGCCCCTTCAGTTTATTATACAAATATAATAATATTTGTTAAATAAGTTGTTTAGATTGTTTTAACAGAATTACAAAATTATTATAACATCTCAAATACTGGAAAAAATAAAAATAGTTTTTTTAACAGTATTTTTTTTTTTGCATGATGTTTGATTGACAGCTGTTAAGGCAATAGGCTATCTCATGTATGTGACGCAGATCGCGCCTGTGACTTCACGAAGTGTGTTTACCTATTCACTTAGCCTGTAATTTGCAGTTGTGTGATAGAGAAACAGCAGCGATGAAAAATTCTATAAAAAGGACTTTAAAAAATCGCGTTGACGTGGGTGAGAACCCACCCATCAGGACGCAAGTTACGTTAAGACTTTTCAATTGCCTGCGCAAGGATGAGAACAGACGAAGGGAAACTGTACTATAATGAACTTGTTGTAGAGGCTGGCGCGAGTGATAAGGAGTTTACAGGGAGAGACAGGGTGTCCGCTGGGTTTTAAAAAGTATTAAAAAGTGATAAATCCAAATTGTCAAATTTAAGGCCATTAAAAGTGTTAAATGTGGTCTCAGAGGTTTTTTTTTTTTCCAAATTAGGTATTATTTTTTCAGACTATCAGGTGTCCTATTCTGATTGAAATTCTATCTGCGTTCGCGTTAGTTCGTTTAAATATGGGCTTTAGCATATCTGGGCACATAATCAAAGATCTTTCGTCTCAATGCATGTTTGATGCTGACGTCATATTCAGTGGTCGTTCGGCATCATCTCAGAACACTGTAAAAAAAACTCAACAGAAGTGACTGGTTTACGTTTTATTTTAGACTTGCTTCAAGGCATATCTTCAACGACTATCCTCATAAGAGCAATCTTAAATGATTTATATAAAGTCTAAAATGAACAAAAAGAGTTGTGAGAGAATGAGGCGCGATCAATAGACAGTATAACAGTGAGATCCGCGTGTCTGTCTGCTCTTAAAGGGACAGCAGCCAATAAAGCTTCCTGTCAGTAAAGTTAAAGAACAAAGGGAACAGAGAAAATGACTCGCTGCTCTTGACTAAATAACTTTTGTAGCTTTAATAAGGATTAACTATTTAATTTATAGTTTATGCAGTGCAGACTGCATATAACTTTGATAAATTTAATAATTTTATTAAATTTCTGTATATTTCCTAACTGTTCAGACAGGAAGGGCAGGAGTAAACATGACGTTTATTATGGATTTATGTTAGCATTGTTTTAAGTTTACTTAAATTAAAAATGGTTATATTTTTGAAGCCTAATAAAAAATGTAAAAAAATAAAATAAAAAAAAATGAGTAGCTGTATTACTATCAGTAATAGGCTTCTGGCCTTCATTCATAAAAAGATGCCATTTAAACAAGTATTTAAAATATACTGTCTTTATATTGTTTCTACATTAATTTGATTAAATTGATAGTTGATAAACTTTGAAATTATTATATTAAAAACATACAGAAACATTTCTTTTCATCAGAAAAAATGTGTAATTAATCTAGTTAAATTTTTTAATCGATTGACAGCACTAGTTTTTAGTATTTTGTTAAATTCAACAACTTATCACAGTTATAGAAATGTAATATTTGGCTCAGGTTTTGTTGTTGGAAAAAAACACTAAATAATTGAATTGCTGAATTACCAATTATTAATTGAAATCAAATGTGTATGCAGTAATGCTTCTCCTTAACCAACCTTTGTGAATGTTGAGATCTATTTTACTGTGTCTGAATGATAACTTATAACAGATTTCCTCCTGGTGTCGATTCTAAATCTATTCTTTTTTGTATGTTATATATGTCAAAATCTGTGTAAATAATAGAAAGGTCGCTGATTAACACTTGCAATTCAGTGTCGTGATGGTTTTAAAAAATATTCTGAAGGTAGTAAAAAAGGTATTAAAAAGTAGTAAATTTAACTTAAGGATTGCTGTATATACCCTGGAGAGATGAGGAGGAGGATTAAACAGAATTGGACTATTTTTTTTTTTGACTTCAAACCAAACGAGACAGGAATGGTTAAACTTTGGAGCGGTAAGGTGTCTGTTGCCTTTTGATATGAATCAATAACCTAATTATCAACGTGTATGGTTAAGTGTTTACAATGCACTTCTGGTAGCCTATGTTTGCTACGTATTTGTTACCATATTTCTACACTGGAATTTAGCCTGAATTACCGGTATTTGTTGTTAATGTTCTGTATGCATACCATAATGTTATGGTAACTGTACGTTTTCAATAAATTAACCTAGTATTTTATAGGTTGAAATAGATGCAAAATCTCATTTTTATTAATTCTACTGGTAGTTTGATTTGCTCAAATAGAAATTGAGGCCTGCCTCTAATTCTGGCCTCTTTCCAATAAAGGCCTGGACCGCGATCCGCTTAAGTAAAATAAAGGCTCGGGCCTATATTAGAGGATTTACGGTAACTGTATGCAATTGGATAGTCCTTCAACCAATCAGACCACAAGAGGCGTGATCAACAGGCAAGGACCTATCGCTATCCGTCATCGTGTTAAACCCGCCAATAGGGCGTCAGGTGGATAAGCCAGTCTGCGATTGGTTCCCGCAAAAGTGTAAAAGCAGCAGTGGAAATGATTGTACCGGTTTCCAGACTTGAGCTGCTGGGTGAAATTAAATCACAGGCAGATCAGGCTGAGTTTACCCAGTCTAGGTTTCAGTGGTAATGATGTTGAAAGTTCAGCTTTGTAAGGTCATGGGAATAAATACAATTTTACATTATAATGTTTCACAATATTACCGTTTTTACTGTATTTTTGATGAAATAAGTGAAGACTTAGTTCAAATAAATTGCTGTATTTTTTTAGTCACACATTTCTGTCTCTTGTGTTTTCATCTTCAGTTCACACTAATTAACACTTTGTGGGATTCTTGGAATTATTTTCTGCAGGTTGTCCAGGCCAAAGTCTTGAGGTGTGACCCGGAAAATAAGAAGTTATGTTTATCCCTCAAGGCTGTAACTGAGGGAGATGTAAAAGGGGCGCAGACTGAGAAATTTGACTTTGTGGTTGGAAAGGTAATTTTTACTGAAACATTTATTTATTTTTTATTATCTTTGCAAACCACAGGAAAATGAAAAAATGGCATTAGTAGCTACATATTTCTCTGTGTCATTTTCCTTTAAGACAGTCAATGCAAGAGTGTGCCGCAAAGTCCTGGATGGTCTGGAGGTCTCCATTGTTCCTGAAGAGGCGCCTGCTTTCATACCCACAGTGCATCTCTCTGACCATGTGTCCAACAGCTTTTCCCTCTGGATGGCGCTGGAGGAAGGTGACACCATCTCTAATATGATGTGTCTCAGCAAAAACAAGAAAAAGGGCATTGTATCCTCACAACCATTCTTATCATTGGTAGTAAAAAGTAGTTGTTTAGTAACTAAAAAATCTTTATATTGTGTTTAAATTACATTGATGTTGGCTGTCTATTAAAGCTTTGTACAATTCAACATTCAATTCTGTGTTGGTACTGAACCAGAGAGAGTACTTCATATAGGTAGTACTGAGAAGTTTATACTTTAGATATAAGCAGTCAAAATAGTGAATCATCTTTTGAAAGTAAGTTGACACTTCAAATTGTTTAAATTAAGCCTTTACACCAGTAACGGCAAATGTCATTGAATCATTCATTCAAGAGATTTGTTCAAAAATGCAAATTCATCCAGTAATCAAACAAGTGAAGGATCTCTCAATCACTCGCCCACCTATCCGCTCATTCACCTGCTCGCTTGCTCACACTCATTCACACACACAAACAAAAAGTAAATGTGTTTTTCAGTTAATCCACAATCATGCAGCCTTAATTTGCATACCGTTCAGTTCTTCTTAACCTAGCCCTTTTCAGACCCTCACAAAGAAACCCCTACTGAAGGCCTGTCTGGAGGACGGCAACATCCCGCAGCTATTCTCTGAGCTCCAGGTGGGGATGCAGATGCTGGGCTGGGTGAAGAACGTCATGCCTTATGGAGTCTTCATCGATTTCCCACACGGACTCTTCGGCCTCGCTCCTAAAGATGTACGTTAGCATTTGGTTGTTTGAATAGTATTTTGTGTGGAAATGGCACGTTTTTGTTGTTGACTAGGGATGTGTGCCACAACTAATGTGATTAACATTTAAATAGATTTTATAACATAGTTTAAAGGTATAGTTCACCTAAAAACGGAAAATGTACTCGGAAGTTGTTCCAAACCTGTATGCATTTCTGGTTAAAGTCTATTTTAAGGTATCTTTGATACACTGTAATTATACATTTACTTAATATATAGTAACTACATGTTCTTGCTACTCTACTCAACTAGCAGTATTGTTTAATCAACTAGTCTGACACATCCCTTGCGCAGATGTTATGATGTTTCAATCTCATTGTAGGCAATGGCTGACAAGTTCATCTCAGAAACATCAGGCATCTTTGAGATCGGCCAGACGGTTGTTGCCATAGTGACTCATCTGGACGTAGAAAAGCAAAGGTTTTTGGTCAGCCTGAGGGTGTCAGAATTGAGTCTCTTGGATCAAGGTGCCCACGCCAGACTGATCCAGGGTCTGAAGGAAAGGAAGGACATCTTTGAGATTGTTACTAGCAGAGGTAGTGTGGGCTCTGAACAACAAATGATAGGTTGCCTGAAATTTGTTTTCCACTCTTTAGACTATATTTTATTGTCTTTAATCAAGTTATCCAACTCTCTGTCCATCTCCAGGGGAGTCTGACGTCCTACAACAGCTCTCTGCTGTATCACTAGGAGATAAAATAAAGATGACAGTGGGAGATACCAAAGAGGATGGTTCGGTCACACTGTGCTCAGATCAGCTCAGTGAAGCCACTGTGTTGGCCTCAAAGTTCCACACAAAAGGTGAGAGTGCCTTTCGTTTTAAAATAAAGTTCTGTTTATTATAACACGACTGTACTCCAAATGTTCCTACAAACCCGATTCCAAAAAAGTTGGGACACTTTTGAATAAAATCAGAGATGCAGACTTCTGAACTGAACGCTGATAACCTCTTGAGTTGTCCTCATCCTGTTTTAGCCCAGATGACATGATGGCGTCCTAGTTTTCCAAAAAGAACTTCAAAATTTGATTCGTCTGACCACAGAACAGCTTTCCGCTTTGCCACAGTCCATTTTAAAATTGTGTTGGCCCAGAGTAAACGCTGATTTCCATTACAGTAGCATTCCTGTATGTGATTCAGTGCAAGGACCCGAAGATCTCGGGCATCCAGTATTGTTTTCCGGCCTTGACCCTTACACACAGAGATTGTTCCAGATTCTCTGAATCTTTGGATGATACTATGCACTGTAGATAATGATAACTTCAAGCTCTTTGCAATTTTTCTGTGAGAAACTCCTTTCTGAAACTTCTGATATTGCTCCACTATGTTTCACCGCAGCATTGGGGGAATTGATGATCCTCTGCCCATCTTGACTTCTGAGAGACACTGCCACTCTGAGAGGCTCTTTTTATACCCAATCATTTTACCAATTGACCTAAAAAGAACAAACCTGACCCAACTTTTTTGGAATGTGTAGCTCTCATGACATTTCAAAATGTCTCGCTTTCAACATTTGAAATGTTAATCTATATTCTATTGTGAATCCTTTTTTTATTTACAATTTGTAGAGTGTCCCAACTTTTTTGGAATTGGGTTTGTAGTTGTAGTAAAAGTTTTTAACTTTTGCTGTCAAGTACACAATTCAATATCAGTTCTCAGTCCTTTTCAAGTTGACATGATTCAGTGAGTCAAGATCTGCTGCAACCGTTTCAGTGATTGAGCCGTTAGGTGATTTCAAAATGGTTTGAATATAAACTTTAAAAAGTGGTTTATGTACATGTGCAGATTAGCATAACATCAACAACATAATGTACATAACATCTAACTAGATTTGTGCAAATGTTTCAGGTGTGAATGTGACTCCGGGCTGCAAATTCAGTGCTGTGATTCTCCATGTTGATCCGTTAAAGTCTGAGGTCCATGTGTCGCTGCTTCCAAACTTGATCACGATCAAGAAGACGGTAATTACAACAATTAAAATCCACAGCATCTGACCTGTTCATTTAAAGGAAGGCCTGTTAAAGTTGATCCTTTTTGTTTTTCTTCAGTTGACAAAGGACTCCATTCTCACTGCAACAATCCAGTACATAGATAAAGACTTTGCTGTCGTCTCATTGGATGATACTGGTCACCTGACTATCATTCCCCTTCGGAGTCACTTAAATAACATCTTGGATTCAAAGACGTTTTCAGTTGGTTCCTGTCTGAATGTGACCGTCGAGGACCCGAGCAGCAAGGAATTAGGAGGACTTCCTCTTGTATCATTCCATCACCCTAATGCCAAACATGAGCGGACTAAATCCAAGAGCAATGGTCTATCCCCCGACCTCGTTCTTGGGGAAGTGATGACCGTCACAGTACAGAAACTGAAGCCCATTGATGTGTTGGTGACGCTACCGTCTGGGATCACAGGAAGTATCCATGTGTCTGAGATCGTGGAGTCTCCTGCAGTTGGCAGCTTCCCAACATCATCCCTGAAGATTGGGGAAGAGGTCAAAGCCAGAGTGATTGGAGGGCACAAAATTCGTGGACACAAGTAAATACAGACGGTGTTAAAGTGTAACTTTGCCGATTTCATCCAGTTTTGTATTGTTACAATTTGGTAGTGTACAACTTTCTCAGTGTTACCTGGACCGAGAAATTTAGCCTAAAGGCCTGTGCACACTGGGTCGATTATGTTTTTTGGTGCTTCTTTGTGAGCATGCAAATTCGGTAGATGGCGCTCCCGATACAAAAGTGGTGCTGCGCCACTTTACGCTTCTGACACTCGCTTGTCACACAGAAGAGACCATATTTACGTGCTTACTAAAACCATTCACGCACTTTTTGCTAACTGGCAACAGCATTAGCAGCTCATCTTCTTTATCTACTTGCTTCCTCTACATCGTATCAATGTGTGCTCGGCAAGACCAATTTGTGCTTGAGCCACCAAGTCGTGTTTTACTGTTACTTCAGCAGCTGCGATCTCATTAAACCAGTTTTTACCTTGCAGAAAATCAAAAAAAAAGTCATGGTGTGAATGGGCCTTAAAGGGACAGTTCACCCAAAAATTGTAATTGTCATCATTTACTTATACTCATGTTGTTCCAAACCTGTATTTGGTGTTTCTTTATGCTCAACACAAAGGAAGTTACAAACATTCTTCCAAATATCTTCCTTTGTGTTGAGCATAAAAAAATTCATACAGGTTTGGAACAACATTAGGGTGAGTAAGTGACAGAATTTTCATTTTTGGGTGAACTATCCATTTAAAGGGTTAGTTCACCCAAAAATGAAATTTATGTAATTAACGACTCACCCAAATGTCGTTCCACATCCGTAAGACGGAACATCCTGAACGGGTTGGGATGACCAAATTCTTATGTCATGATACGAGTAATGTAATTTTATAATTAAATCGATTTTTAATTGTATCTTGTTTTTAAAATTAAGCGAAATATCCAAAGTACTATCAATATGATAAAATCAGCTACTTTAGGTCTATTTAACAGCAAGTCAAGAAATTTTTTAATAATCAAATATTTCTTACTTAGTCTTCACTCTATAATTTAACTTAACACTGATTCTTAATAAATATATTTTAGTTATTTAGCCAAGCATGTGGTGGTTTTCTATTTTTCATTGGTGTTTTATTAACATTAATCACACAGAATATTAGGTCTGGCTTAAGACCTGCACAGATCTAATTACCTCAGCTGTACACGCTCACTAAAGAAATCCGACTGTGTTTACCTGAATATTCACCAGACCGTGCATTTTTACATATTTTTGACCATTTAAACACAAACAATAATCCGCTAAAGAACTGAATCATGATCGCATGTTGTCTAAAAGGCGTGTGCTTCAGGTCAGAGTCCGGCAGCGCGAGCACGTCCCGCGCCGTGCTTTTTCTTCTAATGCACGCATATTTTTGTTGCTATCTTTGTCATGCATTCTGCGTATATATTTCACTCTTCTACTTCCAAAGTTTACTAAACGGTGGAAGCAGAGCTCTGCACACACGTCACCTGCTGTCACACATCAACGCAAACTAAGAAATGCAGCTCATATTAGCGCTGTCCTCCTTAAAGTACCGGTACTAACAAAATTCCATATCGCACCGTGCAGGGTATCACAATAAATTTTTAGTACCGGTATATCGTGCAACACTAATACACTGAGGTTTTCCAGTCATTCGTCTCTGCATTCTCTCCATACTCACGATTCTTTGCTGCCTACAATGCACCCAATTATGATTAAAAGTTTGCTAAGAAGTATTTCCTACTAAATCAAGGTGGTTTTTGACACTAGCAAGCATTTCAATAGCAGACTGATGGGAGTGGCTTTGGGTGGCAATTTTTTTTTTTTTTTATTGAAATGCTTTTAGTTTATACATTAACTTTAAATAATATTTAATTATTTAGATTATTTGGTGTTTTTTTATTTTATTTTTTTATCATTTATGCTTAAATGTATTTTATTTAGCTTTTTTAGAGTGTTCATTTGACTGTTTTCTGTTAGTATATCCTCCAAAGACCCATAATATTCTATATTTTGCTCATAGTTAGTATTTAGTTTTTTTTTGGCTCAATGTATGGAATATGCCACGTTGCCTCATGGAGTTCATGATTTCCACAATTTAATGTTGTAGTTCAGAGTCAGTCTTGTTTTATTTACTTGATAAGGGCAATTTTTTCCTCTCTTTGACACTTCACAAGTGTCAAAAACATAAATGGATGTTTCAGTGTTTATCATTGGCGCTATACGGATAATGTCAGCTTTTATGGACTTTTGTCTTATTTGACATTTTAGTAGTATGAAATTTAAAAATTTAAATTTTTAGTTGATGATTCTCATAAAATATTCTCTCTCAACAGGTTCCTGGCCATCTCTCACCCCAATTATGGTATTTCTGTTCCTGAACTCAGTCTTCTGCCCAGGTATATATCGCAGTAGCTCTCCATACCACAACTCTGGAAAAAATAAGAGACCACTTAACATTGAGAAATCAATGTTAAGTCGTCCCTTAATTTTTTTCTAGAGCTATATGTGAGCAAGCAGCATATGGGAACAGTTGCAGCAAACATTTGCTGTCTTATGTTTTTGTTGTTTTGTTTTTGTGAAACAGCTGACCTTGATTTACTCTTTCTTTTTCAGAACACTGGAAGCTGTTGACATTCAGTCAGTTTACAAAAACTACACACCTGGAGATGAAGTCTTGTGCTTCCCATCAAAGGTAACTTTTATAATCTAAAGAACGGCTAATAGAATGTCAGACTGCTTGAACTGTTGAAGTAATTTATGTTTTGCTTTGTTTTTTCAGTTCAACCAAAAAACAAAAACCTTAGAAGTTCATATAAAGCCCAACATCACTGGAACTGTTGAGCTGTTAGCCATGATTCAAAAACCCGGGGTGAGACTTTACCATTTTGTTTTTTTTTGCTTCTTATCAAATCATTTTTAGAAGAAGAAGGGGCTTCATAGAGACAGAAACTAAACAGTGTTACTGACAGACTGGAAGGAGAGGTGCTGCAACAATGTCAAATATGAGAGAAATTATGTGTGAACCTGTTCTAGTAGGCCCTAAATACTAAATCAAGACTTTCAAAAAAGGGCATAATAGGTTCTCTTTAAATTATGGTAACAAACAAGCTATAATTCCTATACATTTGTTTCCCCACAGCATGCTAATCGTGCAAATAAGCTTTTTAAACCAGGACAGACTCTTTCTGCGAAGGTTGTTGGTGTTGGTTCCAACAACCATATTCATCTGTCACTCACAGGTAATATTTGTTAGTTTTATCTGGAGTTATTTCCTAGCTCTTTTTTTCTCCTTGTTATAACAAACGCTGAGTCACATTGCACTTGATGTTTTACTTCTACCATCATGACGCACATTGCAGTCGTCCCTCGAGTCTTTAGCATTTCCTGTGTGTGCCGTTGCTGTAGGGATGTACAAGCTGGAGCCAGGGTTGGTCACTATGGCGAAGATTTGGAAAGTTGAGACTCACCAGGGACTGTGTCTTCAACTCCCATTTGAGAATTGGGGTTTTGCTTCGGTAACGGATCTCTCTGATGCATACGCAGACAACCCGCTAGAGCCGTACAAACAGGGCCAAATAGTACGGTGAGTCATGTCTAGCTGGAGCTGTTTATGATCAATATTTTAAGGACTTTTCTTGCAAAGAAGCTCTAAAATGTGAAGTGTGTTAATGTGTGTGCATGTCTTTTTTCCAGGTGCTATATTATTGGGGAGGTTAAAGAGAACTTCAGCGTTTCATTACGTCCCTCCAGGTATATTGAAAATGGTTGAAGATCAGTCATCACATAAACATTTTTTTTTTAATCATTCATTTTTGAAACATGACCCTTTTCATCCATTACATTATTTATCTATTTCTATTTAGTTTGTTTTAAGTTTTTATTGATAGTTAATTCTTCTTACCGGAGGATGGTATCGCACAAAAGAAATTTAAAAAAAGCAACTAGAGAAATGTTACACTGACAGTAATCTTATAATGACAGACAGTAATAGCTTTTAATAAATGGTAGCCGTAACAATAATAGTCCAATTTGCAATTCAATAATTACAGTTATGTACTTAAAGGCCATCCTAGGTGTATATGACTTTCTTCTTTCAGCCAAACACAATTAGAGTTATAATTAAAAAAATATCCTGGCTCTTCCAAGCTTTTATAATGGCAGTGAATACCTTGTTTTTTGAAGCCCAAAGAAGTGCATCCATCCATCATTAAAGTCATCCATA
This sequence comes from Pseudorasbora parva, assembly GCF_024679245.1. NCBI lineage: Eukaryota > Metazoa > Chordata > Actinopteri > Cypriniformes > Gobionidae > Pseudorasbora > Pseudorasbora parva. The sequence goes on along the minus strand of NC_090175.1, from coordinate 13,757,946 downwards.
AGGCTCCAGGGGGTTGATAAGGACCTTATGAAGTGAAGCAATTGCTTTTTGAGAAAAATATCCACAATTATAACTTGATAAACTATAATCAGTAGCTTCCGTACGCAAGTCTAGTTTCGGCAGAAGAGTGACCTCTGAACTGAGGAATTGACGCACACGGAAGCACTGAGGATGGTGCGAAACCAAACACCGGTCCTAAGAAGTCGAGTTTTTTTTTAAAGTGAAATGTTGAGTTTGTTGCCCAGCCCTATATGTTTGACCCATGAGGAGTGTCTACACTTTTACGCTACTCCTACGTCAGGCGTCAGAGTCAGGTCACTTTTTCTGCCAGAACCCGACTCGTATACAGCCGTTATCAGAAGCCAGTTATTACAGTTCATATAGTTATAAACATGGATATTTAACTACAGACGGCCTTTAATAACCCCCTGAAGCCATATGGGTTACTTTTATGAGGAATAGATGCCCTTTTTGGGGGCTTAAAAATCTAAGGTACTATTAACTCCCATAATAAACCATTGAAGAGCCAGAATATTCTTAATTATCACTAAGATTGTGTTTGGCCGAAAAAAGAAAGTCATATATATTTAGAATGGCTTGAGGGTGAGTAAATTACGGGATCGCTTTCTTTTTTGAGTAAATTATCCCTTTAAGATATGAGATCTTTCTTATAGCTTGGTACAAAATCCAAATGTTTTTTTTGGCTTGTATTTTTTTGGACATCAAGTAATTTAAAACTAATAATTCATCAAAGCATACTGTTCTCATGTGGACATCTGATAAACCATTTCCATTCCAAGTCATGTAATTTAAAAAATGTTGGGAATGAGCGGAAATAAGTTAATACAATGCTGCAAATTGAACCTATATAACGTAAATTTCTGCTGTAATAATGCCTCATTTTAAATGTTTACGTGTTTTTCTTCTCTTTTGAGTGGTGATGAAAGATACTTTTCAGCATTTCAGTAATAAAAGTGTAGGCTTTAGATCTTTAAAATGCATCAGAATTACAGCGAATCGCAACAATACGGTGCTCTGCATGGGTCAAAAAGGATATAAACAGTTAATTTTGAAACCATCTCTTCTTGAAAACTCAGAGATTTGGATTTAGACTGCAATAAAATCACAGACTAACCTCTGTAAATGATGAAAATACCTTACGACCCCACGAGAAACAATTACTGTCCTAATAGAGCTTTTAAGCTGACTTCAGGTTTGCTTTGTGTTAGATGAGTTAAAGTTTAGGTTTGTCTTATTTCATTTATTTTAATTTATTTCATTCCCCCTTTCTCCAGATTGCATCAGGACCAGAAAATGAATGTTACAGACCCAGACATTCAGTCAGTTTCCGAAATAAAAGAGGGCCAGATTATCAGAGGATATGTGACGTCTATTAACGATAAAGGCATTTTTGTGAGGTAAAGTGTCTTTTGATGCGCACATTTTTAATGAAGCCATTCTAGTCTCCTGGGTTTAATTAAAATGATTTTTCTCTTGTAAAAAGGTTATCAAGTGCAATCTCAGGAAGAGTTCAGTTACAACACGCTACAAAATACTTCATGAAAGACCTAAAAGCTATTTCCGAACATGTTGCCCTAAGTACACTGGTGACAGCCAAGGTTCTCAGGTAATGAGTGTTTCTAACTTCACATGGAGTCCGAACCTAGCTTTAAAAATATTTGGGTGCACAAAGACCAGCAATTAAAAATAACCTACTTTATTTGTGCTTCTTTTTCTTGGATTTTTTTCATATAAATGAATATTACATTTCAGTGTGAACGCAGAGAACAACCACGTGAAACTGTCGCTGCTGTCAGAGGATACTGGGAAACCAGATCTACTTCCAGAATCGCTTGATCTACCACTGCGTCTGACAGGAGAGAAGAAAGCCAAACATGATGCCAAAAGGAAACGCGCTCTCTCTGAGAGCCAAGTAAGTGTATGTTTGTGTTCGACTTTTAGTTTTTGAAGAGGGATGGATTTGACCTTGTACTTTGTCCCTGTAGCAACAAGAGAATGAGAAAGTTGGAGAGAAGATAAAAAGGAAAAAAGGTGAAGAATGCCCAGTTAAGGGAGAATGCACGGAAGAGAGAACCTTAAAAGAGAAGAAGAAGAAGAAGAAAAAGAAAAACGAGGACAGTGACAGTGGAGTAGATGTATTTTTTAGGGAGAAGGAAGAAACTACATCGACTAAAAAGTGTGGCCAAGTAAAGGTGACACATCTTTTCTTTTTAGATCAACATCATTGATTATTTTGAAATATAGGTGGAAAACTTCTTCTCTGATATATAACACAACTGTTGTCTGAATGTTTAGGGTAAACAGGAGGAAACGGAACCAAAACGACTGCAGGTGACATTTGGCTTCCCATGGGAATCAACGCTGTGCTCTTTAACACCTTTTGCTGCAGTAGATGACACCCATGAATCCAGTGAGGATGAACAGGAAGTCAAGAGCAAGGTGAACTCACACATGCATCAAAACGACATTTCTCCTGTGTAGACCATTGTACAGAGCCCCCAAAGGGACATGGAAATGGACAAAAATATAAGATGGAAGGAAAAAATAAAATGTCAATGCTATTGCATTCACTGAAGCAATGAAATACAGTTTTTACTTCCTTCTTTTATTGTTTCCATCACAAACAGTTCTTGGGGGAATGAGAACATTTTGCAACTGAACACAGTGTATCCTGGAGGAACGCAAAAGTCTTGCAAACGAACACAGTTTCTTGGCGGACACAAAATTGTACGAGTGGAAGCAAAATTGTACGAGTAGACGCAGACGCAAAATTGTACGAGCGGATGCAAAAAAACTTGGTGGATGCAAAACTATACAAAAAATGTTTCTCAGGGGATGCAAAATTCTAAAAAATAAAAGGGCAATGCAAGTTTTGTAAAGAGGCGCAAAGTTTCTTGGGGAATGCAAAATCTTACAAACAAATGCAAAGCTTCTCGGGGGAATTTTAAAAGTTTTGCAAACAGGCGCAAAGTTTCTTGAGGGATTCCCTTTTTTTTATGCAAACGTTTTCCAAAAGACGCAGTTTCTTGAGGCTACTCAAAAGTTTTGTGTAGAAATGCGCAGATACTCAGGGTGAAATGAAAGGTGCACACAAGAGGAAAAAATTGGTGAAGGATTTACTTGACAAGAAACAATTTACAAAAAAAGCAGTTTACAAAAAATCGGCATGCAACATATTTGAACCAAAACTGTAGAACAACTGAAAAAGTATTTTGTTTTAAAATTTACTCCAATAATCTTCTGTTTTATTTACAACTTTGAAAAATATTTCTGTGGACAGAAAGAGGAACCATTTACTGTGTGTTTGCAGGCTGTGAAAAAGTCCCGTAAGGAGCTCAAGCTGGAGCAGCAGAATGCGGAGCAACAGCTCAGCAAGCTGGAGACGGAGCTCATGGACACTTCTTTACGACCAGACAGCACAACAGCGTTTGAGCGTCTGCTCCTGTCGTCTCCGGACAGCTCCCTCCTCTGGCTGCAGTACATGGCTTTCCATCTGCAGGCCACGGAGATCGAGCAGGCGCGCGCGGTCGCCGAGAGAGCCCTCAAAACCATCTCCTTCAGGTGGAAGACTTTAGTAGTCATTAAATATGTACAATAAATATGTATTTTTAAAAATTTTACAACTATTAACCAGTTTGTTTGTGTATTTAGAGAAGAACAGGAGAAGCTTAATGTGTGGGTGGCCATGCTGAATCTGGAGAACATGTACGGGACCCAAGACAGTTTGCAGAAAATCTTTGAACGGGCCATCCAATACTGTGAACCTCTTCCTGTGTACCAGCAGCTAGCCGACATTTATGCCAAGTCGGACAAGATCAAAGTGAGCATTATGTCCGGTGACCTGATCTGATTGGTTGTTGGTTTAGATGTGCTTGATGTAATCTTTGTAGTGGTGGGTCGTGAGGGACATGACCAAAATTCACAGCCACTTACACTGCCATTCAAAAGTAATTATTTTTATTGCAGCACAATTCATGAAATTGATCAAAAGTGACACTGAACACATTTATAGTCATTTATGCTGAAAATTCAGCTTTGCATCACACTTTGCATATATATACATATATACATACATAATAGTGACACATTACTGTTTTCCATTTTAACATGTAATTTATTTCTGTGATGCAAAGCTGAATTTTCAGCATCATTGAATTTGTGTGTGTGTGTGTGTGTGTATATGTATGTATATGTGTGTTTGTGTTTTATCAAATAAATGCAGCCTTGTTTAAAAAAACATTTAACATTTATCTTACCAAACCTGAACCTTTGAATGGTAGTGTAAATATGTTGACTGTGGTATAAACACACACAAAAAATGGCTAAGTATTTATTTCTTTGGAAATTAAAAATAAGTCATTATATTGGCCATATCAGTTCTCATAATGAAATAAGAGTTTATGTATTATGTACTATTATATATCCCGCATTGTTTTGTTAGTCACTCAGCTACGTCAAAGTTGAAACTGAAACGTTTGTATTTTGTGTGTTTAGGAGGCTGAGAGTCTTTATAAAAGCATGGTGAAACGCTTCAAACAGGAGAAAGCTGTATATCTGAGTTATGGCACCTTCCTGCTACGACAGCGCCGGAGCGACGATGCAAATGCCCTCCTACAGCGGGCGCTGCAGAGCCTGTCCAGTAAAGAACGTGAGTGTCATCTACACTGCATGCTTAATTTCACATTTATAGATGCATTAATACTCTGTGGGAACTGTGTGTAGATTCATTCATGATCATGATTCCGAAAAATATGGATTTAAATGATATCCATCACTGCCTTTCCAGATGTGGACCTGATTGCCAAGTTCGCCCGGCTGGAGTTTCAGTATGGAAATACTGAGAAAGGCAAATCCATGTTTGACAAGGTCCTGAGTACCTACCCCAAACGCACAGACCTGTGGTCCGTCTTCATAGACCTGATGGTGAAGCATGGCTCTCAGAAGGAAGTGAGGTGAGCACGGCTGTAGGGTGAAAATGATAAGAATTGTACGTCCATATTAGGAATTTTGAAACCCTTTTAATAAGAACCCTTGTAACCAAATCAACCTACTGCATTATTGGTTTTGTTTTTGTTTAAAACAATTACTTATTTGGAAGTTAAATAGTCGCTCTCATTGGCCATATTGGTTCTCAATATCAATATTGTAAAAAAAAAAAAAAAAATCATGTTGGAGAATACTAATATGACCATCAATATATTGTGTCCCAAGCTGAGTGGCTGAAAGTCGATCAGTTATGTTAAAACTTAAAATTTAGTTGTTTTAAATAGTATTCTGTATTTATATTATTATTTTTAATTTACATTGAATTCATGCGCATTTATTCATTCGGATTTGTTTTAAAAGTTATTCTGTATTATATTTTTTTAATTTACTTTATATTGCATTAATTTTAACTTATTACATTTACTTTTTTATTATTAATTTTGTTAATTTGTTAAATATATTTTTGACTTTTTAAATGTATATGTAGAGTGGAGCAGAATCTTTAAAGGGTTAGTTCACCCAAAAATGAAATTGAAGTCATTAATGACTCACCCTAATGTCGTTCCTCACCCGTAAGACCTCCGTTCATCTCAGAACACAGTTTAAGATATTTTAGATTTAGTCCGAGAGCGTATACTGTCCATGTCCAGAAAGGGAATAAAAACATCATCAAAGTAGTCCATATGTGACATCAGTTAGTTCATTAGAATCTCTTGAAGCATCGAAAATACATTTTGGTCCAAAAAAAAACTACAACTTTATTCAGCATTGTCTTCTCTTCTGGGGTTTGTATTCAGTCTTCAAAAAAGATTTAAACGGCCATGAATCAGCGTATTGATTCATGATTCGGATCTCCAATGTCACGTGATTTTAGCAGTTTGACACGCGATCTGAATCATGAATCAATAAACTGATTCATGGCCGTTTGACTCTTTATTTGAGGTTTAAAAACAAACGCAGAAGACAAGACAATGCTGAATAAAGTCGTAGTTTTTGTTATTTTTGGACCAAAATGTGTTTTTGTTGCTTCAAGAGATTCTAACTAACCAACTGATGTTACAGACGTGGTGCAAATGTCAAACTCACGAAGGAGAACTTGTAACAGGAAGCTTTAATAGCAAAACTCAGGAACAAGCAAACACCACTTTGGCATTAATGTCGCCGGACAAACACTGAGGGGAAACTGAGAACTAAATACACAGGGCTGACAAGGTGATTAACATGACACAGGTGATAGACATAACTAATTAGGAAGACTGGGGAGAAACTAGGGGTGCGTTTCAATCAGCTCCCTAGTTCAGTAGTCAGGGCACTGATCAGGGAGTCAGCCAATTGACTTATGTCCTGATCAGTGCCCTGACTCCTGAACTAGGGAGCGGATTGAGACGCAGACTGATGATGTTTTTATTCCCTTTCTGGACATTGATAGTATAGTGTGCATACAATTGGATACGCTCTCGGACTAAATCTAAAATATCTTAAACTCTGTTCTGAAGATGAATGGAGGTCTTACGGGTGTGGAACGACATTAGGGTGAGTAATTAATGACATACATTTCATTTTTGGGTGAACTAACCCTTTAAATCTTGCAAATTCTGATTCTGATTGAGGCACAACACACGTTTGAAAATATTTCCCTGTTCCCTCCAGGGAGCTTTTTGACCGTGTGATTCACCTAAGCGTATCTGTGAAGAAGATCAAGTTCTTCTTCAAGCGCTACCTGGAGTACGAGAAGACAAACGGCACACCCGAGACCATCCAGAGGGTCAAACAGAAAGCTGTTGAATATGTGGAGTCGAAAGGAGCCGAAGCCACCAGCTAGAACCATCTATTTTACATTTGGTTTAAGATTAATAGAATATTGGAGGACAAAGAATCTTTTTTATTCATCTGCTTCAGTTTGTCCTTGTACACCTATTAACATATTCCTGGAGGTGCATGTTATGTGCGTTTACTAAACTTGCATCTCCTGTCATATAAATGTCTATAAATAGACACTTTTCCCTCTTTGATTAAATCATGATTATGGATTAAAACAAAAGTATTGCTGTAATAGAGGAATTCAAATTTTGCAATAAAAATGTAATACATTTAATAAAAAAAGCTGCAGAAATCTTTAAACCACAATTTTTTTTAAAGGAAGGTTAACCACAAAAACATTTTATTCAAAAACAAACAATACAAAATAACAAGTAAAAGGAACAATTCAAGCAATGAACACGATAAATGGAGAAGAACTGCTGGTTACTGATTATATATTGAATATTTCTGTAAGGACTACACAGGATCTTAATGAAGACCTGTAGTACCAGTCAGACAGTGCACTACACCTACACCCTACTGTCACATATATATACGTCCGCTCATCAACGGTGAAAGTTTAATTGCCGAAGTTTCCTGGTTAGATTCCCTAAGGGAAACTCCTGAGATATTTACATCTCATGATTTCGACGTCCATTTCCCAGCATGCACGGTGTCTCTCGCTTTAGAAGAACCTCGGCACGATACTAATTTAAAGAATATTGTGGCACGATATATAGGAGACTATTCTTATGTTTGGCTACTGGCAATATGGTACTGAATCACTAGTGGAGGCTGAACATTGTCGTCCTGGTTTCACGCGTTCTCCGCGTCCGCTGTGGCGGTGCATATAGATGGCTTTGGAGAGCCTTAGCAGGTCACGTGATCTGTTCCAGCAATCGCAGAACTGGAGGGTGTTAATCTGGCCGTGGGCCCTACAGTTTCTGGGGTCACACCTCCTCTGGGTCTTGCAGCCCCTCGGCTCCTCGTGGGGCGTCAGCGTTCTGTATACGCATGATGGGTTTATTGCACATCGGGCAGACGCTGCGGATCTCTAACCATTTCAGCAGGCACCTGCAAGTTACAACGAAAAGTTTCTTTAAAAGTGCAGTTGCAAATGGAATGGGTTTTTGCACTTTTGCATTTTTTTTTTACCCATGCAAAAATTGTCACTACAATGCTAGGCTGTTGCTTGTAGTTTGTTTAGGGGTCAAAAGTGTGAGCAATAGTAAGTGACACTTAAAAGGATGGTTCACCCAAAAATGAAAATTAGCCTATGATTTACTCATCCTTAAGCCATCCTAAAGCTTCCAAGCTGTTTCTGTTTAGGACTCCATAAAAGTACATCTATCCATTAGAAACGTGCACCGTTTGGCTCTGGGGGTTAATAAAGGCCTTCTGAAGTGATGTATTTGAGAAAAAATCCATATTTAAAATTTTACAAAGTGTAATTTCTGTGTCAAACGCAGAAGTGCAGAGAACCAAGAAACAAAAATTTTTTGATTCTTGCGACTAGCATATTCTCATTGAAGCATTATACCCTGGAACGCCAGTTTCTTATGAATGCACATACGACAGTTAGCCGAAGCTAGAGATTACAGTTTGTAAAGTTTTAAATAAGGATATTTTTTTCTTAGACCTTTATTAACCCCCCAGAGCCGTATGAAGCACGTTTATGATGGATCAATGCACTTTTATGGACTAAAAGAAACCGCCATTCACTGCCATTATAAAGCTTGGAAGAGCCAGGACATTTTTTTTAATACAACTGTGTGTTCGTCTGAAAGAAGAACATCATATACATCTAGTATGACTTGAGGATGAGTAAATCATAAGGGTAAACTATCCCTTTAAATATCTTTAGGACTGATGGATATAAGCTTTATTTACACTTTTTTTTTTACATTTCCATTGCGTTATTATTTTTTATTTACTTCTGTATAGGAGAGTGTTAATGGACAATGTAAAATACAATGTCAAAGAAGCCTTTTATACTATTAATTCATCAAAAATAGTACAAACCGTAATATTGTTAAATGATATTAATTATCAATTACCTCTTCTATTTTATCATTTAAAATGTAATTATTTTAAATGTGAATTTTCAGCATCATTCCTCCAGTCTTCAGTGTCACATGATACTTCAGAAATCATTTTACTGATGATTTGATGCTCAAGACACTTCATGTTGAAAACACTTGTGCTGTTTACTATTTATGTGGAAACCGGGATTGAGATTCCTGAATGTAGGTGTCAATGTCATCAAAATGTTGTTTTGCCACATTTTTCCATAAGAAAGACTTTATTAGGATTATTTATTAGGGGCACTTTAAGATGGTGGCCTCAAATTGAGAGATTGAAGCCAGAAAACTTCAATGGTGATTTCATGATGTCATTAAAATAAACGGGCAAAGGCAGGTGATGTGTAAAACTGTGACTGATGAGTTTTCTGTGGAATTCTGCTGCATAAGTAAATGTGACTTCTCCTGTTAAGTAAACACTTGTTAAAGTGGAACTCACTTCTTGTGGAAGGTGTGTGAACACGGGCACACGGCCAGCTCGTCTCTGGTCTTGAATTCCTCCAGACAAACGGCACAGGGCTGCTGTGACACAAGATAAAATAATGTTAGCATCTCTTTCTTTTAAACGCACAATCTGAACATGTTAGCAGTATGCTGCAGGAATGCTGGCTGTAGCCTTTCCAACATTTTTCCCTTAGTTTTTGGTTTCAATCACACTTTTTTCTATGGCGTGATGTCGGGGCTGGAGTTCTACTCAATTGAAAGTCACGTCTGGGCTCCCATAATGCAGTTCACCAGGTGGTTGAGAGGACCAGAAAATCTATTTGCATAATCAAGAACTTCCCCTGAGGTTTTTACTAATCAACTGAACACCACATAACCTAATTGAGCCTCGCTTGTGAAGGAATTTTTAATGCACTATGTGGGAGATCTGAAATGCTGAACTATCTTTGATTCTGACACTTGTGTTCATAAATAGTTATTCTCAAGAAGCGCTGCCAACAGTGACAAACTCAGGTTTAATAGACAGGATACTGAACTTGGTCACATACTTTGATATGTTTAAGCCTATTTAGTGTGTAATGCAAATGAATATTTACTTTTGTTTTTTATTAAAAAGCACAGGTTTTCTGCTAATTCGCATACAATTTACTAGTACCGGTAATACTAGTAATGATTTAGTAATGATTAGTGAGTAGTAAATTTGCTCTTAAAGAAAACTAATTGCAAAACTATATGCCAGGGCCATAACCATGACTTCACAACTATATAGGCTACATTTGGAAGTGTATCTTTTTTTTATCACTTATTTATTTTTTATTCCGTTAAATCCCTTTTAATCCTTTAATTATTTAATATCTCTAAATAAAAAGAAAGACCCCCCTCCACCCAAGACCTGGTATGGCAACGCGATATGCAGGAATGTATGATTGTCCCAGGCACAGTCTATGGTCCCAGCATGTACTCATGCTGTATTGTGACATTTCCCTTTTAAAAAATAATGGGTTGATCTTTTTGACGTCATACAAATATTAGACAACGAGTCAAAGGAGTTAAACCATAGCCTGCAAGCCAGAGACCCACATCAAAATGTTTGGTCTTGAAACTATTGACAGGGCTCAATCCGAGGGGCGGGATAAACGGTTGTCTTTCTCTCTACACGCGATAAGATAGCGCTACCACCAACCAGAGCAACGAAGGTGAAGCGGAGCTCGCTGACAGTTTAAACATTCGCCGTATCCGGTCGGCAAAATTCCGAACACATCTTTCCTTTTTAAGAATACAAAGAACGGCAGTGAAGTCACTTTTCTCAGAGAAAAGCTCAACTCCAAGTCTTCCAGAGTCGCGGTCAAAGCTGATTCGAAAGACCGCCGTTCGCCAGTTTCTGTGTTTACTAGAAGCACACAAACACAACTCGGCCGTCGTCATTATGGCCCCGCCCACCGACTCTATACACGATGTGATTGGCCCGAAAAAGATTTTGGCGTTTACAGCTCAGAAGTAACCTAGAAATCTAGACGCACCGCCCTAGCGGCAGCAAATGTAATCTTCCCGCGAGTGTCGTCTAGCAAGCAACCCTTCTGAGCTGTATTGGCCTAACTCTTGCCGAGCTAATCACATCGAGTATAGAGTCGGTGGGCGGGGCCATAATGACGACTGCCGAGTTGCGTTTGCCTGCTTCTTCTAGTAAACACAGAAGCTGGCAAACGGCAGTCTTTCGAATCAGCTTTGACTGCGACTCTGGAAGACTTGGAGTTAAGCTTTTCTCTGAGAAAAGAACAAAGAACGGCACTTTAGTCATTCTTAAAAGGGAAGATGTGTTCGGGGTTTTGCTGACCGGATAAGGCGAATGTTTAATCTGTCAACAAGCTCTGTTTCACCTTCGTTGCTCTGGTTGGTTGTAGCGCTATCCTATCGCGTGCAGAGGGAGTTTGAAAGACAACCGTTTATCCCGCCCCTCGGATTGAGCCCTGTCTATGGTGAGTTTCCAGACCAAACATCTTGATGTGGGTCTGGCTTGTCTAGCTCAGCCTCAGAGGTATTGAGAGTTGCTAGACGACACTTGCGGGCAGATTTGCTGCCGCTAGGGTGCGTCTAGATTTCTAGGCTAATTAAACACAGTCACACATGGAATTAAATGCAAATGTACTTTTACAGGGAGCTTGCGAAACTTACTCCCAGTAGGCTCAGCTTCTTTCCTGCGCCTTTCAACACCACCTTTAAGAGAAAATAAAGAAAATGACAAGAATTAATTGTTTTTCACTCTGCCGCTTTCTGAACAAGCCCCTCGTCAGACATTGGTCGAACAAACATCCACGCCCACATCTTACGCCATTGGCCGAGTCAGCATCGTTGCATAGGAAACGGTAGGAATCTTGAATAAAGGTTGCTGTGGCGCATTTTTCATAACGACGCAAGTTTTCGAGAAAATTAACTAATATGTTGTAGTTACATGTACATAGGGATAGAATAAAGTATTTTAATAAGCAAAACTTTATATAGATTTATTACACGGCTCTGTGAAATACTTGATTCTGATTGGTCAATCGCGCATTCCAGCGGTTATTTCCAGATAACACCCGCCAATCCGGGCGAGTTATCTTGACCGGTACTACTTCTATGTTTAACGCTGGCGCCATCTTGTGGCTTAAGCAGCCGTGGGTTACAATGGAAGACTTCAAGGCAGGTTTCCTTTATAACGTTTTTAATATAGATCTTTTTCTTACACAAACGCATCGATTCGAAGAAGGCTCTGTTAACCCATCGGAGTCGTGTGGAGCACGTTATTTGACGGACAGCTGCATTTTTTATGGACTTCAAACTACAACAACTGCTTGGATTAACGTTAGCCTGGACTTTTTAAATATAACTCCGATTGTATTTGTCTGAAAGAAGAACGTCATATACACCTATAATGACTTGAGGGTGAGTAAATCATAGGCTTGGTTTCATTTTTGGGTGAACTAACCCTTTCAGCATTCATTTTCAACATTTAGCAGCAATAGATAAAGGCTTAAAGCAGGTTGAAACTGTTTTTCTTCGCGGAAGCTTTGCGTAGGACCTCATAAAAATATTTAATCTTAAAACAATATTTTGTGTCTAATAATTATTTATTTGAGACTAGTAGTAGCCGTGTAATAAGCGGGATAATGTACACCCAGCAGATTATTACACGGCTCTGTGAAATACTTGATTCTGATTGGTCAATCGCGCATTCCAGCGGTATGTTATTTCCAGATAACACCCGCTCATACGGGTACTACGAGTTACTTGACCGGTACTACTTCTATGCTTAACGCTGGCGCCATCTTGTGGCATAAACAGCCGTGGGTTACAATGGAAGACATCAAGGCAGGTTTCCTTTATAACGTTTTTAATATAGATCTTTTTCTTACACAAACGCATCGATTCGAATCAGAAGGCTCTGTTAACCCATCGGAGTCGTGTGGAGCACGTTATTTGACGGACAGCTGCATTTTTTATGGACTTCAAACACAACTACAACAACTGCTGGGATTAACGTTAGCCTGGACTTTTTAAATATAACTCTGATTGTATTTGTCTGAAAGAAGAATGTCATATACATCTACGATAACTAGAGGGTGAGTAAATCGCTTGGTTTCATTTTTGGGTGAACTAACCCTTTCAGCATTCATTTTCAACATTTAGCAAAGGCATGGCAAATCTTCAGCAATATATAAAGGCTTAAAGCAGGTTGGAACTGTTTTCCTTCGCGGAAGCGTGTAAGAGCTAATAAAATATTTAATCTCGAGACAATATTTTGTGTCTAATAATTATTTATTTGAGACTAGTAGCCGTGTAATAAGCGGGATAATGTACACCCTGCCGGTTTTTATCGCAGAATAAACCCCTTCAGAGTGATGCAAGACCCCTCCGCTTCGCGTCGGGGTCCTGATCACTCTGTCGGGGTTTATTCTGCGATAACCGGCTGAGTGTAGCTACATTATCCCAAACCCCCTCAGAGTGATTCAAGTCCTGATCACTCTGTCGGGGTTTATTCTGCGATAACAACCGGCTGGGTGTACATTATCCCTTACTTAATCTCTATCAGGAAATAGCCACTGTAAGTAACAGAATTGAGAAGTGTGCTTTTTATATCGATATGTGTTTTGTCTGCTAGTGTTTCTCGTTACTCTATGAATATAACGTTCACTTTAGTCTCCTTGCTTTTTTTTTTAAAGCAAGTCACTTTTTTAGACCCATTACATTTTAGTTTAATTATCTGACATAAATTCAGAGGACCTTGACCAACATTGTAAGGTAAGCACCTTCTTTCACCATATTTTAAAAAGATAAAAAAATAACTTTTTGTAACATATTCATGGAAAATTACATTTTACTTGTGTTGTGTCATGCTTGCATGCTATAGGCTATAAGCAAAGTGTATCATGAAGGTCATTTGTTAGGTTGGATTTCATCAAGACTCTTGTAAAGACTATGCTATATTTATAGCTAACTGTATTGTTTTTAGCCCACCTCATTGTAGCTGTACTGCTCCCTTGTGCCTTGCTGTTTCAACCTGTTAAGAGAACAGACAAAAAATTAAACCACTTGTACACTTCCTGAGTTCAACTGCTAAAACTGCTGTGGGTGGTGCAAAGAGAGATGTTGTGATTGTGCAAATTATTCCCCTGCAGCATTTCCTCTGTCAAACTCTCATGTGCCTATAAAATACTTCTACATAATATACTGTTTAAAGTAATTGACACTAATATTTTGTAATTCATACTTTGTCACCTTAAAGTCTGAAAGTCTCTAATAATGTATTATTTATATATGTCTAATTAATTTATTCAGTATATATATATATATATATATAGGCAACTTATATAAAGTTCCAGACATGTCATTCTATGTGTCTCTACATGTCTTTACAGGAGCGGAATGCAACAAAGGACACATCTGATTTGTGTAACAGCTGTTGTGCGGGTGTGGTGAGTGTGTTTGGGCTCTTGCCTGAACAGATAGCAGCAGAAGATTACACTGAGCATGAAGATGAACATGCCTATGCCCAGTACGATGACGTACACGTTGAGCGGCAGACGGTAGATGTCTTCCTCTGACATATCACAGTCTGAATGCTGCAGCCCTAGACCACAGAGGCAGCCTACACACAAACACACACTCAAATCAGCCATTTAAATCACACACAAGCAGGAAGAACGCAGTTCTCCAGTACGCCCACTTTCAAGGGAATTTTTGGGAAATGAGCTAAGCACAAAACAAATATGAACAACTGTAGGACTGCCTCCAACAAACCACCATCTGGCCTTTCGTGAAGCCATATGTGTGTTATAACTTATAAGAGCATGCCATTCATACTTTACTGTTTTCTAACCATTTAAGTTCTTCTCCATTCATATTCCCCAGTCAGTCAGTGTACTGTAAGAGTTAAAGATTAACGCAGCGTCTGCAAGAATCCCCCTTAGTCTGAGTCTGGAACGATTCATCTAAGGTGCTTATATGAAGGGGCTTCCACAGAGATTATTGTAAGCTTGTGTCATTCTGATTAGAAAGGTACAATGAGACTTATCAACAGACCTCAAGTATTATCCTAATTATTATTATGTTCTGTCATATACAGAGGCTAAATATTTAATTTCTCAACAGTAACACAACTGAATACATTTTTGTTGAATTGTTATTTTTATTATCATTCGTATGATTATGACTGAATGATTGATATTTTTATTATTATACATATGGAATTGAAAAGAATGCCATCACCATGATACGTTTTTGCAGATGCACAAAACATCCGGAAATGTGGTTCATAATCTTGTTAACGCTTTATTTAGAAAAGTTTACATGCTCAGCAGCTTCCTGTATTCCTAAATTCTATATATATTAAGCAGCACAACTATTTCAACATTGATAGTAATTTCTTTTTATTATCCGTATTGAAATAATCAGCATATTATAATGATATCTGTAGGATCATATGACACTAAAGACTAGAGTAATGATGCTGAAAATACAGCTTTACATCACCTAAATAAAGTACATTTTAAAATATATTAAATTTATGGCTGTCAAATCTATATATATATATATATATATATATATATATATATATATATATATATATATATATATATATATATATATACACACACATATATATCGGTGTGTGTGTACATAAACACGTGACTATATATATATATATATATAAACACTATATATATATAAACAAACTTTTGTTAGATGCAATTAATCACAATTAATCGATTTTACATCATTAAACAGTTTAAAAGTAATAATATTTGACACTCTTATTGTTTTACTGTTTTTTTCGATCAAATAAATGCAACTTTGATGAGCATGAGACTTCATAAATGTGCCCGCTGTCTTATTTGCATTATCTGGTTTAGACAATCTAGTTGATGCATTCACATGACATGACGTATACGTAATCAGAATCCGAGCAATTTCCGATAAACAGAATGTGTTTACTTACTGAGCATTACTGTCATTGAAACAGATCGATCCATGTTTTTATCTAAATATAAATCTCTAAACGTATCAGTTTTCAGAAGAGGAAAAGGCTAACAGCATGCAGGTTGTTCAAAACAGTCTACGCATAGCACGAATATTTCCACAATCTTTGACCAGCTATGCTTGACCTTTCTGAATAGTTTCCTGTGACTTCTTCAAACTGGTTTCAACATCCTCTGCAGCAATAACACTTCAGTGACTAATGCTGGGGGGAGAGAAAAAAAAAATAAACTCAAGTTCAGCTTGGACTTTTCGCAAAGGCCACTCACCGTTACACCATTGGAATGGTTGCATGTAATCTGACTCCAAGCAGTGCTGCTGCAAACTCACTGCTCGTCTGGAACAGGCAATGCGGGGGCTGAAGGACACAACCGAAAACCAGATTCAAGCTTGACTTATTCCCGGCAATTTTCCGTTGTGCACCATACGTTGTTCCTGTAAGTCCGATGGGAAACCAGCTCTTAAAATGACAGGGTGTGCTGTCTTGATTATAGTTGAATTATTCCTCCATTCATCTCACTTTTATGATGCCAGCATTGAAGAACAAAAGATTTCAATCACTCTTTGGCTCCGCTGATGTGAATATGCACAAGGTGCTTTGTTACAAAGACAAAGGGGGCATAATGTGCCCTTGATATTCTTGTTGTCTTTGAGAACGAGTCCATATGTGACCGAACGGCACTTCAGATGTGATCTTAATGTTGTCGCACAGAAAAGTTAACAAATTCCTTGATAATTCCTGCGTCTGGCAGTTTAGTGAGCACTTGCAGAAATGTGAACAACATACGATCTGATACAAGACTCCATCTACAGTCTTTGTCTTCCTTCAAACCCTCTTGCAAAAGACTTTGGCATGCCTTTGGGTCTCTTGTCGATTATTCCAGCAGTCCTTCCTTGACGTCGCTCTCGATCTTTGAGGTATATTCCTGTATCGAAGAGCAGGCCCTTTAGAGAATGAAGAGAACAGTATTTTTCAAGCCGCTGGGGTGTTTATGTGTGTGTGTGTGTGTGTGTGTGTGTGTGCGCCTGTGTGGGGGAGTATTTTTTCTCTCCACCTAAAACCATCTGCTCTCTCAATCCTTCCATCAAAAAAGTAGACAAAAAAATAATTCGTCCCTCAGCTCATTTAGCAAATATCCCAGCCAAAACACAAGCATCTGGGGTTAAAGATGTGTGCTAGTGAGGCTGACCAGTAATATTCTCCAGGAAGGCTCCTGCGTCTTTCCTGGCCGCACACATTCAGTTTGTAAACAGATCTGTGCTCATGTGATCCTGGTTTGCCTCGCAACTCTGTCCTCCAATCCCTCCCTCCCTTCCTGAGCGATTCCCCTCCTCCAATCCCTCACGCTCTCACTGCGCGACTGCAGTCACAGGATGGCCTCCTCTCTTTCTAGAAGTGAGGGCTGCAACAATTTAGAGGAAGTAAGGCCACAAGCATTCACCGAGCTGCAGAAAACAAGCCGAAGGTGGCAGACAAAACAAGTGAGAGTGAAAAAAAAATGGGGCAGATTGCATGAGTGGGCACAGTGACACGTATATGCAGCACATTAGATCAGATGCATATCATGTTGCTGTTTGACCTACTAAAGCCTGTTATGTTTAAGCACAGAATATAACTATAGCTTTTAAGCGGAAAAAGAAACAACAGACTCAGACGACCAACCCCCAACAACACTAGTCTGCTCTAGAGACAACAGCTGCCGCTTGCCTAACAACCATGTGCTCTCCGTGTCTCTGTTTGTCGCACTCAGCAATCTCGATGACTTATCTGTGTGGTGCACAGTTCAGTTTCATGTTAGCCAGATTATTTGCTGGAATACACTACACGACTTTTAAAATCTGAACAGATTTTAAAACATTATGCTCCATCATACACTTGCCGACTTTGTGTCATACACTGAGGATCGCACACATTCAAGTCATATTGAATGAACACAACAAACTCGCACAGAAACTCTTGCCTTGTGCTAGGAGACGAAATGAAAACAATATGCTCAAAAAATCAAACATCCTCCAAATGGATGGAATCAAACTTTGAAGCTAAAAAATTGGAGTCTGTGACCATCACTACATGATTTTCTGTGAAATCTGTTGTGTAGTAGCCTAGAAATCTAGATGCGCCCTAGCGGCAGCAAATCTAATCTGCCCGCGAGTGTCGTCTAGCAAATCTCAATACCCTTCTGAGCTGTAATCGCCTAACTCTTGCCGGGCCAATCACATCGAGTATACAGTCGGTCGGCGGGGCCATAATGATGACGGCCGAGTTGCGCTTGCGTGCTTCTAGTAAACACAGAAACTGTCAAACGGCGGTCTTTCGAATCAGCTTTGACTGCGACTCTGGAAAACTTGAAGTTAAGCTTTTCTCTGAGAAAAGAACAAAGAACAGCACTGAAGTCTTAAAAAGGGAAGATGTGTTCGGAGTTTTGCTGACCGGATATGGCGAATGTTTAATCTATCAACTAGCTCTGTTTCCACTTCGTTGCTCTGGTTGGTGGTAGCGCTATCCTATCACGTGCAGAGGGAGTTTGAAAGACAACCGTTTATCCCGCCCCTCGGATTGAGCTGTCAACGGTGAGTTTCCAGACCAAACATCTTGATGTGGGTCTGGCTTGTCAGGCTAGTTGTGTAGCTTATTTCAGCCTTAAATACTTTATTATTCTTTTTCACAGCTGGCTCATTGTAACATTTGTTTTAAAACCTGGTGTGTTTTCACCCTCGGTTCGTTTAGCCATATATGAACAGGGCAATTGCGATCAGATCCGCATGAGATCGCCTGAACGAGGTGGTCTCTGCCTGATTGAATACTAACTCTGAGGTGGTTCGGTTTAGGTGAGAAAGCAATCCGACCCAACGGACCAATAAACCAAGCTGTTTCATAATTGAGGAAGGAAGCATGTTATATAAAAACCCAGATAGCAACATTATGTCAGCCCTGGTAAATAGTAGCTTTATTTCAGACCGACATAATGAGTTGTTCTGCAGTAAACTGTACTAACCAATTCTGTAGGAGTGTGGGCGGGGCCTTTATACCGCGGCTCGGGTCCCCAATTAGTGCAAGATGTCTGCGTCGTCTATCTTTTGTTACAATCTATGGAGTAATGGAGTGACGCAGGTATGACGTCACTTTGCAGTTGGCATAACGCTGGTTCCCTCGAGAAAAGCCCAATAGGACGTTTCCATAGGCTTTTGGATTTACTACTAAAAGCAAGCTCTGTGATCAACAAAAATGTATGATACTTGCACGTTTTGTCCATCAAGATAATTATTACAGATGAACACAACTTTTATGAATTTTGAAGCCTAAACACAGTCGCCAGAAGTAAAAAGCTAGGCTAGGTAAGGTAGGCTATAAACGAACTACACCACCGTCCCACGATTTCAGCGTCACCATCACTAAGCTTCCAGCATCTCTTTCAGTTTTTATCTCATCTCAAAAAAATTCCCAGAATGTTTGTTATACTAGTTTAGAAGAGCACAATGATAAGCATAATGAGGCTGTAAAAGCAGACTGAGTTTACCTGCTCGGCGTGATGACATTTCATCTCCTTGACAGCCTCTGTAGTCCCATATAGCCACTTGTTAGCAACCGCCTTTTTCAAGGCACATAACAGGTTTTAAAATCATGAGTGCAGGTAACACTGGTGTATTGTAGAATAAAATGTGAAAGTGTTTTGAGCTTGTGTTCACCACAGACCTTATTTCAGCCATTTAACCAAAACCCCATTTCAAAAAACGTGCCACTGTTGGCTCTCTCGGCGGTGGACAGGGGTCAGCATGGGCAACCTGACCGGTCTGCAGCTATGCAGCCCCATTTACAACAAACTGCAATGCACTGTGTATTCTGACACCTTTCTATCAGAACCAGCATTAACTTATTGAGCAATTTGAGCTAGAGTAGCTTGTCTGTTTGATTGAACCACACGGGCCAGCCTTCGCTCCCCAGGTGCATCAATGAGCCTTGGGCCGCCCATGACCCTGTCGCCGGTTCAACACAGTTCCTTCCTTGGAGCACTGTGAATAGATGCTGACCACAGCTTTGAAGATTGAAATGTTCCTTTGTGAAAGCGAACCGAACCAAGAAGAAAATACAATATCGTAACACATTAAGTCCCTGTTCCATAACAAAGCAGATTATCTACAGGTCTGAAAACACCCTAAGTATGCCACACACTGACTGTCTTACAGGCATTTCTTCCAGAGTTGTTATTGTTAACTATTCAACTTTTTTATTTTATTTTTATTTTTAATTGAACTAAAGGAAAATAAACAATATAAATTGAAAAATGTACATTTAAAAAAAACTAATGGAAATAAAATAAAAATAAATACTTTTGACAAATAAATAAAGTTAAAATGAAAACTGAAATACAAATAAAACTAAATAAAAATATTTAGGAAAAAGTAATAAAAATGACACATTTAAATAACTTTATTAAACCTTTATTAAAATTAAAAAATAAAAGCTAATTCAAAATATTACTAAAGAAATAAATATTAACAGAGGTAAGGAACCTGATTATTATTAATTACATTTGTTTTGTTTGTTTTTTTGGTTGTTTTTTTTTAATTATCACATTTAAATGTCTTAAATAAAATAAAAAATTTACCATGTTTTTTTTTTACAAATGTAGATTTGTTAGTACTTATTTTTTTGTGCACAATTTTTTGTATTAGTACAAATTATTAGTACACATTTATTCAAATGTAGAGGTTGCATTGTCTAGGTATTTATATAGAATGAAATGTGTGTTAAGAGAGCCTTATATTAGGTCCAGTCCCAAATGGCACCCTAAACACTTGCAGTCTAAACACCAGTCCGCACTTTCGTGATGTAACATTGCTTTGACTGTCGAGTAAAAATCAGCTGGGCTCTACAAAAGTGTGCACAGAAGTTGTATATCAACCGCAAATGGAAAATTAGGATATAAAAATAACAATTTAGATATGAAATGTACCATTTGGGACAGGGCCTTAGTTCTTGTGCTGAAAAGGGTGACAGAATGTAAAAGGTTGCTGTGGTGAGATGTGCTGTATAGTGGCCTCTGGTGGCACAAAGGGAAACAGCATTCTATTCAAAATCTTGTGCTGAAGAGAATGTTTTTTTATTTGTCATCTTATCACATGAAGTTAAGACTTTTACTGACAGATATATTTTGCACCCTAAAAGGTGGCGCTAAACTAGAATAATTATTTAAAGCTTTGGTTTCATAGAGTGATAAGTAATATGTATTAGAAAAGACAATAATCAATGTATATTGATTGTTAAGACAAAAAGCAATTTAGCAATATTGTAGTCAGGCCTGAAAAAGATATATCTCAGACTCAGACCTTACTATAATACACTGTCTAAGCTTTTCTTTCAGCACTGCATGAAGAAGGAACGCCCCCATTCGTGAATCCATTTTGGCTTGTGCTGGCTTTGCTATTTCTTTTTGTAAAACCATTTTGGTCCACACAAAAGCTAGCATTATCATATCCCCTGTCTGAATCGCTTTGGCCAGCATCAAGGCCAGCATTCACATAGCCTCTCTTAAAGCCTTTTTGGCCCACACTAAGGTCAGTGTTATCACAGGCATGTCCATCTTGATTATTGTTAGCATTCGTGCTACAATCTCCTTTTTGTATAGTGCTAGCGTCTTCACACTTTCTTAGACTCAGCGCAGGTTTGCACGTGTGCCAGTCCCACAGCACCTTGTTCATGGTGTCCTGGCGACGAACCCCCAAAAGTTTGTCTTCTTCGTTTGTGGGCTTATCGTCATCATCATCGCTATCACCGCCACATGAGGGATCATGGGAGCTCTGAATCTCCCCGCTAATACCCTCAAAGTACTGCCTGATGCAAACCTTGGCGAAAGTTTTGGCATGTTCTGTGCAAGTCTCATCAAACACCTTGCGCTCCGTGTCTACGTAGTGAGACCAGTATTTGGTTTTGAGGAAGGCGGCCTGGGTGTAGCAGGGCCGAATGGCTCTGATCAAAAATGCGATGATTGTGATGATCAACAGGAACAACCATCCAAAACCCTGGAACATTTAGAATATAGACAAACAAATATGAATTAGTCACATTAGTGTTTTCATCTTAACTTATGGTATTTTGGCCTGGTTTTACAGACAGGGCTTAGATTAAGACAGTTTTGTCTATTTTCATTCTGGATTTCGTCCTCTGTGAATAACCTTAATAAAGCCTGAACCTCGTTGTCAGTCCATCGGTCGTATTATTTACACTCTATTGTTGATTTGAATAGCAAACTGGACGCACCGCAACAGACTTTTATAAAATAAAATGCTGCGTGAGCTCAACCAATCAGCATGTTCGGCGCCCAAGTCCCACCCCCGAAATTTCCAGAACTGTTGAAAAAGTACAACCCCGAAAAGTCCCTAATTCCTGGGGAAAGTTCTCGCGGTGGAAACGCAGACAACAATTGGTCTGGACTCTGGAGGGGAAAAGTTTCTGGTACAAATTGTTCTGGGTAATTTTGGTGGAAAGGACTTATAGAACTTTTGTGCTCTATATAAGCTACTTCTAAGTACTTTTATATGTTATAAATAAACAGATGCAAACAGTGGCAAATACTGCAATAAGCAGATCAGCATACAGTACCTGTGAAATGCAGCATATGTATCTGGTGGCGGCCTCTCTCGATAGGATCTTTTGGCCATCATATATGTGCTTACATGGAATTTTGGCCAGCATTCGTAAGAGTTCCTCTTGAGACAGTCCAAGTCCACTTGCATTTTTGCCAAACTCTGCCATATCCAGGTCCATACTGTAAGCACACAGGAAGCTTTTACCATCCATTAGAGTCACTGAGATCCAAACCGCAGGTGCGATGAGCGATCGCTGGGAAATGGACACACACATGTAGCGCATGACCGTAGAGTCCTTCCTCCGCTGTCCCATTGGCCGGTTCCACTCCTCCGCCAGCATTGAGACATTGTTGTTTAGTATAAAACCCAAAAAGAAGAACCATATCGGTGGAATAACCAGCATACTGATCCCATAGGAGTAGTTATATTCAGGGATACAGGGGCAATTGAATTCAAAAGACGTGTAGAGCTGAGCGCTAGCCAGGGCCATGATGCCACAAATGCCATTCATAAAAGACTCTTGGTTGGACTGGAGGATCTGGGCCATCATACGGAACTTATCCATATTGATAAGTTGGTTAGTCTATCCTGATATTAACCTGTGAGAGAAGACAATTTGTTACTTAAAAATGTATATTTCATACGCAGAACATCTTTCATAAAAGCTTTTATAAGAGACCACTGCAAAATTATATGTTTCTCTGGATTTACTATTTATAGGTATGTGTTTGGGTAAAATTAACATTTGTGCTTTATTCTATAAACTACTGACAGATTTTTCTCAAATTCCAAATAAAAATATTGTAATTTAGAGCATGTATTTGCCGAAAGAAACAACTGGTCAAAATAACAAAAAAGATAGTTTTTTTCAGACCTCCAATAATGGAAAGAAAATAAGTTCATATTCATTTTTAAACAAAACAATTCTAATGTTTTAACTTAGGAAGAGTTCAGAAATCAATATTTGGTGGAATAACCCTGATTTTCAATCTTAGCTTTCATGCGTCTTGGCATGCTCTCCACCAGTCTTCACAATGATGTTGGGTGACTTTATGCCACTCCTGGTGCAAAAATTCATGCAGCTTGGATTTGTTTGATGGTTTCATCCATCTTCCTCTTGATCACATTCCAGAGGTTTTCGATGGGGTTCAGGTCTGGAGATTGGGCTGGCCATGACAGGGTCTTGATCTGGTGGTCCTCCATCCACACCTTGACTGACCTGTGTGGCATGGAGCATTGTCCTGCTGGAAAAACCAGTCCTCAGAGGTGGGGAACAATGTCAGAGCAGAAGGAAGCTTCCAGGAAAACCTTGTACGTGGTTTGATTCATGCATCCTTCACAAAGACAAATCTGCCTGATTCCAGCCTTGCTGAATCACCCCCAGATCATCACCGATCCTCCACCAACCTCACAATGGGTGCGAGACACTGTGGATTTAGGCCTCTCCAGGCCTCCGTTTAACCATTAGACGGCCAGGTGTTGGACAAAGCTGAAAATGGGACTCATCAGAGAAGATGACCTCACTACAGTCCTCTACAGTCCAATCCTTATGGTCTCTTGCAAACCTCAGCCTGGCTCTTCTTTGCTTTTCATTGATAAAGGACTTTTTCTAGCATTGCACGACTTCAGCCCTGCCCCTATAAGGAGCCCGTTTCAAACCGTCCTCGCCATGCACTTTACCCCAGCAGCCTTTTGCCATTCTTTTTGTAGGTCACTTGATGTCATCCTACGGTTGTTGAGTGACATTTGAAAGAGTTGGTGGTCATTCCAGTCAGTGGAGAATTGTTTTCGCCCTCTGCCGGTCTGTAGCTTTGTTGTCCCCAATGTCTGCTGCTTGACCTTGTTCTTATAAACAGCCGTCTTTGAAATTTTAAAGGTGCCTAGAATGAAAAATTGAATTAACCTTGCCATGGTGAAATAATAAGAGTTCAGTACATAGACATCACATACTGTGAGTCTCAAACACTATTGCCTCCTACTTCTTATATTAATCTTGTGAATCCAAAACTCCACGGAAAAAAATTGATTCTCAACATAAACCCAACAGTGACGCAAGCGGTGGGGATCATTTATACGCACGCCCCCAACATTTGCATCTGTCCAAACATGTTCATTGTCAGGCGGAAATGGAGCGAATCATCAAAACAAGCTGCTCGCATGGACACACTTCATGTTCCAGGGTGTGCAGGAGACCTGAGACCTGATAACATATCCTTCCCACAGATAAAAAATGTCAACATGGTTGATGTTTATAATCCGATACCACAACAGTTTAATTCAAGATCGTTCGTTTGTTCAGCCCATTTCAAGCAAGCTTCGCTCAGCATCTTAAAGTGAAGAAAGGTGCAACTGTATTCCTGCAAGCAGTAAGTCATTTTTCCACTTATTCACTGTTTAAACAATTTCTGATTAAACTGAAAGTTTCTTAGAGACCACATTGTCTAGATAACGCAAGATGCTAGTACAGTAACAATAGGAAACTCCAAGTACCATACCAAACTAAATAGTGTGTCTAATCACAAAGGGTCATATTATTTTGTATTACAAAATACAAACGTAGATACGTTGCTTACAGATCGTTCACTCAATCCTTCTAGCAAACGTCACCTTTTCCACCATAAGTTAAAACGATAGTCATTTGACAAGGCTATTCATTTTGTAAAAATATAAGTTATATATTTATATTTTGGAGATCTGAAGTATGGTGTTTCCTATGATGTTTTTGCCTATTTGTATTTCAGATTAGGCTACATCACAATCACTGCGTAACCTTGCGTAACATACATTGTGACTAACGTTATATAAACATGCAATATCGTTGACGAAAAAAGACAAGTCTAAAATGTAGGCTGAATGACACACTTTAAGCAGAGCATCTCAAATGGAGATTGATAAAATGCAGCTTACTTGTTTATTGTTGTTTTCAGATCGTCCGTGCTCGAGAGAGAGCTCGCCTGCATATGGTTGCCAGATTGGACAGGTTTAGGTAAAAACCGGAGTGTATACGAGTTTCTTTTCGCAGAAAAGCTCTTTTTGGGGGATTTAATTTCTCGAGCTCTTTCTCGCGTGCAGATGATCTGAAAACACCAAATAAACAAGCTGCATTTTATCAATCTCCATTTGAGATGTTTTGCTTAAAGTTTTATTTAGTCGGTCTGTGTTCTGTCAGGACGGTCAGGACTCACGAGCCGCTTCACTGAACTGCTGTGAACTGCTGAAATAAGCCAATCAGAGCAGAGCTCAACATTAATATTCATGACTCTTCCAAATAAGAGAAAAACAGAGCATTACATCCTAGGGACAATTTTATAGGGTTGTCAATGGACCTGTAAAACTGTATCTGGACAATTTTTTCCCTTAAATAAGCCACATAGCCTCTATGTAGATATCAGAGAACAATTTAACATATTGTTTCAAATCATTCTAGGGCACCTTTAAGGATGGATGCAACCCGACGCTCACTGTATCCCTCTGCCAGTAAAACCCTTGTTTTCCTCACTCAAAATTTTCCTTTTCAACTTTTTTTGGCATGGTCAATAGTTATTTTTTGATTCCAATTACTTTTGAGGTTCTACTAGCACTGCTTTTGCCATCCAGCTGATCCTACTGCAAGAGAATAGTGATGACCACAAAAGTGTTTTTTTTATACTTTTCTTTATTAAATAAGATTTGGTTCAGGTGATCACCTAATCAGCACCCCATTCAGTTGTGCCTGTGCTAGAGTTGTGCCTGTGTTGGAATTCAACAGACATTGGAATGGAATGGCTTCCATTCTTGTAGAGATGCTGATTTAAGAAAAAATAGCAGTGGTCTCTTAATTTTTTCCAGAGCTGTATATATATATTAAAGTCAACATGAAATGCATTTAAATCCTATTTTACTTGCGTAAAGTGGATGTTTAATGGGGAAAATATGTAAAATATCCATTTGGAATTAATAAAATAATGAAATTGAATTTTATATTCAAGTTCCATCCATTTGGATTACACAGTTTTAGCATACACAAACTAATTACTAAACTAAACAAAACACTTTATGTGATGCATATTCTAGTCGTGAAACGTAAATGTATACGAGATTGAAAGAAATTGGATTTATTGATGACATGTAACCCGATTATTGTGTATGTAAAAACTGTAATCCAAATTAATGGAATTTTTTAAAATCTTAAATTCAGGGCTAAATATTTTTTGATGCGCACTGATGAACTGTACATAAGACCAAGTGTTACATTTGCTAACAAAATTATTAAAAACAGTATTAAATATAGTATTGTACAGAAAAACATATAAGGAAAAATATGGATTACAAACAGTCAGTCAGATATATCTTACAGAATTCAGCCAAATATTAATCCGTCTCTGTGAAATCAACTCAAAAAACAATTATAATTCACCTATCAAAGCAGAGGATTTGTTATAAGTTTCAGTCCTAGAACACAAAACAACCTACACACCTTATTCTCCACGTGATGCAATCGGTTCCCTATTCAATGTGATTGATCTGTTGATGTTCCGTCTGTTTATATGGTTGTCCCTCTAAACATCATGATTTCAGTTTTAGTGTGCAATAGTCTTTGTGTTTCTTGAAGTACACATAGCAAATTACATATGTATTTACATACCTGGTGATACCATGGTAACAGGCAGTGTGGCCCGGAGCGCATGCAAAGGTATTGCCTCACCCTATTCAAATCGAATCTTCTGCGGGATTTTGGGTTTCGGGGCAGTTGCTGGAAAACTTCTGAAGTTTGATTAAGGCTGCTGTGTTATTAATTAATTAAATCAACCATATTTGCTTAAAAAATGTAAAGTACACTTGCTATGTGGCAGTACGTACCATATAGTATGCATCTCTCTAATAAAATGCGGAAAGACAAAAATGTATTTAATGGAAGGTCGAGATAAAGAGATGTGCTTAGATTTACAAACAAATGAATGCCTGTTGGGTGGAGCTGACAGTCAAAAAAATGTATTCATCAATTCCTAAGCTTTGTAATCGAGGTTGGATTCAATTCAAAAGATTTGTTCAAAAACAGTGCAACACCATAACATCACTACAAAACAACATTAAAAGCATCATAATTAGACCTATTATATTTATCAACCTGAATCATGTCTTTAAGGGATAGTTCACCAAAACAATAAAACTGTCTTCCTTCGTCATCATCATTTACTCGCCCAGGTTGCTCTAAACCTGTATGAGTTCCTTCCTTCTGGGGTGTGTGTGTGTGTGTGTGTGTGTGTGTGTGTGTGTGTTTCGTTCTACCAATCACAAAATTATATATTTATGATATCTATTGCATTCTTTGTTACAAGATCTACCTTTATTTCAATAAAATTCTCACCATTGATGGTTGGATCTAACCACTGATTCCAAAAACAATTTGAATGGGAGTCGCTTCTAAGTTCTGGAATTCACCAGCCCTGTTTATATATCATTTCACGAGTTCCCACTTACATCAAATTAAATAGAGTAAAGATTATGCGTATTTGGCGTGCTGTCCAGGGGAGGGCTCCGGGCTCGGATTTTTGCCCGAACCCAGAGTATCCCCCCCCCGTGGTAAAGATACTCTATAACTAGACTGTAATGTTTTATGGATTGTGATGGCATCTAATGAGGGTTTATTAAATTGAAGTGAGGAGATGGGGTGGTGGAGGGATGCCAAAATAAAAATGGTCAACGAGAGGAGGTAAATCTGTAGTATAAGTACACCTCCTATCGTTGATCAGATTGATTAGCTTACCATGCTCCACCTGTGTTTAATTAGGTTTAATTATCTGACGTGCTCCCCTTGTTAATTATGTTTGATTAGCTGACGGCTCCTTTGTTTAATTATCTGTTAGTGCTCCTCCCGAAATTAGTTAATAAAACTTCACTTCACGAGTTCCCACTTACATCAAATTAAATAGAGTAAAGATTATGCGTATTTGGCGTGCTGTCCAGGGGAGGGCTCCGGGCTCGGATTTTTGGCCGAACCCAGAGTATCCCCCAAAATGCAAGGAGTGGAGGACAGCCACCAGAAAACCCCCAAATACGCAGAAAAATTGGTGGGCTGATAATTTGAGAGGCCTGGCTGCTAGACCAGGAGAGCCCGTGTTGCCTCGCTGCTTCGGGCGGACGGGTTCTACTGGCTGAAGGAAACTGGGCGTTGGAAGACCGATCGGGAAAGCTCTTGCCGCGTCTGAGGGGGGCCAGGCTCACTGCAACAGACGGGAAAGAACCCTACCGGACGATGGATGAGGAGAATTTTTTGTAAAATTACCGATCGGGAGGGCCCTTTGCAACGTCTGAGGGGGGTCCGGCTCACTGCAACAGACGAGAAGCGAGCTCTTCCGGCTGATAAATGAGGAACATCCTCAAAATCAGAGAGGCCGATGGGAAGGCTCTTACAACATCTGAGGGGGGCCGGGCTCACTGCAACAGACGAGAAAAACCCTACCGGACGATAAATGAGGAGCGGCCTAGAATTTGGCGTACCGATCGGGAAGGCTCTTTATCGAGTCTGAGGGGGGCCTGGCTCACTGCAACAGACGTAAGACGAGCTCTTCCAGCTGATAAATGAGGAGCATCCTCAAAAATCAGGGGGGCAGATTGGGAAGGCTTCTTACAGCATCTGAGGGGGGCCAGGCTCACTGCAACAGATGAAAAAGAAGACCCTACTGAACGATAGAGGAGGAGCAGCCTAGAATTTGGCGGACCGATCGGGAAGGCTCTCTACCAAGTCTGAGGGGGGCCTGGCTCACTGCAACAGATGTAAGATGAGCTCTTCCAGCTGATAAATGAGGAGCATCCTCAAAATCAGCGGGGTAGATTGGGAAGGCTTCTTACGGCGTCTGAGGGGGGCCAGGCTCACTGCAACAGATGGGAAAAAACCCTACCGGCCGATTAAATTAGGAGCGGTCTTGAATAAAATTACCGATCGGAAAGGCTCTTGCAACGTCTGAGGGGGGCCAGGCTCACTGCAACAGACGAGAAGTAAGCTGTACCAGCTGATAATGAGGAGCATCCTCAAATCAGAAGGACCGATTAGGAAGGCTCTTACAACGTCTGAGGGGGGCCTGGCTCACTGCAACAGACGAGAAAAACCCTGCCGGCCAATAAATGAGGAGCAACCTTGGATTTGACAGACTGATCGGGGAGGTTCTTGCAACGTCTGAGGGGGGCCGAGCTCACTGCAACAGACGAGAAACAAACCCTAACGGCCGATAAATCAATCAATCAATCAATCAACTTTATTTATATAGCGCTTTTACAATCACGATTGTGTCAAAGCAGCTTCACAGTGTCAAACAGGATAATATTGCGACAAAATTAGATTTGGCTGTACAGTCGTACTGGAGAAAACAGTAATGTTATCAGCTTAGTTTAATTTATCATATAGCAACAATGTTGGCAGATCAGTATTTAAGTTTATAGAATTAAATAAGACCTAATTCATACATTTTGTTTGTATAATAAGTTGAATAACTTTAATCAAATTTTTAGTGTCCCCAACTGAGCAAGCCAAGCCAAAGGCGACAGTGGCAAGGAACCAAAACTCCATCAGGGCATGATGGAGAAAAATAAACCTTGGGAGAAACCAGACTCAGTCGGGGTGCCAGTTCTCCTCTGGCCTATTAACACGCCGTGTAAAATTATTATTCTGGCAACCTTACAGGTCAGAAATCATATTAGATTGGAATATTCAAACTGATAAATGAGGAGCATCCTCAAATTAGAGTGACAGATCGGGAAGGCTCTTGCAATGTCTGAGGGGGGCCCGGCTCACTGCAACAGACGAGAAACAAACCCCCACCGACCAATAAATGAGGAGCATCCTCAAATTGGAAAGACCGATCGGGAAGGTTCTTGCAACGTCTGAGGGGGGCCGGGCTCACTGCAACAGACGAGAAACTAACCCTAATGGCCGATAAATGAGGAGCTTCCTCAAATTAAGATGACCAATCGGGAAAGCTCTTGCAATGTCTGAGGGGGGCCCGGCTCACTGCAACAAACGAAAAAACCTTACCGTCCGGAGAAAGAGCGCACAACGAGATACAAACCCCACCGACCAATAAATGAGGAGCATCCTCAAATTGGAAAGACCGATCGGGAAGGTTCTTGCAACGTCTGAGGGGGGCCGGGCTCACTGCAACAGACGAGAAACTAACCCTAATGGCCGATAAATGAGGAGCTTCCTCAAATTAAGATGACCAATCGGGAAAGCTCTTGCAATGTCTGAGGGGGGCCCGGCTCACTGCAACAAACGAAAAAACCTTCCCGTCCGGAGAAAGAGCGCACAACGAGATTCGACATGCGCGAAGTTTGAAAAACCGTCGATCGGGGGCTCAAGCCGCATCTGACGGGAGATTAGAATCACAGCGTCAGATGAGTGAGCCCTACCAAATTGATAAATGGGGCGTCGAAATTAAAAAGAAAGACTGACCGAGGGGGCCCACCCAGCTTCCGCCAGGAGCAGATTCTTGGCATCAGATGAGTGGGTACTATCGGCCGACGGTACGGAGAAAGAGATGGGGCAACGCACGCCAGGAGAGCTTTCGCAGCAGTCGACGGGAGATCAGTGCTCGCTGCAATCGGAAAGGGAAGCTTCACCGGACGGAAAAAGAAAAGATGGATAGTGACTGAGAGGCTCTGACGACATCCGATGGGAGATTAAGACTCATTGCTTCCAATGGGGGAGCCTCGCCAGATGGATAAGGGAGAAAATTAGCCAGAGAAACTGAGCTCCTGTGAGAGCAGAGGGAACAGCACTGCTGTGGTAGTGGTGAAAATTAGCCAGAGAAACTGAGCTCCTGTGAGAGCAGAGGGAACAGCACTGCTGTGGTAGTGGTGAAAATTACCCAGAGAAACTGAGCTCCTGCAGGAGCAGAGAAAACAGCACTGCTGTGGCAGTGGAGAAAATTAGCCAGAGAAACTGAGCTCCTGTGGGAGCAGAGGGAACAGCACTGCTGCGGCAGTGGTGAAAATTAGTCAGAGAAACTGAGCTCCTGCGGGAGCAGAGGAAACGGCACTGCTGCGGCAGTGGTGAAATTAGTCAGAGAAACTGAGCTCCTGCGGGAGCAGAGGAAACAGCACTGCTGCGGCAGTGGTGAAATTAGCCAGAGAAACTGAGCTCCTGCGGGAGCAGAGGAAACAGCACTGCTGTGGCAGTGGAGAAAATTAGCCAGAGAAACTGAGCTCCTGTGGGAGTAGAGGGAACGGCACTGCTGCGGCAGTGGAGAAAGTTTAGCCAGAGTAACTGAGCTCCGTGTGAGCAGAGGGAACAGCACTGCTGCTGCTGTGGAGAAAATTAGCCGGAGAAACAGAGCTCCTGTGGGAGCAGAGGGAACAGCACTGCTGCTGCTGTGGAGAAAATTAGCTGGAGAAACTCGGCTCCTGTGGGAGCAGAGGGAACAGCACTGCTGCTGCTGTGGAGAAAATTAGCCGGAGAAACTCAGCTCCTGCGGGAACTGAAGGAACGGCACTGCTGCGGCAGAAGAAAAAATGGTTGAAAAGACAAATGGAGAAACATGTTTGTATAACCAACTGAGACTTTTGAAATTACTGCTTGATTATTGCAGAATGCTCCTTTTAACTAGTATGAAGGAAATAACATATACTCCCTCACAATTGTGTGCAACAAATTACGATATAATCGTAGTACAGAAACCTTGTCATTGTATGCATTTACTTGGCATAAACGAGAACTAATCATGATTGTGAACTGCTCTGAAATAGAGCGTTGTTGTTGTGAAGGCTGTAGAACGCACAGATTCTGAATGTGAAGCTCATGTTTATTTAATGAAATCATGGCCTTTGAGGTTTGCGTAATCGTGATATACGTTTTCTTTCCCCAAAATATAAGATGGCTTAAAATAATAATTATAGCCTACTGTAAGAAATTTGTGTTATATTTAGGAAAACAGGAGCTCCAAATTGGATTGTATTTCGTGAAATGCAGCTCGTCTTGCTTCGTCCGGATTCTGACTTTCAGTTTGCAAAGTCTCTGTCCGGATCAAACTGAACGAAGATTAGGTTCGTTTCTTGTGCGAAAGCGTTCTGTATGGTTTGAATTATCTGACCATTTACAGGCAGTTCCTTTTTATGTTGATGTAATGTTAAAAGCCTTATAGAAAGCCTTCTTTAGGTGAATTTTGTTTGTATGAATGACTACAACTTCTAAAGATATTTCAAAAGGAATTTCCAGTTTTTTTTTTTTTTTTTTTTTTTTTTTTAATTTATTTATTTATTTTTATTTTTAAACACGCAACCACCAATATTTCCACTTCTGGTGTCCTTATAAATGTAGTACTAGTGAAGTAATTAGATGTGCTTAGTTTTCACAAAAGCTCTCTCTGTTTGCTGCAGATCATTAAACTGTTACACTGCCTTAGAAGTCTGTCCAAAATCATTGACAAAACGCCGCTTTACAAGCCATGTCTCGTAAGGCAGTGAGGCAAAGAGTCAGCTGGCTAAGTTTTTGGGAGTTACTCGCCCGAGTGACGATGCGCTGACGTCAGACGCACGTTCGTTTACGAGCCAATCAATGTCAAGAAGCAGCACACTGCAATAGTAGTGGGAAGTTCGGATCCTTTTTACTGATACGGATCTTTGAATCTTGTTCAGCAAAATGGACGAATCTTTTCTAAAGTGATCCCGTTAATTTAAGCTGAATCTAATTAAAATGTTACATGTTACATTTTCCAGCACGTTTAGTACTTCCCTGTACAGAACATATGCGCGTGCTCGGTAAACAAATGAACGAATCGCTCTCTGAGAAAACTCGTTGTTCAAAAGATTCGGATTAAAGATTCATACAAAATGAACGAATCGTTCGTAAACGACATCACTACAGCAGGACGCATGTCATGTAAGTTCTTTAGTGCACTCGCACAATTTGCAATGTGAAAGCAAACAAAACTAACCCAACATGTAAAAATGAATCAAAACATGAGCTTCAGTTCAGACCCCAGTGCGGACTTTAAGGTGTGGAAATGCCCTGAGTCGCAAATGCTTGTAAGAAGGTTGTACTCACTGTGTCCCTGTGTGACCGAGCTCATTTGGAAGTCAAGTTGAGACGTATTGGATCAAGGGAGAGCTGGTTCCGACTAGTGGCTTGTCTTTTTTTTTTTTTGTGATGCACGCTGTAGCATTGTCATTATCTGAGTGATGTAGCCTCAAAATATCTGTACATTCACTTTCCCAGAAGTATAATTATTTGTTCATCGCCACGGTCACCGCGTGCATGATGAACGTATTCTCGTGGATTAAAAGTAACGTAGGCATAGTACACAGCGATCGAAAACTTGAGGTGTGCCAGTAATACATTCATTATTTAAGATCGTTTTCTATTTCTTAAGACAGGAACTGTTGTAGTTTAATGTTGCGAGTCTCAGCAGTGTGCATTCTTTGATGACCGAGTGCTGCTTTCGCAGTTGACTCTGTTGTCGAGGTTCCAAAAACGCAACGTTATTAACATGCCTTTAGGACATTGATTATTGAAGTTGTTCATCGATTAGAATTGTTAGAAAACAAAATGCCAATTGTGTTTCGTAGGGAAAAGCAGAAATCTTTTACCATGAATGCTGATGAAGCGGTATGAGTTGAGTTTATAAATAGCTTAAACTTTTGTTAGGAAAAATACTTGTTTCTTGAGCATTTGGAGTTAGCCTAGCAGCGTGAGTGTGCAGGCGGGGCGACCTGCCTGAAGCCATCCATGCCAAAATAAAAATGGTCAACGAGAGGAGGTAAATCTGTAGTATAAGTACACCTCCTATCGTTGATCAGATTGATTAGCTTACCATGCTCCACCTGTGTTTAATTAGGTTTAATTATCTGACGTGCTCCCCTTGTTAATTATGTTTGATTAGCTGACGGCTCCTTTGTTTAATTATCTGTTAGTGCTCCTCCCGAAATTAGTTAATAAAACTTCACTTAGTAAGCAGCAACACTAATTGTACATCCCAAAATGTTTTATCTTAATGACCGTGATTCACACCACTTTTTTTTTTTGGTTCATACAGAGCAATTGTGACTTGCATATATCTTTGCAAGTAGAGGTATGTCACTGGTGTGTATGTGTATGTGTATGTGTATATATATATATATATATATATATATATATATATATATATATATATATATATATATATATATATATATATATATATATATATAAAGAGGAAGGGGTTGTACGACAGCATAGTATTCAGGAAGTGTGTTGTCAAACTCACACTCTGACTGTGTACATCCTGTGTGAGAAGCAAAAACCCAACAGAGCTTTGCTAAAACATTTTCAGCCAATTTCTCTCTTCGGTTTTACACACCGAGACCGTTTTCTGTGCTTAAACGTGGGATATTGAGAGGTAAGTTATTTAAATATATTAAAGAAATGCATTATGCAAGGTTGTAAATGAAGTAATATTTGAGAATGACATACACAAGTGCGACTGGAACTATAGAGCAGATACATTATTATTTAAAAAACATCCCGATACTCAATAGTTACTTTATTATTCATCGTCTATTATGATGTAGCTTATGGATTTTCAAATACTTTAATAGAGAAATTAAAGCTTTGTGAAGAGGAAGTAACTTTTTTCCTCCACAGGATGGAGGAGACGTTTCTAAAGGTGTTCATCGTTGTTGCCAGTCTGCTGCTCTCAAAGGATCAGAATGTCTTACATGACCAAGACGAAGGCATCACGATGAGCATGCAAGACCATGAGCATCTTCTTTCGGAGGAGGGGGCAAAGCTAGAACAAGGGGAGCATGCGGTTACCATAGAACTACCACATTCAAATCAGGAAGTGCCACAAAGTCATCACAGTGTGCCAGGAAGAGAGGGGGACACGTCAGATGTTCAACAAATTACGCCAAGTATCAAGACCACAGTGCTGCACGAGGAGCCAATGTCCCCAGCGGGAGAGCAAAAAGACTTCTGCCAAAAGGCATTTGCACCAGATGTCCAGGAAATAATGGATATTGACAAAGACAAATTGCATGGCCTAACACATGAACAAGTCAATGTGAACCAGTCAGGGTCTACTGTGGACCAGAACGTATCACAGGGGGATGCAACACAGCCGGAAAAAACACAGAGCGGCCGGATTGACACCCACCGTGAACATCAATTTGATCAGGGTTTACTCGTCGACCAAAAAATACCAACTTCAAGCCAAAAGTTGACAATAACTCAGGGGAAACAATCTGGTGATGAAGAGGACACCTTCAGCTGGTGCCTGTGGAAGATGCTATCCTTGATTTCATTGTTTCGTGTTTTGAAAAAGTTTCTGAGGAAGGGCTCCAAACTGCAAAGGAAGATGCTTCGAACTCCAAACATCTCCTCCGGAACCTCTAATATTGATAACAAGACTTTAACTAGCTTCCTGGTTCCACCCAGTTACAGTTGGCAAACTTGTGAGTTTGTAGAGGGTTTTGTGAATGACCTTCTGGAAACTGTGAGAAATATGAGCACTGCAGGTTCAGACATGGAAATTGCGGATTTTGTTGGCGTTGGCAGCTTATATGAGCAATGGGCTTCAGGAAAGAACGTCATGTGCGACATTCATGTACCCATAATCCCACCAAAGCCATATATCTTTGAGTTTGAACTTTTGAAAGCAAGAGTTTCTTCAACCATCCAGTACTGTTGCAAAGTCAAGATGGTCAAAGGCAGCACCAGTTCAACCAATTGCCCTTGCAGCAACTCCAACCTAGATGATGATATGCTGTGCCTTCTACATCCAGATAACAAAAATGATCATGTGACTGAAAGCCACATTAATGATCTTTTATGCCAAGAGAACAGCTCATATCTTGCAAAAACACATGTTGTGAAATGGTTTAAAACAGCCATTAAAAAAGCATGGAAAGAGATCAGCCACAAATATGAGTTTGAGTTAATATTCCAGAATAGGGAAAATCCTGGCAGTCTCAAAGTTCGGTTCAGGTCAGGACAGGTCATTCAGTTCAACTTCACTCCTGTGGTCAAGTTTAAAGACTCAAAGGTGCATTTGATCTCCCAGCTTTCAGATCACGACCTTTCTGCCATATTTTCTGAGACACAATGGCCAATATGTTTTACACACTATGAAAATGCCCTCCTTCAGCACATGACCAAAATGCTTCCAGACAACGCATGCCATATCAACTGTCTACAGATCCTTTCCTTCCTACACAAACACCAAACTGGCCTGACTGGACCATGTGGGCTAACAAGTTACCATTTGAAGAATGCACTGCTGCATTTTCTTGTCAGCAACCCCTCTTCATCTTGGGACCCTGAACACACGGTTGAGAGACTAAATGAGCTCCTGACTTTCCTCCAACAGAAACTCAAAACTAAAGTTTTTTACCAGGCACTGGTTGGGAACCCTCTGATTCCTACCGAAATTGGATTGCCCAAAGAATTTAGTGCAGGAAAGCCTATTAACTTGTTTCTGCCATTAAACAATGAAGTTTCCTTAAAGTCTAACAGACACTTAAATGAGATGATTAGAAACGTGCCTGTGCTGGTATATGGATCAGTAAGAAATGTACTTTAGTTTGAATCTTTGGAACATTTTTGTACAATTATGCACTCAAATATTTACTCTTAGGGTGAAAAAAAAAGGCAGAACAAATTAGTAAATACAGTTTAATCACATTAAGGTCACAAGGCATCACCACATGGACTATAACCAAGCCATCCTAGGATCCAACTTAACACCTGCCATCTGTAACAGCCTATAAACCATCAGAGTCCCAGAACAACTCAAAGTCACGGTCATCTGCAGGAAACTCAGGCAAGGGCTCATCTGGAGAAGCGGATGGTGAGGCTTCCTTTCCAATCTTCAAGTCCCAGGACTCACTGGTGACCATCGAGTTGCCTGTTAGAAACAAGTAAACTTGGTCAGCAAGAAAGCAATTTGATCAAAATTACGGAAAAAAAAAACAAAAAAAAAACACATTAACCGACCAGCTGCCCTTGGAGAAGCAGGACATGTAGAGGCACAGCAGTTACAGACAGAGGAATCCCCATACAGCTCAGTCCACCTAAAGCACAAACAGTTACGGACATTTAAATGTCTTAACCCTAAAACCAAGGAGTTCAATAACAATGTGTAAAGGAGCCATCATAGAGTAGAAATTGGGAATAAATGTGCTTATAAACTCACTTCTTGGTTTGTGCGTTGTACGTGCACGACTTGGCACTAGGTGTAGGAGTCTCTGATCCTAAGCCCAACTCACAATGCATATACATGGTCTACCAAAGAAAGAGGTTTTTTTTTAAAAGAACAAACCAACTATGTATTAAACATGAACCAATAAAACGTTTTATACCTTTTTAAATGGTGGCTTTGAAGCCATGTTTTTAAACAGAAAAGCTGCCACACAAAGTCTCACGGTCATCTTGTTGGCACTGGTGTAGAACTTGGTCAAATCGCTGTTCTTACTGTCCACCAGGCACCTATACAGAAATAGTTGGATGGAAACTTCTTTACAACATAGCCAAGTAAAATAGTGCTGCAAGACAGATTATCAATTCAATCATGCAGCCACATGATCTGAAGTCTAAACTAAAGTCACCCTTACCTTAACACCATTTAACAGATATACTTGATTTCATGAACTAGCATGTGAAGATCACTTACCCATAATTCTCAACCAAAGAATATTTGTCCGTCGACATAGGGTTTTGAGTGGCAGTGACAAAACAAGTGTTCAGGTACAGCCGTTTTCCTGGCCTGCTGCTGACACCTTTAGCTTCAAAGCATATGGGTTTGCCAAGGACGAAGCTCTGGCCAACTGGAAGCAATTTCCAAGAGTCTGGAGAAAGAACAAAAACGAGTAATAGTAAAGCGCAGTAAAATACTCACATCAACAGAATGTGGTATTATTTAAAAAAAAAAAGTAATAATTTATAGGAGCTGTAAATAAAAATAAATTCTTACCTCAAATGCATATCACTCAGAATTGCAAAATTTTGACAATTGAAAAGAAACTAGTGGATAAGAGCTTCCATATGAAGCTGTGAACTAGCAAGCTTTTATAGTCTCCCAAGTGCCTCGCTGTACATGCATACAATTTAAAATTTAAAAACCCTGAATTGTAAAGGAATTTACAGGTAGGCCTACGTTACTTTACTAATAGAAGAAAGCAAAAAAGATTTACAACAAACCATCCATTGCAGCAAGCAGGGGTGCTTTCCGAGTTAGACCCTTGAACAAGGTTCCACCTGCTATGTGAGGCAGGAATCCTGCTGTATACGAGCGATGGAACCTAAGGTAAGTTTAGAAACAACTCAATTAGGCTACATTTAGGCTACCGCTTTATAAAAATACAAAAGTACCACAGTTAAAGCACCCTTACTTTGCGTAGCTACAGCGAATATCCATGGTAAATGGCAGTTCCCTGATAATCACCCCCGTGTCAGCTGGTTTATAGATGAGGGTGTTCGAGTAGATCACACGGTCGGCATCCTCCTGAAATAAGACGACATCTCAAAAATCACCAAGTGCCATTAACAAGGGTGGAAGGGAAAGTGATGAAGGAAAGAAAAAACACCCACCTCTCTTTGTACGCCACATTCTTTCAGAAAATATATTAGATGATAGTGAGTTCCTGAGAATTTGTTGACATGACACGTTCCCAGTTTTAGGATCTTCCGTGCGTTGGGGTTAGTAAAAAGACTTTTTAGCACTCTCACATGCATCCGATCCAGGAAACACATAACCTCCACAGTCTTCGGACCAGTGAAAGAACGTTTGGTAGGAGTCACAGGTTCAGGCAGAAGTATTTTCTTGACCAGGGGAGGCACCGGCCTACCGCCCTTTTCTGGTTTGAAGAGCTCTTTGTATAGCAAAGCTGCTGGTATTCTTACCGAGGCCGGTAGTGGCTGACGGACTGATGTGGAGTCTGATGAACTGGATCTGACTTGTGGCAGACTTCTTTCACCACCATCAAATGAACCTAGCTTGAAACTGTCCGAGTCCCAGTCCCCCTCTGGGTCAATGCCATCACCTTCAAAAGGGTATACAAAATTAATACAGCTGAGAAAACCAACCAGTAACCCGTGAAGCCACATCCTCCTGCAGTTCAAGTGCTTAATTGTTTTTCTGAGGCTGACTAGCCATCTCAAGACATTTATACTATCAGTGTGACAAGAAACACCTGCTGATAATTGCAAGAGGTCCTCCATCAAAAACAGGCCCAGTTTGACGTCTGCTGGATAAACATGGTATTGCACACAAAAAAACTTTTTTTAATCGTGCAATTTTTTTTTGTTGAGTTTATTATGGATTTAAGAATTTTTATATTTAGACTGGAAACAAGAAGAAAAAAAATGCTAAACAATAAAAGCAGTTTTTCTCAATGGCTTCAGCACATTTTTTGCAGTAATTGTTTTGTCTTAAAGGGATAGTTCACCCCATAATGAAAGTTATGTCATCATTTACTCACCCTCAATTTGTTCCAAACCTGTATACATTTCTTTCCTCTGCTGAGCACAAAATGCAATCTTTCTCTCTCAAAACAATAATTTCAGATGAATCTGAACAATTAGTTTCTTGTTCACATCATATTAGAATTTCTTATTGATTTAAGCAAATTCCATGTGTTTTGGAATGTGTGGAAAATAGTACAATTGTCTACAATTTGCACAATGACTAACTCAAACTCCTCAAAACATACAAGCATTCTTTAATCACATGCAAAATGATCCATCTAGTGATCAACATCTGTCAGACATTATATTCCACAAATAATTATGCCATGGAATGTTTGTTAAATTGCAACACAGTATATACACACGTACACATACACACACACACACACATCTCCAAAACTGCAGCTCTTGTGGGGTGTTCCCGGTCTGCAGTGGTCAGTATATATCAAAAATCAGCCAAGAAAATAACAGTGGTAAACAGGCGACAGGGTCATGGACGGCCAAGGCTCATTAATGCACAACTTTGAGGTGTTGAGCTTTTGAGGTGTTGGCCTCCAAATTCCCCAGATCTCAATCCAATCGAGCATCTGTAGGATGTGCTGAACAAACAAGTCCGATCCATGGAGGCCCCACCTCTCAAATTACAGGGCTTAAAGGATCTGCTGCTAAAATCTTGGTGCCAGATACCACAGCACACCTTCTGGGGTAACTTGGTTTTGAAGCATGAATTAAATGTTTTGGGTGAGTAACTACATTTTGCAGACATGGAATAGAGTTCTGAAGTTCTAGCGAATAGTTGTGACAACTGAACTTAGAGTTTAGGGAATGTTAACACTGGTCCATAAAATGTGCCAAAGCGATTGAGAAAAACTGTAAAGAAAAAACACTTAAGCTAATCATAGTCAGGTCAAAGTGTCTGAATCATTTTGGTCCCAAATTGTACTAGTAGTCCACTCTAATGAAGAATATTTGGGTATAATATTTCACAGTTTACTTTATTTTGCTATCCTCACTTACATAAATTAACTGTAGTGTCCTACACCCACTAGAAAAAAATTATATTTGGTGTCTGAAAAAAACAGATTATTGTGTAAATTGTAGACAACTCTTTTGCACACACGTGCAAACATGCAATTTGCTCAAATCAATGAGTATTTCAAATCTAATGTGAACAAAAAGCTAATTGTTAAGAGATATGAACATATTGCTTTGAGAGAAAAAAATTCTCATTTGAGAACTAAGCCAAAGTGATAGTATTTACTAAAGCATGTCTTTTTTATTTATTTAAGCATTTAAATATGTTTGAAGAACCACCAAATAACAACATACATAAGCTTGTGAGGTGACATACCAGAATACATGTATTAATACATCACATATACGATAATAAAAATTATAAAATGCCTTAGTTCAGTTATTCTACCAACTGTAAAGCATAAACAATGAAAGGTCATTTTAAAAATGCTAAAAATTAGAATATATATTGCTCTGACATTGTATATTTACAATTATTTACAGTTTTTATTATAAAGAGTTTAATTGACTGAGCTGTGTTGCATCTATATTTCGAATTTGTGACTGAAAGAAGCTCAGGGAAAGAGTTCCTGTAACATTTTAAAAACAAATGTCTGTCTACTACAAGTTATCAACATACACTTGGTGTCACAAATTTTGAGTTGGGAACCTTGTAGGTTTGGATCTTCGAGAGATGTTCACCCTCGTCCAAAAACCTCACAAAAGCTGATTGCATGTACTAGCTTGTTGCGAAGTGTGTTGATACTGCTGTATTTGGGAAGAATTAATCTGCCAAAACAGGTCTGGGCCTCTGGCAAACGGTGATCTGGATCAGGACCGTCTGACTGATGAATCTTCAGAGAGCGCTTTGAGAGACCTCCCGGAGGCACACGGTCCGTCCCATACAAGAACGCTGAAGAAAAATAGGTAGAGTGAGGATGTGAGGCAATAAAAATAACATTTATTAAATGTCCATATGATGTCGTAGATCAGAGGTTCTCAACCCTGGTCCTGGAGGTCCGCTGTCCTGAAGAGTTTAGCTCCAACTTTCATCAAACTCACATGGCTGTAGCTTTCTAGTAATCCTGAAGAGTTTAAATAGCTGGTTCAGGTGTGCTTGATTAGGGTTGGAGCTAAAATCTACTAGTGGCCATCGAGCACCAGGGTTGAGAATTTCTGTCGTAGATGCATCACAAAAGAAAAGTTTAAAAAATACATATTATGTTCAAGTTAAAGCTTACTCAGAAATTTCTTCTTGTTCTCTTCAGAGAACTCAAAGAAAACCGTCCAGAACTTCTTGATAAGCTCATCAGAGGCAGAACAGCTTTCATAGGAGGCACACTGAAGATGAAGCAGAAAAAGTCTTAAAATCTAATTGTTAAATGCGTGTTACAAATTTGCAAGTTTTGCAAATACATTTACCTGCAGAAGCTCCTGCCATTCATATTTAGGGGAGCCGTGGAGAAGCTCCTGGAGTTCCTCAGGGTGAAACATGGTCCAGATATCGAGCGGACAGCCCTTAGAGAAACCTCTTGAAAAATACTTGAACTGATTCTCCACAGACTTGTTGAAAACAAAGTCAACATACAAATCCACATACTTCTGTCTGTAAAAAAAGAAAAAGAAATGCTTGACTAAAAGATAGATAGATAGATAGATAGATAGATAGATAGATAGATAGATAGATAGATAGATAGATAGATAGATAGATAGATAGATAGATAGATAGATAGATAGATAGATAGATAGATAGATAGATAGATAGATAGATAGAAGTGGTGCACTACCTATTAATTTTGGTCACTTGAATTTGACCTCCGTTTGGAACGAGTTCTTTCCCTTTGACCTGAAAGATATAAATGGCTAATGTAAGCATTTAAACAACAGCTGTGTACACTTTTATACAAGTGAACCAATACAAACTGCATTACTGTGAAATCCAAAAAGAGAATATCCACGACGTCCTCATCCTCCTCAAGAAGGTTTTTCAGACTTCTATTGTGGGATTTTAAAAATACAATCAGAAAAATCACCTGCTCTGTAAAAGCTCTGTGAAACGTACAATGTAATACAAACGTAATGTTTGGCAGCCTTTAAGTGTTTACCTGGCCTCCACAGGGGACAGCTCCTCCAGATCATTCAGAGTGGGACTCAGCTGGAGGAGTTTCTTGAACAAGGCCAGTGGGAAGGCAATGCTTATGTGATGTTTGTTGTACAGCGCCATTCCACAGATGACGCCAAGATAGTAAAAATCATTACCTTTCGGGTGCTGAAAAGACACAAGCATCCTATCGATATATATGAGGAAGGCCACATAACAAGGGATAAGGAATGTTTGGTGTCGCGCTTACATCAGGATTGAACCAAACCAATGAATTCTCATGGACCTCAAGCACTTTCTTCTCCCAACAGAGAAGAGACTTGGAAAGGAGGGAGAAGAACTCTGCCGATAAGCCCCTCATATCTATTCCGTTCTCCCCGACGAACACCACCTGTACAGAAGACATCTTCATAATTATTGTAAAGGTAAGATGCAATATCAGACTTTTCTGTAATTTTTTTACCTTTAAGCTGCGAAAAAATGAGCGGTGGTTTTTTCTGAGATTCTTTAGTCTGTCAACTGTGTCTGTCAACAGTGATTCCCTGTTTATGCGCAACTCGTGGGCAGTAAAGATGTCTATGCACTTCATCTGCAAGAACTAAGAGGAAAAACATAATGTTAGCTAACTTTACTTAATGTTTACTTACCTTTGTGTCATCCCAAACCCTTATGGCTTTCTTTTGTAGAACGCTAG
The DNA here is from genome assembly GCF_024679245.1 of Pseudorasbora parva. Taxonomy (NCBI): domain Eukaryota; kingdom Metazoa; phylum Chordata; class Actinopteri; order Cypriniformes; family Gobionidae; genus Pseudorasbora; species Pseudorasbora parva. Next base: position 13,714,294 of record NC_090175.1, on the reverse strand, counting down.
CCTAGTAAAACGCAAGTATTCTGACGAAAGCAGGTAACCAAACTGTTTTGATGCCCATTGACTGGCATTGTATAGAGTGGTGGAGTTATGACATCCCTTTCTAGGCCAAAACACAGAAGCCTGTTAGCATTTTAGCACTTCACTCGTTTTGGAAGTCAATGGGTTTTTTGAATTGGGTTTTGGTTAAATGGCTGAAATAAGGTCTGTGGTGAACACAAGCTCAAGACACTTTCACGGTTTATTCTACGACATAAAATACACCAGTGTTACCCCACTCGTGGTTTTTGAATCTGTTACACCAAAGCGACTAGATGACAAACCTGCAACCATTAGCTAATAAAGCATAATAGGATTATTCAGTGCTTATCATTTAATGAATCGACTGCCTGTGCAAATCTTCAACATGTCTTATGCTAAACAATGTTTGTTAGAGAGGGAATGTAGATTTTACTACTTTCCTTAAAATGTTGAGTTCATTTAAATGAATACTTGAGGTAATACAATGAAGGAGGTTGGTTTAATAAATAGAAACTCAACATGTTTTCTGAACCACATTAATTAACTAAGATAATTTGACTTAAGATAAAAAGTTATAAATAATAATATAAACAAATATATATTTTTTACTGTGCAGTTAAACATGAGGGTATTATGCAATAAATATGGAGATTTCTCCCTATATAGAACCTTTTTGGCATTAAAGCTTTCTTTATATAACTCTAGAGGTTTGTGAACCTTTTTTCTAGTGAATTTTGTAGAATGTGCATTTTGTCCCACATAAGAAATGTGATGTATGGCATATGTATAACTGAGTACATCCATCTCTGACTTACATGAAACATTCTCTGTTTAGATACGGTGTCAGCTGCAAAAGGGAACTTGACCAATATTTGAATAATTTCCTAAAAGAAAGATCCACAGAAGTACTATAAGATTTGTAAGTTATTGAACATTAAAAATGTAAACACTAAATGGAACATTAGGGAACATTAAAAATGTCATGCAAATCTTCATTGAAATATTTATATGTATGAAGCTCACAAAGTAGTAATCTTTCAATTTCTCCACGTCATGGTAATCTTCAGGAAAATAAAAGCCCATCAAAAGCTCCCCACACAGGTCTACCAAGGTGACTTGCAGCTATTGAATGTACAGAAAGAAGAGACATTTCTGGTGTTATGGTTTTTGTCCCAAAATATCTTTGTGAAACAGATTTCTCTATTGCTTTGGTTCTCACCGTATCTATGAGATCATTAATCTCGTGAATGATGAAGCCACTGTTTGTGATGTCATTGGGGGAAGTGCAACAGACCTTCACAATAGACACAAAGTATAAACAACTATTATACACTGATAAGGTTACATTTGAAATAAAATGTTTAAAAAAGGCACCTTATAGAGCATCTGAAGGATCTGCAGAAAGTTTTGCAGGCGTCTAGTCAAGTCATAGCCAGTTTCACCGCAAGAAATCTGGCCAATCAGCTTAGCAGATTCTTTGTGAAATAATGTCACCAAGCCTCTGAGCCAATCACTGGGGAGTTTGGACCAGTACACCTCTGAGAATAAATCATACAAATACTTAGAGGAGTGCAACAAGGCCAAAAACACCAAAGTTGTAATGGTCCTCCAGCTTTACCTAACATCGTACGAGCGGCTGGATTCAAATGAAGGATTCTGAAGGCCATCGCTCCAGTGAGTTCAGTTCTTTGTTTCCGGAGCCCTCCGATGAGCTCTGGGAGGAGAAGGTACAGTCTCAGAGCTTCCACACCAGCTGGATTTGGCTTCAGAGACGGCAAGAGAGTATAGTGTACCACTTTCACCACCTGAGGGCCAAATGAACCAATCTCACTCATGCAATTTAAAATGTGATGCACTTTTTTTGGTAAACAGATTCATCATTACCTCTGATATTGACCGTTTATTCTCTAGCAACTTTGCAAAGGATTTTTTAACCAAATCAAAATCCAATCCACAATGCTCCTCAGACGTCTGATAGTGTTGATCACAACTACAAAGACAGAACGATACATACAATCTGTATGGAAGGATTCATTTTAGGCACAAGAAAGAAAAAAGACTAGATAAGACCTAATTTTACCTTGTTTTGAGAAAACTTCCGTTCAGAGAGGCGGCAGAGGAGAACACAGAGTTTATTTCCCTGTAAATATACAAAAACAATGCGTTTTTATCCATTTACTGTACACATATAGCCCTGGTAAATATTATCAAGGATGGCTGTAAAAATACATCTGCAGTGTTTATCCTTTTGGTCTTTCATTAAAAATAATTTCATAGAAGTAAAACATTTGAAAGTGGTGGTGGGGGGTCACATTATGAAAATAAAGGTTTTTCTCCAAAACACGTGGCCACAGATATTAGCACCCCTTGAATTTTTTATAAGTAACATATCTGTGAAGTATATTCCAATTAGTATTTACATTTTTATCACACCAGGGTGACAAGGAAGATGAAATTGGCCAGCCCTGACTTCCTGTTCCACATTAGTACAAATATGAGGAAACACAAAGGCCAAATGATCTTAATCATTCATCAGTATGAGTAACAAAAGAATACAGCTCTGATGTGCAGCAAAAGATCTTCACAAAATAAAGAGTGGCTGAAGGAAAATATCTAAAGCATTGAAAATCCCAATTTCCACCCTTGGGGCAATAATTAAGAAGTTCCAATCAATTAAAGATCTTACGGATCTGCCTGGAAGAGGACGTGAGTCTTTATCGTCCTAATGCACGAGAGGAGGAGAGTTTGAGTGGGCAGAGACTCCCCAAAGATCACAGATGGAGAATTGCAGAGATTAGTTGAATCTTAGGGTCAAAAGACAAAAAAAAGAAGATCAAACAACCCTAATAATCACAACATGTTGTTTGGGAGGGATTCAAGAAAAATCCTCCTTGTTCATCCAAAAACAAACTCTAGCATATTCAATTATCAAACACGACTGGATCTTCAAAAGGGACCTGGTTCTGTGGTCAGATGTAGCTAAAAAATAGTTTTTTGACAACAAACTAACCAGATGGGTTTGGTGCAGGGATAAAAGTCCCCCATGTCCACGGTTAAATATACGGCTGGATCTTTAATGTTGTGGGTCTATTTATTTTTTGCTGGACGTCCTGGACATCTAGTTCAGAGACATGGTATCATGGATTCTAGCAAATACCAAGAGATAAAAAATCTAAACCTGATAGATTCTGCTAGAAATCTAACAATGGGCCGTGATTGGATCTTCCATCAGGACAATGATCCAAAACAAACATCAAAATCAACACACAGATGTGTCACTGAGAACAGAATGAAGCTTCTGCCATGAACATCTCAGTCCGCTGACCTGAACCCTATAGAGAATGAGTGATGAACTGAAGAGAAGATGCACCAACATGGATCTGGGAATCTGAAGGATCTGGAGTGATTCAGTATGGAGGAATGGTCTCTAATCTCAATTCAGGTGTTCTTCAAACTCATCAGTATTTTGAAGAAAAACATTTCATAATGTGAGTTTTACCCGACTTTCAATTATTTTACTTAAAGTGACAGGTTCATTTTTTGCAAATTCTTTGATTGAAAGGTCAAATATAAACAATGCAGATTCATTTTTACTGCCATCTCTGATCATATTTACCAAGGGGTGTTAATAATTCTGAACTGTATGCACTACTCTAATATATAAAATTGCTCAATTACAGTATTAGGTCACAATCTCTAATTAAATAGTAAGAATCATTCATAATTAAGATACTTAATTGTGTAAACCTTATATGAAATAAATACCATCTGATATTTCTGATATTTAATAGTAATTTAAAAAAGAAGACAAATTCATTAAGGTCATAGCACAGCTCCACGTGCGTTTTCAGAATATTTTAAGAGCGACATGGACATGTAGTGCATAAAAACTCTGGATTTATAGCAGTATTGAGAAAAATCGAACGGAAGCAAAGCAAACACTCACTTCTTTATTGTTGCCCATGAATCACTTCCAGACACCCATCGGTCAATCATTCTGTCATCTAATGTCAAAACCCCTCTGCAATTGGATTTTGGCTTACTTTCAAGAGCCTCCAAAATATATAAAAGAAAATTATATAAGTTATCACAGTGCAGCAATCATATGTTAAATTTATGAATGAAAACCTGTCTTACTTTGAAAAACAAGGCAAAGGAATGATTCTCCCCAGCAATGAGTTTTTCAAATGTATATTCATGACCACATTCTGTGTGCAACAGACATTTAGTTGATAGTTTTGTGCAACATAATGAGTACAACAATATTCATAACAAAGATAATTTGTATCTACCATTGGACAGATCTACAGGAAAAGGCACGGACTGATTGACCATTTTTCCATTTCCCAGCTGCCCTTGCATCCCACATCCAAATGAGTAGATCACCTTTGACGATGAGACTGATACGAGTGTGTGACGTCTTTATACAAGAAAGAATCAAGAGCCTAATTACTGAGCAGAACTCATACATCAGACATGTTAACCATGTGAGGAGTTAGAACTCAATCTGCTCTAAACCCTGATGGATTATGAAAGGTCTAGTTTACCTCCCACACGTGACCTGTGACACTTTAGATCCCCACAGCTCAGCAACCAGCCGCGGATGAAGCTCGTCTTTAAATGAGTTGTGCCCCAGCTGACCAGAACCTCCGGACCCAAATGTGAATACTGTGCCACCCTGAAACATAAACCATTCATTACATGTTCAGTCCAATTTGTTTATTGCTAAATATGGTATTATAATATGAATAAATATTACAAAATACTACCTTAGATAGAGTGGCAGTGTGTTCCCCTCCACATGAGATGGACACGGTTTTCTTTCGGTTCAGACTATTTACAACCGTTGGGACGTGTCTGTCTGTGGTGGAAAAACAGTGAATTCATCACTTCCAATGCTTTGATGTAGATTTGACACTGTATTGTACACATTTAGTACATCATTTATCTGCTATGTGCTTTTATACTGGACATGATGAAATATTCAGACCTGTAGTGTCTCCGAGGCCCAGCTGTCCACTCGAGTTCTTTCCCCATCCGAACACGACTCCAGAGAGAGACAACACAAAGCTGTGGTCTCCTCCAGCGCTGATCTGAGCCAGTGGGACCCCACACAGACTCTCCACGCGTTCAGCCGACAGAGAGCCGGGATGATCTTTCCTCAAACCCAGCTGACCGTGAGAGTTATTACCCCATACGAACAACTGACCATCTGAAACACCAACAACAGCTCTGAATATCTACACTCAAATGCCAATCAATTCATGTCAATCATAAGATGTCAAAAGATTCAAACAAAACAGATTTTAGATGAAATGCTCATGAATACCATTGGCCAGTGCCATTGAATGCTGGTCTCCACATGCGATCTGAATCACCTGCTTTTTTTCCAGACCTTTGAGAGACCTGCAGAGACAAGACAATCTGTCAGATTTTTATTATAATCCCTTATTATAATTTATATTGTTATGCCAAAAAAGAAAATCATACCTGCACACAGTAGATTTGTATTTGTCCATAATGAGAACTCTTCCTTCATCAGAAAGAAGAACCACACCAGCTTCTTCTCCACAGACAATCGATCTGATTCTGTCATTCTTTAGCTGTAGTTGCTCTGGAGTAAATAAAATATCATCAATCATCAACAAATGTTTTCATAATTAGCCTATATGATATTTAGCTGACAATTATTGTAGTATGTAATGATAATTTTAACAAAAAAATAAAAAATGTGTCATTTATTGTAGGCTACCATACCTAGTTTTTCATCGTTATCACTGTCTTCACCGCTCAATCTCAGGACCGAGACCTTCCCATCCCGGATAAATCCAATAAATCTCCTTCCAGCTGACATGTCCTGAACTTCTGATTTTGGACACATGAAATGTATTCCACATTTGCCATGTTTGACTTTGTCAGGCTGTAAGAGACCGAAGCCCTCTTTAACATGCGCTCCCCAGTACAACATGTTGACGACTCCAGCTGACTGAAAAACTCACTCTCATATTAAACTGAAAGCAACACTTTCAGCCTAAACGAAACCTGTTAGATTTCCCACTAAATGAAACTGTTTGGGGGAAAAAATCATACTTTTGATGCGTTCAGTGGGGAGTATTTAGCGTACAACAAAGGAACATTTAGTTGAAGAATGAGGGATGGGGGAATTGGAAAACGAAACAAAAACTTAAAGAGTTTAAACAAAAATGTACTAGGCTAAAATCTAGCTATATTTTTATCTTGTGTTATTCGAAACCAGAATAACTTTATTTCTTCCACGGAGGCACAAAAAGAGGTGTTTGGTCAAATGTAGTAGACAAAAAAAAAAAAAAAAAAAAATCACAAAAAGTCAACATTCATTTTCATCGTTTTTTCATGCAACGAAAGTGAATGTGAAGCCTATGGCAAGCCGGGTTAACATTTAATCCCTTAAAGGAACCAGTATCTATTTCCGTGCTACTAGTACTTATTTTAGATAGCCTACTATCTATTCCATTAAGTATGAGTACTTATTCATTACTAGTGATTATTCTTTAAGTACTAGGGTAGTAAAAACTAGTGCTTATTTTTAGTTACATTTTAGATCAAAGATATCCTTACCTTAATAGATTATAGTACTAATTAAATAGTCAGTATGCAAATAATATGTTGAATAATAATTAAAGAACAACATATCAATGAGAGATGAAACAGGAAACAGAAGAGAGGAGAAAGAATTAAGATGCAACATGTCGGAGGTTGTTGAACAAATTTGCAGAAAATGCAGTTATGCAAAAAGAGCACATGGGCATGGAGTCTTGGGAAGTATCTACATATCTAAGGATGCATTCACACTTGTAGTTCGGTACACTTGTTCATTTGGTCTGGACCAAAAAACAAAACATATAGTCCTGGTCCGCTTAGCATTCAGATTGGCCTTTTTATCGTCGAACCAAAATATACCGAACCTAAAGGCATAGGGATACTTTCACAACCTGACTGGTCAGCTTTTATGACAATTTGCCTATTTTGAGACGCAACCAACATCCAACATCCAAAAGGGATACTTCCAGCAGGATAATGCACCATGTCACAAAGCTTGAATCATTTCAAATTTCAAAGTCTATTCTCTGTCTATTAACGGTCTATTAGTGTATTAACATGATATTGGCAGAAACTGTGTTTGTTATGTACCCTTTAAAGGTGCAGCGTGTACATTTTAGTGGCATCTAGCAGTGAGGTTGTGAATTGTTATCACCCACTGCTCACCCCTCACTTTTGAAAGCACATAGAAAAGTTGTCGTTAGAGAGATTTAGAACTTTGTCCATTTAGGGCCACTGTAGAACAGGGCTGGACTGGCAAGTGTCGTCTAGCAACTCTCAATACCCTTCTGAGCTGTAAATGCCAAACCCTTGATGGTCCAATCACATTGTGTATAGACTTGGTGGGCAGGGCTTTACATAATGACGCCAGAGTTGTGCTTGCGTGCTTCTAGTCAACACAGAAGCTGGCGAACGGTGGTCTTTCGAATCAGCTTTGAACACGACTCTGGAAGACTTGGAGTTAAAGGGGGGGTGAAATATTCAGTTTCAGTCAGTGTCATGTCAATCTTGAGTACCTATAGAGTAGCATTGCATCCTGCATATCTCCGAAAAGTCTTTATTTTTTTTATAATTATATAAGAAAGATCCGCTGTTCCGAGTCTTTCCGAAAAAAGCCGAGCGGGTGGGGGCGTGTCGTGTGAGCGGAGCTAAATAATGACGTGTGCGTGTGCGCGCTGCTGCTATTGTGTTGAGTCGAGTGCGTCGTAAAGCTGTGTCATCCCTAACAGCGGGAAAAAAACTTTATTCAAAATAAAAATATGGCTTTTAATCAGATACAGCCATACATCTATGATCCGGAATCAGACCCAGAGGCTGCAGTTGAACAGGAGCAGCAGCAAAAACGACTAGAGCAGGACGTCTCTATTTGGTACAAGTTATATACTAACTATATAATATGCTTAGCGGCTTGTGTTATTTACATATTTATACTTGAATTATATCGTCGTATTTTTGTCTTTGAAGGTGTACATGTGGGAAGTGCAGTTGTGCACGTGTGTTTGTGTGTTTACGCGTGGTTTAGACAATTGTAACGTTAGTAAGCGGACTGGTTTTGCACGGCAGGCTAAGTTAGTGTTTACATAGAAAGACACGGAATAGTAGCGCATTTGAATGAAGAAGCGCGCTTATTTAGTTCAACATATTTCCCCCCTTTTTGTGTATTGTTGTTTGGAGTGCTTTTACAATACACAAACATAAAGTTACACATATAGTGGCCAGCTAAACAAATGTACACGCACTACACATCGCATGCTCCATTGATCAATTAACTATACGTGATCATGTTTGGGCTACTTGATGAGCATAGGCAAAAACACAGACATTTGAAGCAGTCTCACTCACCGCCTGCGGTTCTAACGTTGGGACCTTTATCGTTGGGACTGCTCCATCCTTCAGCATTAGGCGATCGGAAAATCCTGTGTCGAGCTGGGCCTTGTTTATGAAACAGTCGGCACCGAAATGCAGCGAACAGATATAAACATTCGCGCAACTCAGTTGCTGATCCGGAAAAGCAAATTCCATCCACTGTTGCCACTGTTTTTGGGGAATCTGTGCAGGACTGTCTTGGTCTGGCAACCAAAAACGCACTTTTTTTGGTGACATTGTAATTGTGCACATCACCTGTGCAGCAGCCTACGAGCCAGCGCTTTGATGGGGGTAGCCTGTTACTTTCGCTCTCTCCCTCTCTCTCTCTCTCACGTTCTTCCAGTAGAATTGTCCGTAAGGCCCATACAAGGAAATTCCGCCCCCATTAACGTCAAAGGGGACGCATGATCTCAAAAAACTTGCCGAAACTTATGACTAACCGGAAGTAGTGTTTTTGACAAAGAAATACTCCCATCAAACGTCCACCTTAACTTTTGAAACTTTGTCCATGTTTAGTATGGGAATCCAAGTCTTTAACAGTGTAAAAAGTTACCCCCCCCCCCCCCCACTTTAAGCTTTTCTCTGAGAAAAGAACAAAGGACAGCACTGAAGTCATTCTTAAAAAGGGAAGATGTATTCTGAGTTTTGCCGACTGGATACGGCGAATGCAATCATTTTTTTTTTAAGAGTTAACATCTAATTTATGTAAGCCACTTATATGTATTTCATGATCCTCTCATTGAAATAACATTTAGTTCAATTTCATTAGATCTATTAAAAAAGTTCATAAAACATTTAAAGAGAGAGAGAGAAAAAGCTTTGTGCTGTTTTGTTCAATTATAATGAAATTTTAACTGAGTTTAACTCTAGGCCAGTTTCATTTAACTGTAAGAACAGGGTAGTCACAGGTAAAACCATGCTCTTTATTACCATGGCTATATGGTTTCTAAAATGTAAACACCATATATAATAAACTACTGAATTTGTAATAAAAAAATATTGTAAACAGATGTAGAAAATATCAAAACAGCCTCTATAAAAGTGATTTATATTCCGCAATATTTAGTAGGCCTATTAATAGCAACATTGTTAATAAATAGGCTACATTTCTTCCAAAACCTTATTTATTTACTGTTAGTAGCTGCAAGGTAAATTGTGGTTGTGCTAAAGTGACAAGTTTCTAGTTGTTTGTAGGCTATTGCCATTTTTCCACTTTACCTCGTCATGTATTTACATGGTCGCGGCTGATTCACCACAGAAACTAAAAACATACACACACACACACACACACACACACACACACACACACACACACACACACACACACACACACACACACACACAGTAGGTTCGTCAGCAGCTGCCCTGTGTGGATAATTGTTTTTTACAGTTTCATGCGCAATGTGCTCAAATATATTTAAATAAAAGAGCCTATAGGTATATAGATAGATATAGATATCGAGGTCTCTCTCGCTTTGGCCTGTATATTCGACAAACCAATGGGCAGCTCCCCCTGCATGATGGGCCAGTCAGTGGTAAATAAATAAATAAATAAAATAAATAAATAAATAAATTATCGGCCCCAAAGTGCGTCTGCCCACTGGGAAAATGCCCGGTATGTCAGATTACCAGTCCAGCACTGCTGTAGAATGATGGCACAAAATGGCGATTTCACTGTAAGTGGACCCGCAGTGTATGGAGATAGAAATGGCTAATTCTAAGGTAACAAAAGCATAACTGTATGTAAGGTTTTTATACACCAATGAAAACATAGTTATGTATATTGCAGTGCGTGATACACCTTTAAGGAGTAAATGTTAAACGGCTTGCCATAAAACGATATCCCTACTACATCAAGATCAGCCTGTCAATAGATACATATGTATTTTAACACATATACACGCTTGGTCCGTGTACGATCAAGTTGAGATAAACATATTGGCGGTATAAATCATTTTATAACGAAAGAGTTCGCTTATTTGCTGACGTGATTCCGAGAGACCCAAACTACTGTTTCTCCTTGTAAATAATTGGTTTAGATCCATGTCAATCACAGACGTTTGGCCAATCAACTGATTGAACTCCACCGACGAAATGGCGGGATCTGATTGGTTTACAGGTATTTTCCTTCAGAGCAGACTCAGAGGCGGTCGTTGCAGTTAACCAAACGAGTCTGAGAAGAAATTACCGATTGTATATTAAAAATATTAACTAGTTAGGATAAACAAAAACAAATTCAATTACATTGTAATCATACATTTTGAAGGTAAGTAGCAAATAAAAAAGCTTGTTTTGTTGTAACCTTAAGGAATCTGTTTTTGCTAGCAGCTCGAGCGCCAAAAGGCAAAGCTCGATGATTCGTCTCCATTTTGCTTGTTGTGATTAATGTTTCAATTAATAAGCCCCTTCTGGAATAATATGTATCAGTTTCTCAAATGTAGCGTTATTAGTTTTGTTCAAAACGTCAATAATGAGCGGATTGAAGGCTTTGCTAACATGCTGTTATGTAAGCGGAGTGTTGCGTCATGTTTATTTACACTCTTCTTATTTTTAACTTGTTGATTCCTTGACCATGTCTCTTTATTTGCGTCATTCCCCTTTTAGATGATTGTATTGATGTTGTCTTCGCAGGTTATGTGTATATATTATAATCTTTTAAATACTGTGTGAATTAAATAGGGGGTGGGGCACATTTGCTAGTAATGTTGTTACCGAATGACTCCATTTGGACAAGCAGTAATCACGCTGTTTAGTGTTTAAACAAAGGCTGTCTTAGTTACTAATAACTTAACGAACTGAGTACATAGGCAGCATTTTTTGGACTTGTATTATACACTATTTTTATTGAATGACTTTAGTGGGAGGAGCTGTAAACATGCTATTTAGTTTTCAAACAAAGGCTGTGTCTCAACCCATTGAGCTGCCTACCGAAAATAGCTTTTGGAAATCAGTGTTGGCATCTTGCTAGTTTTTGAGTTCTGAGACCCCGCTGAACGGTACCTAACCAGACTAGATACCATGTCGCATACTGTGTTCATAAGGAATAACAAGTCATTCATTTGTTAATTTCCTCCTTGTCTTTCAGTGAAGTCCTGGTCAAGACAGACTTTCTGCACTGAATTTTGAATCTTGGGTCCATTTGTTTCAGACTCTTCCCACTCATTCCATAAGTGCAGTGTCCAGCCACGTAGCATGTCAGTGGCTCTTCTCATGCGATATGCCACGCTCAGCGGGTCCCGTGTTTGCTGCAGGGCTGCCCTCGGCCTGACCAGCACCCATCAGGAAGACCCGAGACGTGCCATACACACTCCATCATCTCCTCGGTGCAGTAACTCCCGCTTTGATCCGGATAGCAGTGGCCTTCCGACTACCTGGGACTCCTTCGGGATCTGGGACAACCGCATCGATGAGCCCATCATGCTTCCGTCAAGTATCCGCTATGGTAAACTCATTCCCAAAGTTAGCCTGACAAAGGTGGGCTGTGCCTCGCTGATTGGTCAGCGGAAGGAGAATGAAGACCGCTATCAACTATCGCAGATGACGGACAACATAATGTACTTTGCGGTTTTTGACGGGCACGGGGGTGCAGAGGCTGCTGATTTCTGCCACAAGAACATGGAGAAATATATTAAGTAAGGATCAGTCGTTTAATGACTGTTATGGGGTTTTATTTGTTTTTTATATTCCTTTTCACCAGTTTTGTCATGAATACGCAAAGTGTTCCGGCTACAAGAAACACTCAAGCCATGTGTTTAGTAACATAAAACTAGTTCTCTGAATTCCTTCAGGAGATATGTAGTGTTTTAGAATAACCAACTGTTAATATTGCATTTGGTGATTTTTGTTTCAGAGGCATTGCCGAGGAGGAGAATAACTTGGAGTTAGTTTTAACCAAGGCATTTCTTGAGGTGGACAAAGCGTTAGCAAGGCATCTTCACTTCAGTGCAGATGGTAGGTCCTATTTCACTGATTTATTCTTTTTTTTGAAAGCATGCATGTTATGTGAACAGAATACTATGTAATCTCACAGCTCAGTTGTAGAGTCTTAATTCATAAGTATTGCTTTGCATTAGCTATACATGTAACAGAGCCAAATTGACGTTTGTGAGCAGAACATGACAATTTAGACTAAATAAATAGTTTTGTTTAATAAAATAAACAGTGATCCCTAATACAGAGCAGTGAAGGCCTGTATAATCTTCTCGTGATAGTTCACAGACTCCTCTTTGGCTCTGTAAAATGCGCCCATCCCTACATAAAGATAGCACGTATATACTAGGGGTGGGAAACTTTTTGCTTAACATGCATTAACATTCTTTCTCCAAATAGTTATTAATTTTGTTTTGACTTTACTATATTAATACTACTATAATATTGTTGCGATCATCTTGTCTGGACAATTGTTTTGTACACTGTATAAGTATGTCCCCGTATTTATTTATGTGGTTAAAAAAAAAAGAGTGCAATAAGCCACTTGTTGCAAAATTTTCTTCGCGGTAGCTTCACGTTGATTTCAAGTGAGTGAAATGAAATATTTCAATTTAAAACAACATTTTGTGTCCAGTTATTTCCCAGACTTAAGCCCTATTCGGACTGGATTAGATTAACATCGGGACGGGGGGGGTAAAGTAATTATTACCAGAGGTTCTCTGTGATTTTAGTCCCGTCTGAATGAGCCATCTCGGTAATCATTACGGACAATGTCAGTGAAGATTACCGAGACTTTTACCTTCTGTAAAAAGGTCTGGAAAAATGACCTAATAGTAATCCCGTTCGAATAGACCCACTGTAAAAATGTATGGTAAAACTCCGTCATTTCCGGTTTAAACGTTTTTTAAAAAGTGCATTTTGCGAGCATGGAGGCGCTTGAAGCATTCGTTATAGGTGTTGGGACAACTCTGTGTCAAACGCAAAAAGAAGATCAAAAGCAGAGGCACAACACTTATTTTAGTTCTAGAAAAGGGTCTATTACCAACACAATCCAATCAGAATCGTTAGACTGGACCTAACGGTTTATTAAAAACACACATAGTCTGAGACGGAGTTCAGACTGGCGCTCATGTTATGTTTGCTCACGTGATAACAGCAGCGTCATACGCACATGACGACACAGAGGATACCGTTGTGCGTAAAGCGAGTTACTCCTCCCACTTCTGCTAGTTTTACTGAGATGTCTTATCCCGTGCGAATTGGCCATTAATATTACAGAGGTCCTGAGGTAAAATGACTTTACCCCCATGTTAAACTAATCCCGTCCGAATAGTGCTATAGTTTTGGTATTGAGGTCAAAGTTAACTTGCCTTGCGTTCGCTATACAACAGTGTGTGGTCACTAAAGACTCGTCAAATTTGAAGTGTTGCCACTTATTTCGGCGACTTTTGTTTTCGCATGTTCTGCAGACAGGGTGACCATCTTCAAATAAGTTTCCCTGAGGACTTTTGTAAAAGCCAAAATTTAACCACACCTCAGATTTGGTCCTTTTAGAAAGGCTGAAAAATCTCCTGAGTGCTGTCACTGCCTTCCGCCATTTCTTCTCGTTCAAAAAACATTTCTGCGCCTGCGCCAGACTGATGCTGGCTGGACAGGATTTACCATGAGTTTTCAAAATCAAGATAATGAAACACAGTTTTAATACTAATTAAATATTAAACGTTAATACTAACCGTCAGTAGATTTTATCATGAAACTGGTAATCGTCTCATCCCTACCCACAAGCCACCTAAACTTGATAAACATTTGCACCTAATGCAGTCGCTGAAAAATCAAGATTATTTGGAACAACATCATGACTCTTTTAACTGAAAAAGTGTAAATATTATATTTGATTCCCACCCTCAGTATATAATGTTAACGTATATTTAAAAAAAGATGGTTTTGTTATTTTTCTTTAAAATAGCCTTTGTTAGATTCATATGTTGATAAGGATTTTAAATGCTGTTAGAATAAGTACGACTATGCCAGGTCCATCATATTCATGTAGTGTGCGGCCCACTAGTGTGGCCTGCTGCGTGACATGTCCAATCTTGCCCTTTGTGTGTGCGTGTTATATCTACAACAGCCGCGGACCCAGCTTACCCCCTATAAGAGCTGCAGCTCTGCGCTACCTTTATGGAGGCCGGAGGGCTAGATTGCTCCAGCGGGTCCTTGCGTGGACTTCTGGAAGGTTCCTGACCTTTCTCTCTTTCTCTTTTCCTTTCTGTCTTTCTCTCTCGTCTCTCCTTTTACTGTGCTCTGCCTTCTTCACATGTGTTGGTTTCTGGAAAAAGATTGGTTAGTTGTTGTGTTCAGAGCTTGTTTTCTCTGTATGGATAACGCTAGTTTTATTTGATGTTGTAGAAAAAAAGCACAAGATATTTTAATGTGGGAGAACAAAGTAATATTTGAATTTTATGCTATAAAAGAGTTTTTGTAGGCTTAGCATGATGTTTTGCCTAAACAATTATGTGTCCTATGTGCCTTACCTAGTGAAAAAGACAATGCTACCTGCTTGCCTTGACCACTCCAGTGCATCATCTCTTTTGGAATCTCCCTGTGTTTTGTTTCAGTTCACATTTTTATCAGATTCTTGTTTATCAAAGCATTGCGTACTACAGTAGCTAATAAATATACAGTACATGCCAAAAGTTTACTATTTGTAATGTTTTTGAAAAAAGTTTCTTCTGCTCTTCAAGCCTGCATTTATTTGATAAAAAAATACAGAAAAAAATGTAATATTGTGATATATTATTACAATTTTAAATAATTGGTTTTCAATTTATTACACTGAAGACTGGAGTAATGATCCTGAAAATTCAGCTTTGCATCACAGAAATAAATGATCATTTTAAACCGGTAAATTGAAAACTAAATATTTTAAATTGTAATAATATATCACTATATTTAAATAAATAAAAAAAATCTGTATTTTTGATCAAATAAATGCAGGCTTAATGAGCAGAAGAAACTTCTTTCAAAAAAATTACAAATAGTAATGTGTCCAAACTTTTGGCCTGTACTGTACACATTATTGTGCAGTATAGTACACTAGAATTATGTGGAAATCTCACAACAGGACTAAGAATAATAGCTGTTTAGTTTCTGTGTGTGATTTTATATATATTGTACAAAAGCTCAATGTTGCGTGATATACTGTATCGGTGACCTTAAACGTATCACAAACTAACCACTCAGCCTCGCTCTCTGGTGTGTTACAGCCTCTTTGTTGAGTGCAGGGACCACAGCCACGGTGGCTCTGCTGAGAGATGGGATCGAGCTGGTGGTGGGCAGTGTGGGGGACAGCCGTGCCATGCTGTGCCGCAAAGGCAAGGCCCTCAAGCTCACTGTGGATCACACGCCTGAGAGAAAGGATGAAAAAGAGAGGTACAGTGTGCCTAGGAGCACTGACTTCTTCAAGCAGGCGCTGTGAGAGCACTTCTTTTGATTGCCATGTTTTTGTTTCTGAAGGATACGTAAGACTGGAGGTTTTATTACATGGAATAGCTTGGGTCAGCCTCACGTCAACGGCAGACTGGCCATGACACGCAGCATTGGAGATTTCGACCTCAAAACGTCAGGCGTCATCTCAGAACCGGAGACTAAGAGAGTTTCAGTGAGAGCCTTTCATACACACAATGCATTTACAATTATATAAATAATTTTAAAATAATACAAATGAAGTTGATTTAAGCGTGCCTGTCTTGTCAGTTGCATCACGTCCATGATGCCTTCCTGGCACTCACCACTGATGGCATCAACTTCATCATGAACAGTCAGGAGATCTGTGACGTCATTAACCAGTGTAACGACCCTAAAGAGGCCGCACAACGCATATCGGAGCAGGTGAGTCAAATAATCTAACATTAGTAATAGTAGATGTTCTAGTTATTACACCGCTGTTTATGACATACGTATATCATACGTTTTTTTATTTTACCCCAGATTTTGAGAGGATGTCTTTTGGTTAGGTATCAAAGTTCCAAGTTATAAGAGAAAATCAAATGAGAGGAAGTATAGGCCCATTTGGAGCAGACGTCACAGTATCGATATATTGTTTATATTTAATTCTGATTCCGCCACTTTGCTTGTTTTACCTTCTCTGTGCTGTGCTCGCCCCCGCCCGCGCGCCTCCCGCCTCGTTGCTTGTGTTCCTCCTCCCCTCGCGTGTTGTCTCATTGAACGCGGTGGCGTCCGCAACCAGTTTAGGATTATTTATCATGTTGACAAGCGTGTGCGTTGTTTAAGACTAAGTTTAGAGAGCATGATTTTCCTTCTAACACAACTGCTTGCTAAAATTTATAAAGAAATATTAATGTTCATCATAGTTTAAATCGCAATTTCACCCACAGTCAGGGATGGACACAATTGGTGCGACACGCGGTCGTAATCATGTCAGTTTATGATTTGTGTCTAACTGATCGCATGGTTTTCGGTTAAAATGTCAAAATGATCGCATATCATTTGAAAACATTTTAAAAAATTTGCACTATCATTATTATTATTTTGTCAGCTTTATCACGGGATTATGATGAATAGGTCTATTCATGTTTTAACCAAGAGGGAAAAACGCTTCATCCCGGGTGTCCTGAGATGCGGTGCTCTTCTGTAAATTGTACTGTATCATATAGCATACCTTCTGACGTTCATATTTTGTTCTGTAACTGGAAAAGAAGTGAATATCGGCTCATGTGTACATGATCCGCATGATGAGGCGCTCAGTCACGATTTAGTAAAGAGCGCGGCATCTACTGTTTGAATTTTAATACAAATTTAACAGGAAGTGGTGTTATGACAAAATCGGTTTATTTATGTCTCAGTCATGCCCCCATCATTCTGCAGAATGCTTACTGTTTACTTTAACTGTAAAAAAGGGAGTCTTTGATTCATCTTTTAAAAGCATGAAATGAAAAGGCTATAGGCTATGTATTATGTATTATTTTACAGTTAAATTATTATTATTTATGTAATCAGGGAGTTTTTTTTTTTTTTTTTTATGTCGCAAAAGCACTTTGTTCCAACATGAATTGACTACCTCTTTGCACTTCAATAAAAAAAAGACTTAATGGTATTTGGCATATTTGTTTTTGCTGTAGTTTAGGGGGTGATTTTTCCCGTAAAGATATCGAGATATATATTGTATATCGAGATATCTTTTTTGCTCCATATCGCCCAGCCCTACATCACAGTTGCATCACTTGCAGCTGCGCGCATAGGAAAATGGGCAAAATCCACAGAATAAAGTCCTGTGCACACCGGGACGATTATCGCACGGGTTTACATGTCTTATCTTCGCCACCTGTTATTGTCTGACCTTGCTGACCCAATGAGCATTTCACTGTCTAATAGTCATGCCTAAACTGCAATGTCTAGTATTGTATTAGTATTGTGTTCTTATCATGGGCATTTAATACTTTTTTACTTTTCAGTCTGTGTTAAATATATATATATATATTTATTATTAAATTTTTTTTTTTTTTTTTTTTTTTTGGCTCATTTTATCTGTAAAAGAAAACGTGTCTAATAATTCTGCACATTCATTTCCAGCCTCCATGAACAATTATATATCACTTATAAATTATTAAAAGTTAGTAAATAAAATGTATAGTTAGTAAGACTAATGTGGTTTGGAATTGGTGAAATGTGCCTGGACAAAAAATATCAGAAAATGAACATGCTTAATAATTCTGCATGCAATTAATATGTATATGGCAGTCAAGGCATCTTGAACTTAACGTTTTTATCATGATCAAAGTGATTCATTCCAGGCATCACTGTGCGCTTAAAAAAGCACGCTGTCCTTACGCTAACCAATCAGACCTCAGGTAGCATGAAAAAGGCCACACTTACCAATCAGAAAAAAGTCGCAGCCTTCATTGTTTTCATGATCAATCATCGCTGTCACATTCGAGTACTTATACACATCCCTAATCTGTAAACTTTGTTTAACGTTCAGCAAGAACAACTATATCATGATGTGTACTGTTACCGTGATATAAAACTACTTGTTTATTCTCGTCTCTATTGTGAATGCAGCAGGTTGAAACCATTGACTGTAAAAAAATGTTGGATGTAGTGTTCATGACATCACCCATAGGATATTGAAGCATGAAGTAGGGTTGAGCTGGCCGTTGCCATCTTGGCAGCGTCACTCCCGGATAACTGACAATGGGCAAATAGGCAGGACGTCAATCAATCAATCAATCAACTTTATTTATATAGCGCTTTTACAATGACGATTGTTTCAAAGCAGCTTGTTAAACAAGACAATATTGAAACAAAATTTGATTTGGCTGTACAGTCGTGCTGGAGAAAACAGTGATGTTATCAGCTTATTTTTTATAGGACGTGGGTGGAGCTGAGCTGAGGTGATGTGATGACTAACAGACTGCAGACCAACGGCAATCCACCCGTCAGTGGCCACACCGTTCATTATGCAGAGTTTTAAGGCTTTATTTAATTTAAACGACTAAGTTATAAAAAAAATCACCATCTCATAGTTGTTATGAAGGGCAAAATTAGCTATATAGACCAAGACCAGTTGATGAATTGCAGTTTAAGTCACTTCCGTATTGGCTTCAAGAGAAACTGGGGGAGGTTGCTGCTTGGCTTAAACATGCATACGATTCGTAGTATAACTTAATTGGTTCTTTTCTCCTTCTGTCCCTCTCAGGCTCTTCAGTATGGATCTGAAGACAACAGCACTATCATGGTGGTGCCGTTCGGTGCCTGGGGCAAACACAAAAGCTCTGACGTGAGCTTCTCCTTCAGTCGCAGTTTCGTCTCCAGTGGCCGCTGGGCCTAAGCACAAATAACACAAGACATTGATGGTATACGTGACACACAAAAGAGACTCACTAATCTGAACTAAACATTGTGCAATATTCTTATTATCCATCCTGTGAGGATCACCTCAAAAAAGACCATTAAAGCCAGAACCCACATTTAATGTGGTTTTGGAGTTGATTTCCTCTCATCAGAAGGATTCTAAACTTTTTAGCCTAGAGAAGCAAAATAGGCATTGAATTCATGTCTAAGACTGTGTGCTTAAATGGTTCGGTCTCACTTTTAGCTCCTGACCTGGGGTGCTTACCGTCATTTGGTTACCTTGATTTAATGGGATCAAACACCCAGTAGGTTTTATTTTCACACGAATGTTAAGCACTTTCAGGGTTTGGGAGGATCCATTGTTTTAGTTTTCTCATGACGCGCAGAAGCACATTTCACTGGTCTACCGATGGGTGTCCACATAAGCCTATATTCATTGAGTTAGACTACTGAAGTATAACTCCTATTCCTTGTGCAAGCACATGTTTCTTATTATTTGTGTGAATATTCATTCATACCGTTTTCCAGCTTAACTATCAGAAATTTTAAAGCCACACTAAGACATATTACTACCAAAGGGAATCCGCAACCCAACTTGAGGACCATTGTGTGAACAAATCAATGATTTTTTTCTGTGCCTTCTCCGTATTTTACATGCTTGAGTATGTTTATTCTGGTAAGGAACTCCACTTTAGACTCATTACTAAAGTTTTAAACTGTGACTTGTGCTTGTTTAGTGTTACCAGACAAATATTTTTCTCCTGATTGTACAGTTTAGTGGTTTTCCCTATAATGCATAGATCAAAGTGCAGATGTTTGTTTTATTTTATTTATATAATGTATATAATGGACAGTTAACTATGATAAATGTGATTGTATAGATGTTATATTTAAATGCATCTTTTCTTCTAAAGTCTCCTAGTTACAGGAGAGAATTTAACATTCATTCATTCATCCTCGGACATGATCATTGTAATTGCAGACATTCTGCTGTAACTTTAAACCCTCCAACTTTTTATTGAAAAGGCTTCTGTCATGATCTCTGATGTCCAGTGAGTTTTATTTGTATAGGCATACACACGTGACCTCAGAAAGTCAGCATCTCGGTTCAGGCTTTGGTGTTGTTTCTTCATGTAACGATTTCTGCATTGTCATTCTCATTTAGCGTTTCCTCTCATTTTAGACTTCTAACAGCCTTTTTAACAGTCTTCCTTTTTTAAGGTCCAGAAGCGCATCCAGTGTGATAGGTGTCTTGTTTCTTTTCATATGGACTGTTTGTTAGTTATGCTTCTGTTAGAGTGTATTACATTCAGTGTTAACACTACTGTGCTTGGATCTTGCCTAGAACAATCTGTAAAACAACTACAAGTGTTTCCTGCTCTATATATGGACCTAACTTTGCTATTATTGATATGCAGTTTATTGTAAAATACAATGCAGCTGTGAATAAAGTTTCACCAGAAACATCTTTGGTTTTTGGCATTTGTATTTACCTGTGTTTAAATACTGGTGCGTCTGCTGTCAAATCTAATACGATGTTGTGAAGCGATTTCCATCTCATGATGTTGGGTACCACAATTATTAGGGGTCAAGCACCAAAGGTGCATAGGCAAGTTGGCATTTTTCTTCTTCTGTTTTCTTCTTCTGCTCTTGAGTCTATGGCAGCCAATAGAACCATATTGGAAAAAGTTATGCAATTTGATATGGATGGAGGACGGTCTGAAATGTCATGTTTGTATAGCATTTGGAGTCTAGGTCAAATCCCTTTAGCACCACCAACTCTCCAAATTTGCTCTCACGCTTATTCTAATAACTTCTGAGGCATAAGGGCTATACAATTTTTATCTAAAATTAATTTAAATTTAAATTAAATTATTTTTTTTAAAAATTCAGAAAAAATTACTTTTTCAAACTCCTAGATAGTTTGTTCGATTTGCATGCCTACAAAAGCGTGCAAACAAATTTACTTAGTGTTTGCTAAAATAGATGTAAGGCTATATCTCTGCAATGCTTTGGTCATATTCAGAGCCATAGAGAAAGAGAATTGCGACAACGGAAGTTCAAAACGCTTGATAGTCACGTGATTCATGTAGACATCGAATAGTTCCAGGAAGTGCTTTGGCGGCTAATTCAAATTGTCAGTCACAGTGACAGAACTGCGATATTTGGTAATTAATAGTCAATAAATGCATTGATTTTCAATTATTTTATTACACATCGACATGTTATACTTAACTAATAATATGTAACTTTCCATACCTTGAAAAAAAAAAAAAGGAGAATAATTTTCCCTAATTCCATAACGATGGATGAAACGTAATTAAGATGTGCTGATAATTTAAAATCTTCCTGATTAAACGTCTGACCTTTTAAAAGTGCATCACGAACGGCCTGTTCTGCTGTAACTCAATGGCGTGGCTGCTACTTCCGGGAACTATTGAGAGTCTCCACGAGCCGCCATTGCTGTAAAAAAAGCCATTCCATTGGAGTCTATGGAGTTGTCGCAACTCTCTCTATATGGCTCTGGTCGTATTCAGATCAAACTTGGTATGTCATCACAAGCATGACCTGAGACTACATGCTGCATTTGGCGCAGCGCCACCTACTAATCAGGAGATGCGAAAAATGGCTATTTTTGCTTATAACTTCTGAACAGTTTACCGACAGTGGTCTTGTTAGATTCAGGGCGACATGCTGAGTAGAATGATATCCAATTTTTCCATATCGGCCAATTATAATTTTGTAGTAAAATGCTGTATTTTATGAAGTTACAAAACTCTGTATGGGTCTTTGGCATGATGCCCTGAAGGAACCTGAGAAGGGAATGGGTGAGGTGTAGAACGGTGGTGCTATAATTGAACTAAACATAACTACAGGACCATTGGCCTGACTGACTTCAAAATGGGCATGTGTCTGTGTCTCAGTTGCTATCATAGTCCATTATGACATTGGTGTACCTTGAAAAAAATTACGAAAAAGATCCAAAGCTGTATATACAATGGTTTTATTATTGCTATATTTTACAAATGCATTGGCATATCGTTACGAAACTCAAAAGGATGTGGCTTCGGCATCATGCCCTGAAGGTACAAAAACGGTAATGAATTAAATTAAAAGCCATTATATCTCATTACAACTTGATATATTTATGGATTTTCAACCTTTTTCGCTTAAAATTGTCTCGATGCCTTTATGCTTGGTTTGCAGCTAGCTTCCTGGTTTGATTCTGTTGTGCCTGGCCCTGATAATTTCTTCTTGTAGCTATATTTTTGATTCTTGTTTGATTCTTGTTACTTCTACTTAATACTAAAAGTGTATATTTTAGTAGGCCCATTAACTTAAAGGTGTCCTAGAATGAAAAATTTAATTAACCTCGCCATAGTGAAATAACAAGAGTTCAGTACATGGACATCACATACTGTGAGTCTCAAACATCATTGTCTCCTCCTTTATATGTAAATCTCGTGAATCAAAAACACCACAGAAAAATAAGTGCTTCTCAACATAAACCCAACCATGACACAATCATTGGGGATGATTTATATGCACGCCCCCAACATTTCAAACAGGATACTCCAAGTACCATACAAAACTAAATAGTGTGTCTAATGACAAAGGGTCATATTATTTTGTATTAAAAAAAACAACCGTAGATACTTTGCTTACAGATCGTTCACTCGATCCTTCTAACAACCGTCACCTTTCCACCATATAAGTTAAAACGACTCATTTGACAAAGCTATTCATTTAGTAAAAATATAAGTTATATATATATTTATATTTTAGAGAACTGAAGTAGGCCTATGATGTTTTTGAATGCTTGTATTAAGAGTACATCACAGTCACTGCGTAGCCTACATTGTGACTAATGTTAAATAAACTGCAATATCGCTGATGAAAAAAGACATGTCTAAAATGTAGGCTGAATGACACTTTAAGCAGAGCATCTCAAATGGAGATTGATAAAATGCAGCTTACTTGTTTACTGGTGTTTTCAGATCATCCGCGCGCGGGAGAGAGCTTGCGTGCATATGGTTGCCAGATTGGCATTGCCATGTTTAGGTAAAAACCGGATAGTATACAGGTTTCTTTTTGCAGAAAAGCTCTTTTTGGGGGATTTAATTACTGAAATCTGGCAACCGCACAAACGCGAGCTCTCTCCCGCGCAGGGATGATCTGAAAACACCAAATAAACAAGTAAGCTGCATTTTATCAATCTCCATTTGAGATGTCCTGCTTAAAGTGTCATTCAGTCGGTCTGTGTTCTGTCAGGGCGGTCAGGACTCACGAGCCGCTTCACTGAACTGCTGTGAACTGCTGAAATAAGCCAATCAGAACAGAGCTCAACATTAATAATCATGACTCTTCCAAATAAGGCAAAAACAGAGCATTACATCCTAGGGACAATTTATAGGGTTGTAAATGAACCTGTAGAACTGTATCTGGACAAATTTTGCCCTTAAATAAGCCACATAGCCTCTATGTAGATTTCAGAGAACAATTTAACATATTGTTTCAAATCATTCTAGGGCACTGTTACGTTTTAATGAATGTTCTGCTGCAACTTGAATGATTTAACATGTTATATCCCTGTGTCCCAGTAAATGTAATTCAAGGAAATGTTCAGTGAAGGTTTAGACCCTGACCATGCCTGTGGCCGAATCCCACCCTCCGCTCCATCTATAAAAGGTCTCTGCTTCATCGCCTCAAGTCAGATTTGAATATTTCCCATCTGATACTCCTGGGAAGAGCTTAAACCCTTGCAGACATCCAGCGGTCACTGCAGCAGCGTGAGGAGGGTAAGCATCTTTCCCTAATGTTATATTATATATATATATAATACTGTAGATTGAGGGGTGTGTTTATGCAACACCATAACTTGCTTGTGCTAATATTCTGTTCTCTCTATAATCTGTTACTGATAAGTGAAAAACTTGCAGATGAAGTGTTACAGCAACTTTGTATTAATCAGATTTGTATGTTTTAAAATAAGGACTAATTTAATAAAAAGACGAGATGTAGAAAAAAAATCACATATTCATGTAAATGATATAGCCATATAAATTTCATACGTTACATTGGAATATAAAAAAATGAAAGCTACACCTTCTAAAAGTATAGTTTTATTTCTGAAAGATTCTGTTTACCTTAACATCTATGGTACAAAAACCTATTGAACATTTAAGCATTATTATTCTGAACACAACATAATAGTGACGCATAAACTCTTTTTTACGAATTTCAGAGGTATAAGTCCTGATACAAGCTAAGTACTTCTTCTCTTCTTTTCTTTTTCATGTTGTGTTTGTCTTTTTAGGGAGAAAACCTGTCAGAAGATGACTGACAATGCTGTCTTTGAGCATGATCAAATCACTGAAGAGACGGGCAGGAATGGGATGTCTTTGTCAAAGGTCATCTCCGTGGAGCCCATAATAAAGCAACATGGAGCCACTGTCAGCTTCCACAGCGTCCGTTATCGAGTCGATCAGAAGAGCGGACCCATCTGTAACAGAACAACAGTCCAGAAAGAGATTCTGCTAGACCTCAAGTGAGTCTCCTTTAGTCTCTTTAATCTGATTAAAGATCATTCTCCGTCGGGTTTTGGCAACATCTTTTTCCAGTTATGCTTCCAATATAATGATGGTCCTATAAGCTTTTCAGATCATCATATTGATTCTATTGAAGAAATATTAATCCTTGTTATTGCATCATAGGACATGTTAAAGGTTCTCCTATGAAATCATAAGAACTAAGAAACATCTTCCATGACAATATAGGAATTATTTTATATATATATATATATATATATATATATATATATATATATATATATATATATATATATATATATATATATATATATATATATATATATATATATATATATATATATATATATATATATATATATATATATATATATATATATATATAATATCAAATTTTTAAAGGTTCTTATATGACATCACAAGAACTTAAATATCTTCTATGATAATATAGGAATTAAAAATAAATAAATAATCAAAATTAAATAACAATTTTTCTGTTTTATTTATTTTATTTTATGTACTTATTTATTTATTGTTGTTGATTGTTTTAATTCTGTAGCACTTTGAGATTTTGCTTATATAGTATAAAGTGCATTACATAAAATGTATTATTATTATTATTAATAAAGGAATTTTAAAAGGTTCTCCTATGACATCATAAGAACTTAAACATCTATGAAAATATAGGAATAAAAAAATATATATATATAGAATTTTAAAAGGTTCTTCTATGACATCATAATAACTTAAACATATTCTTTAAAAGGTTCTTCTATGACATCATAATAACTTAAACATATTCTTTAAAAGGTTCTTCTATGACATCATAATAACTTAAACATATTCTTTAAAAGGTTCTTCTATGACATCATAATAACTTAAACATATTCTATGATAACACTGGAATTTTAAACTGCTATGGCCGGAGTTTTTAATCTGAAGTGCTGCTAGGGTGTATCTGTGGAGAAATTAAGAGACAAATACATTTTTCAAAATGTATTTCAGAATGTATTGCTGTCAAAGATAACTTAAGGTATTGGTAACAGTAGTATCTGCGTTTAAAACACTGGTCAGAAATCATTAGACGTATTGTGACTATTTTTTAGCAGCCATAGTTTATAACCATAAGAAATCAAATCTTTCCAAACAGTTTGTTCAGTGGCATCATATAAATCTTAACAAAAGTTATTTTGCGACATCACAGGAACTGTATCTCTGGCTTCAGTATATTCTCCTGTATGGCACGAGGCTGTATAAAACCCTTTTACCTTTACACGGGCTGCATTACGTGTTCAACAGAACAATGGCTAGCAGAAAACCAGAAGGCACTAAGTGAACTTAACATTTCCCAGAACCAAGCGCTTAGTTTCTTTGGACATTCTCTCTATAGTGTTAGTGTCAATTATATGATATTATGAATGGGTTTGTGAGCCTAATCTCTTGATCTCTTGGTTTGCAAATCCACCAGGGTTAAATGCAGTCAAGTGTGATTTTGACCTAATAAAGACCCAGTTGAACTGCGGGTCTCTGCATCATCTAGATGACCTAGTTTTAACCGTATTATAGTTTGATAACCATTTCAGATCTTTTGTAATGACAATTCGATTAATTGCTTAGATGAGCAGCATTTGGCCATGGCGTTAAGAGTTAGACTAGCACAGCAACATCTGTGCAATAAGTGCGTCTCATTTTTTCCACCAGGCATGATGAATTCCATAGCAAGTGACATGAACATAATCTCATTTTTATCTCCCTTTTCAGTGGGATCATGAGACCTGGTTTAAATGCTATTTTGGGTCCTACGGGAAGTGGCAAATCTTCGTGAGTACATATTTAACAAATTCAACATCTCGAGATATCAGTGCCAAAGTGGATTCCGGACTGAAGGGGAAATTACTTTTGTTTAACTATCTTTCCTGACAGTTTCCTCCGGTAATGCAGAATCAGATAAATGTTAAAGGGTTACTTCACTGGTTTTTCATATTAAACTATGTTATTCCCTTAACTAAAACGAGTTGATACATACCTCTCTCGTCTCAGTGCGTGCACTTAATCTCTTTGACAAGCGGTGATGATCTGATAGCATTTAGCTTAGCCCACTAAGCCCAGTTCATTCACTATGGTACCAAACAGAGATCAAGTTAGAAGTACCAAACACCTCCATCTTTTCCCTATTTAAATACAGTTACACGAATAGTTGAACGATCAAGTATGGTGACAAAATAAAACGTGGTACTTCTCTAATCGGATTAAAAAGGAGAACTATAATGTATGGCGGAATAGCACTTCTGAGAGTACTTCGGCTCGGCGCAGTAAAAAGTCCCGGGCCGAAACATCTTTCCTCACACCTCCCTATTGACAGAAATGAGAATGTATCAACTCGTTTAAGTTAAGGGAATAACATAGTTTAATATGAAAAGGCAGTGAAGTATCCCTTTAATGCAACATATTTTCTATCTCTCAGGTTTTTGGATGTACTTGCAGCCAGGAAGGATCCTGCTGGTCTTTCGGGAGAAGTGCTTATCAATGGAGCCCTACAGCCGCCTAATTTCAAATGTCTTTCTGGTTATGTTGTCCAGGTACAATGCATGCATGATATGAGCACTATATGAGATGAAAATGCCATCTTAAAGGTCTTTATGCTTAAATGCTTAGGTGTAGGACGGTATTTTTGGCTTCAGCATTGAATTTCCTAGCAATATATTATACACAATGTTTGTGTGCATGTTAAGGATGACATTGTGATGGGCACTCTAACGGTGAGAGAGAACCTCCGTTTCTCGGCTGCGCTGCGTTTGTCCTCCCAAGTCAGCCCAAGGGAGAAGGAGGCAAGAGTCAACCATCTCATCTCAGAGCTGGGCCTCAACAAAGTCGCAGATGCAAAGGTGAAATGGCATTTCTTGTCCAGGCTAAATTAGATTTGTAAAGTTTACTCATTTATTTAAGTAGATAAAAAAAACAAAGAATTCCAGAAAGCTGTTACTTCCTTCATAGATAAACATTAACCAAAATTAGGTAGTGTACATATAACAAGTTTTGACACATTTTTTATTATCCAACATAAATATTTTAGGTTTAAACTTATATAAATTAATAATGTAATGTGTATATTTCAGGTCACGTGTCTGGTCTTTATTTCTAATCATCTTTTTACTTGCAGATTTATTTTAAAGAGGACGTATTATGGCCTTTTACAAAGTATTCATTTTGTTTTTGGGCTCTACTAGAATAGGTTTTCATGCTTTAATGTTCAAAAACACTAGACTGGGTAAACTCAGCCCGATCTGCCTGTGACTTGATTTCGCCCTGGAGCTCAGGCTGGAAACCTGTACATATTTCTTTCCTGCTTCTGTTTAAAATTTGTGGGGACCTATGACTAACCGGCTTCTCCACTTGACACGCTATTGGCTGGCCCGTTGATCACGCCTCTTGTGGTCTGATTGGTTGAAAGACTATCCAGTTGCGTACAAAGTCATTTAAACTACACCTGCTGATCACGCCTCTTGTGGTCTGATTGGTTGAAAGATTATCCAGTTGCGTACAGAGTCATTTGAACTACGCCCATTGATCACGCCTCTTGTGCAGTAGAAAATACAGAGCAGAATCCCCAGATCAACTTTCAATCTTAAAAGATTGAGTTTGGTCTGGTGATATTCAGACAACAAAAACACATTATGCTTCACATATTTAACATTGTCAGTAATGTTCTGTTTAGTTTCTTTCTCCAGGAGCTAGGGATTTTAGGGTGGTACTCGTGTGTTGACCGCAGGGATCTGGGTCTAAATGAAGTTATGGGTAAAAATTAACACGGCCTTGGGCGTGAATTATTTAAATGAGGAATATTGTGGCATGTTCGTTCCCGGAAGAAAACACAAGACTGCAATGGAGTACTGCAATTAGAAAAAGCCTAATAAGTCACCTTTAAATCCTGAAGTGTTACAACATATTTTTTTAAAGTAATTATTGAATTAATATTCCATTTGTATTTGTCTCTACAAAAGATATAGACCATTTCTGTGCACGTATGTCTTTATAGGTGGGCACGCAGCTCATCCGCGGTATCTCAGGTGGGGAGAGGAAGAGGACCAGCATTGGGATGGAGCTGATCATAGACCCCTCTGTGCTCTTTCTGGACGAGCCCACCACCGGTTTGGATGCTAGTACAGCTCATTCTGTGCTTCTGCTGCTGAAGAGGCCAGTATATTCAAAACATCCATCCATTGTCATCTCATAGACTTTACTTAAATCAGAAGGGAATGAAAAGTATATGTGCTTTCAGTGCCCATTTTTGAGAAATGCAAGTTATCACACAAACTACCTTTCAAAAGTTTCGGGTCAGTTAGATTTTGTAATGTTTTGGAAAGAAGTCTCTTATGTTCACTAAATCTACACTCATTTGATGAAAAATACTGTAAAAATAAAAAAATAAAAATATTTTTACAATTTTAAATAGCTTTTTAAAATTGTATTTATTCCTGTGATCAAGGCTGAATTTTCAGCATCATTCAGTGTCACATGATCCTTCAGAAATCATTCTCAAATGCTGATTTAATGCTCAAGAAACATTTCTGATTAATATCAGTTGTGCTACTTCATATTTTTGTGGAAACCATGTAACATTTATTCAGTGATTTCTTTGATGGATAGGAAGTTCAAATGAACTATATATATATTTTTTAAATATAAATCTTATTTAAGTTGGCACCGTCACCTTTGATCAATTTAATGTGTCTTTGCTGAATAAAACTATCAATTTCTTTAGAAAAAAAATCTTACTGACCCCAAATTTTTGAGCAGTAGTGCCGATATAATCTCAGTGATGTTGTTTTACTGTCTCAACATTATTTGTGGGGGTTTTTTTCAGGATGGCCGGTCAAGGACGCACCATCATCATGTCCATTCATCAGCCGCGGTACTCCATCTACCGGCTCTTCGACAGCCTCACCCTGCTGGCCAGTGGCAAACAAGTCTATCACGGACCCGCTCAAGATGCTCTAGACTACTTTTCCAACATTGGTATCATAATTTACTGATTCGAAAACCTAAAAAGTTTTTAAATATGCTTTCAAAACTAGAGTTGAGAGAGCCGAACTGAACTTCTAGGATGTGAATATTCTGCAGGAGCACAATACTTTAAATACTAACGCTTTCTTAAAGAATGAAACTTAATGGTGTTTGTTTTTACAATATCTTAGGATATGCGTGTGAAGCTCATAATAACCCAGCTGATTTCTTCCTGGACATCATTAATGGCAGCTCCGCAGCTGTCAATGTGACAAAGATTCAGAATAATGGAGGTACTTGGTTATACTTCTTTTTAAATGGAGTTGCAGGAGTCAGATTCGCTTGTTGAGTGATTTCCTCATCAGTTGTATAATGTGAAATGTGTCAGAAATGCCAATACGAGGTTTTTATTTCTTTCAAGTTAATAACCATGTCTATAAATAATTCAAGAGAAGTTTTGTATTAGTGCTGCATTTGTGACAACTTAAATCAACTTACATTATGTGTGATATCATTGACAGATTTTGAGATTGAAGTGGCTGCCTTCAGCCAGCAGAGTGTTGAGGATCAGCTGGTGGACAAGTACAGAAACTGTAGTTATGCACGGGTCATCAAGGCCGAGCTGGAAAGCATCGTCCGGGCCAAAGACAACAATGTCAGAACCAAATGTCACACCATCACCTACAGCAGCTCTTTCTTCCACCAGCTCCACTGGGTGTTATGGAGAACCTTCTGGAATCTAATGCTGAACCCACAGACTTCAGTAGCGCAGGTACCACAGTGATCTCATGGATTTTCAGATGTACATCTATCTGACTGTCTGTCTATGATCTGATATGTCAGCTATATATATATATAGTTTGTAAGGTTTGATTACACTAAACAGAGATTTGTTGCCCTGACAGTTTAGATTCAGGTTTTCCTCAATAGAGACTTTATGCTCATTAACCACCAAATGCCATTAGACGAGCCCTCGATTTAGGCATTATTAACAGCTGGTTGCCCCCAGAGGCTTTTGGCTGATTTCTCGAGGTCAGAGCTTAGCGGATTTGGTGACTGTTGTGACCCTGGTCTCGCCCTCCTCGTAGATCTGAAGTGATATCATCTGGCCACGCAGTGTGGATCAGTGTTTCACAAGTATAGCAGAATAGTGTCTTCCAGACCATCACCTGACTGGAGTTAAGTTCAGTGCTGGCGCCTCTTTACCAGCTCTGCTGTATTTTCTTTTAGCCCTTACCTTGGGAACGACCTTCACACTGCAGACACTCATAAGCTATCAAAAGATTATTGTCAAACTCGCTCGCTCTCGCTCTTTCTGCCGATTACCTTTATTGAGTAAATCATGCTCAAAAGATGTTCTGAGCGGTGTTTAGCACGTTGCCTTGCGTTTGCTATATTCTGGGGGGTTGTTGCTAAATGGTTGCTAGGATGTTTTTGGTGGTTGCTAGGTGCGTTAATTCAAAAGCCATTAAGTTGAATTTGTGGTCCATTTGATTTGCCGCTAGCTATTTCCTATAATTCTTTTGTTTACCTATTTCTCCAGTATATAATTATAAAATAATATCTTAATGAAAGCATGTTTATTTGTCATTCATATTTGAATTAATTTATGCCAGTTTTAGAGTACTCTACTTGAATTATGAACATTATTTTTCACAGTTGGCAGTCACGACCCTCATGGCTGCCATAGTTGGTGCCATCTTCTATGGAGTCAAAGATGACCAGAGTGGCATACAAAACAGGTGAGTAACTCTTCTCCTGCGGGGCATTAGGTGACTTTATATTAATGCCTTACTTGAAGGATTATGCATAAAGCTTCCATTCGCCTTATTCACCTGGCGGCCATTTTGAAAACTCTAACGCTGTTGTGGGGTACACAAACCCGGAAGCTGGACTCCGATACAGTACTAATCAGTACCAGCATTCTGTTTCACTGCACTTCGTCACTCAGGAAAAAATCCTACAGAGGACAAACCTTTTACAGTTTTCCGGAGGATAAGGGATTACATGGAGAGTGAATTAAAAATAAATCAGAAGGGATCCTGGTCGTAATTTCTGCATTTCACTACAGACGAAGTTCGAAAGACTCAAGCAATAGCAAGACTGGGACATGTCAAGTCAGCTTTATTTAGCGCTTTTACAATACCGATTGTTCCAAAGCAGCTTCACGGTGTAAACAGGACAATATTGCAACTAAATTTGATTCGGCTGTAGTCTTTCTGGAGAAAACGGTGATGTTATCATCTTATTTTAATCTATCATATAGTGTCAACGTGGGCAGATCAGTATTATAGTTTATAGTTAATTTACATGTGGGAGATGTGTATGTATAAGCTACTGGATCTTCATATATGTAAAATAAAATGTCCATTTATCTAAAGAATAAAGTACAATTTTATTACACATGGATGATGTCTTTCATAACTTTACAACTGCTCAGAACATCAGAAAGAAATAAGTCATTCAAAAACATTGATAGGCATACTGGTCTAGGTTTGTAAATGGTAACTATGTACATTTATTGGTATGGAGGAATACAAATGGCCTGCTTGTATATTGTAAGTATGGAAAAACGTACCAGAAAAGGGCAGAACATTAGAAATTACATTAAAAAAAACATTAACAAATGAAAACTATATACATAAACATATTATCAGTGATGCATTACATGATTTTGTTACACACAGCAGGCAGAAAGTGAGTGACACAGAATGCTGGTACTGATTAGTACTGTATCAGAGTCCAGCTTCCGGGTTTGTGTACCCCACAACGACGTTAGAGTTTTCAAAATGGCCGCCAGGTGAATAAGGCGAATTCTTGTGCAAAATACACAAATCCTGTGTTTGGAGTAAAACGTGATATTATGCTTTAGAATGTAGTGAAATGAGAAAATTACTCAGAATGCAATTTTGCGTACAATACTTTGACTACAAAAGTATTCAACATATAGTGAAATGTACTTACTTTTAAGTAAATTTAACAGCCGTGAAACCAATCATTCCGAATGACAATCTTTTTTTTGTGAAAATTAATCAGCAGTTATGACTATGAGTAAATTAGTACAGTCAAATTGATCTTACATAAAAGCTTGTAAATATATATTTGTGTGTGTGTGTGTGTGTGTGTGTGTGTGTGTGTGTGTGTGTGTGTGTGTGTGTGTGTGTGTGTGTGTGTGTGTGTGTGTGTGTGTGTGTGTGTGTGTGTGTGTGTGTGTGTGTGTGTTTATAATATATATATACACACACACACACACACACACACACACACACACACACACACACACACACACACACACACACACACACACACACACACACACACACACACACACACACACACACACACACACACACGTTGGTCTATGTGGTTTACAGGGACTCTCCATAGGCGTAATGGTTTTTATACTGTACAAACCGTATTTTCTATCCCCCTTACACTGCCCCTGCCCCTAAACCTACCAATCACAGAAAACATTCTGCATTTTTACTTGCTCAAAAAAAAACATAATTTAGTATGTTTTTAAAGCTATTTGAAACATGAGGACATTTGAAATGTCCTCATAAACCACCATACCAGTGTAATACCAGTGTAGTTATACAAATTTGTGTCCTCATAAACCACATAAACAGGCACACACACACACACACACACACATAGTATATATATAGAGTATATATATACTGTATGTGTGTATATGTACATGTATATTAAAGGGTTAGTTCACCCAAAAATTCTGTCAATAATTACTCACCCTAATGTCGTCGGACACCCGTCAGACCTCAGTTCATCTTCAGAATATAAATGAAGATATTTTTGTTGAAATCCGATGGCTCAGAAAGGCCTTCATTGACACCAATGTCATTTCCTCTCTCAAGACCCATAAAGGCACTAAAGACGTCGATACAAAGCCCATCTCACTACAGTGGCTCTACAATCATTTTATGAAGCCACGAGAATAGATTTTGTGCGCAAAAATAAATAAATAACGACTTATATAGTGATGGGCGGATTTCAAAACAAAGTTTCGAACAGTTATGAATCAGCGTACCGATTCATGATTCAGATCGCGTACAAACTGCTGAAATCACGTGACATTGCCGATCTGATATTGCCATATTTTTTAAGGCATGTAGATCCACTGAGTATGAGACATGTGCTCACTTTATTTTGTTTATATTAGTTCCAAGCAAATGTCAGAATTTTCTTTCCAGGTTTGGTGTTTTGTTCTTCATCACAACGAATCAGTGTTTCAGCACACTCTCCGCTGCCGAGCTCTTCATCGCGGAGCGCAAACTGTTTATGTATGTACTTCATCTCACGTTTGTTTATTTTATATTATAGTTGATTTTATTATTTAAATAATATCATTTAAAACATTCTAAATATATAATAAAAGTATAATTATAAGTATTATAAGTATATTTTAAGATCTAACACAATTTCATGTTTCTGTATTTATTAATAATAATTTTATATTAGTATTGTAATTCATTTACTTTATGATTATTAAAATAATATAATTTAAAAACATAATTAAAAATTCATATTTTAAGTATATTTTTAAGATTTCATACATTTCGTGTTTCTAGATTTATTATTAACTACTGTATATTATAATTGTAATTTATTTACTTTAGAATTATTAAAATAATAAAAAATATATATAATTAAAAATTATAATTAAAAATGTATATTTGAATTTCATACATAATTAAATTTTTCTATTCATTTATTAACTTTAGAATTATTAAAATAATATAATAAATGTATATAAAATATCATATTATATAATATATAATATATACACGAAATGTATATAATAACATTTTTATATTTGAAGTATATTCTTTAAGATTTCATGCATGATTCCATGTTTCTATATTTATTTTGAATTATTTTATATTATAATTGTAATGTATTTTATTATAATTAAAATAATATAATTGTATTTATTACAATTTATTACAATTATTACAATATTATATTTATATAATACTGTTGTATATATATGATTATTTTATTTGAAGTATATTTTTATGTTTCTATATTTATCATTTTATAAAAACACATTATTTCTGTAGTCTCTGTGCTCCATTCTGTGTAAACGTCCCTTTTTGTGTTATATTTGGAGACTGTGCCTCATCTGCTCTGTAAAGTAGCGTGTTGTCTTCTTCTTTTTGCAGTCATGAATACACAAGTGGATACTACAGAGTGTCTGTCTACTTCCTGTCCAAGATCCTGTCAGACATCATCACTCAGCGCACGATCCCTACCATACTCTTCACCTGTGTTATTTACTTCATGATCGGTAAACATCGGACACGATTAAACCTTAAAGAGACAGCAGATGCTTGCTCACTTGAATTCTGTAAACATATAACCCACAGTATCTACGTTTAGCCTACAAATTACAACAAATCATGTTATAACATTTCAAAATGTCTTTGTTTTGCAGGGCTTAAACCCACAGCGGCAGCGTTCTTCATCTTCATGCTGACAGTGATTCTGGTGGCTTGTACGGCCGCGGCCATGGCCATGGCCATCTCAGCTGACCAATCAGTGGTGGCAGTGGCCAACATCTTCATGACCATCAGCTTCATCTTCATGATGGTAAGTGCATACTGCAGAACAGGTGTTTTAACTGCAGAGAAGGCCTGTTCTTTTTACTTAATGTAACCTAATGTGTGTCCAGATCTTCTCTGGTCTGCTGGTTAACCTGAAGAGTGTCATGGACTGGCTGTCCTGGTTGAAGTATCTCAGCATCCCTCGCTATGGACTTGAGGTATCGACTTTAACGTCCTACATCTGAGCAATCAAAATACTTTCAGTTGAGTTAATATGCGTATGATGGTTGGTCTAATCATTTGAACAGGCATTGGAGATAAATGAGTTTGTGGGGCTGAATTTTTGCGGAAATGTCTCTGCTGTGATGACCGGCCCTGCCACAGATATCCTTATGTATGTACAAATATATCTTGATAAATGTTGTCTGTTAGTCTCCACATACACAATTCTACACTTGTAAAACCAAGCGAATGTTGTGCCAGTTTATCTTATGTGTATATATATACACTCACCTAAAGGATTATTAGGAACACCATACTAATACTGTGTTTGACCGCCTTTTGCCTTCAGAACTGCCTTAATTCTACGTGGCATTGATTCAACAAGGTGCTGAAAGCATTCTTTAGAAATGTTGGCCCATATTGATAGGATAGCATCTTGCAGTTGATGGAGATTTGTGGGATGCACATCCACGGTATGAAGCTCCCGTTCCACCACATCCCAAAGATGCTCTATTGGGTTGAGATCTGGTGACTGTGGGGCCATTTTAGTACAGTCAACTCATCTTCATGTTCAAGAAACCAATTTGAAATGATTCGAGCTTTGTGACATGGTGCATTATCCTGCTGGAAGTAGCCATCAGAGGATGGGTACTTGGTGGTCATAAAGGGATGGACATGGTCAGAAACAATGCTCAGGTAGGATGTAGCATTTAAACGATGCCCATTTGGCACTAAGAGGCCTAAAGTGTGCCAAGAAAACATCCCCCACACCATTACACCACCACCACCAGCCTGCACAGTGGTAACAAGGCATGATGGATCCATGTTCTCATTCTGTTTACGCCAAATTCTGACTCTACCATCCGAATGTCTCAACAGAAATCAAGACTCATCAGACCAGGCAACATTTTTCCAGTCTTCAACTGTCTAATTTTGGTGAGCTTGTGCAAATTGTAGGCTCTTTTTCCTATTTGTAGTGGAGATGAGTGGTGCCCGGTGGGGTCTTCTGCTGTTGTAGCCCATCCGCCTCAAGGTTGTGTGTGTTGTGGCTTCACAAATGCTTTGCTGCAGACCTCAGTTGTAACGAGTGGTTATTTCAGTCAAAGTTGCTCTTCTATCAGCTTGAATCAGTCGGCCCATTCTCCTCTGACCTCTAGCATCAACAAGGAATTTTCGCCCACAGGACTGCCGCATACTGGATGTTTTTCCCTTTTCACACCATTCTTTGTAAACCCTAGAAATGGTTGTGCATGAAAATCCCAGTAACTGAGCAGATTATGAAATACTCAGACCGGCCCGTCGGGCACCAACAACCATGCCATGCTCAAAAATGCTTAAATCACCTTTCTTTCCCATTCTGACATTGAGTTTGGAGTTCAGGAGATTGTCTTGACCAGGACCACACCCCTAAATGCATTGAAGCAACTGCCATGTGATTGGTTGATTAGATAATTGCATTAATGAAAAATGTAACAGGTGTTTCTTATAATCCTTAAGGTGAGTGTATATATATACTTTATAAGTTCTTATATAAAACAATGTTGCTAAATGCTAAACAGCAGGTATGTCTCATCAAATTAGACACTAATTTATCAGAATGATTTCTGAAGGGTCATGTGCCGCTGAAGACTGGAGTAATGATGCTGAATATTCAGCTTTGATCACAGGAATAAATTACATCCTGAAATATATTATAATAGAATACTGTTTGAAATTATATATTTCAAAATACTGTATTTTTGGTCAAATAAATGCAGCCTTGGTGAGCATGATGCTGAGTATATGTGTATCTGATTTTTTTTTAAATGTCATACTTCATATTTGGTAAATATTATGTTACAGGTGCACAGGAGAACAGCATCTGACATTCCAAGGAATCGATTACTCCTCCTGGGGTCTATGGCAGAACCACGTAGCGCTTACAGTCATGACTCTGATCTTTCTCATCATCGCTTATATCAAGCTCAGATTCATTCATAAGTTCTCATAAATGTTCTGATTTGTGTTGAATTTTAGCTTCATGAATCACAGATTAGCACACACAGTTCAGCTATCATATAATATCATTTTATCTTACAGTATCGTAGATGTGAAAGGCGTGCTTTCTCTTTCACTGCTGATTTCATTCCAAAACCGGCCCTATTTACTTCCCAAATACACATGACTGGTCTTACAATGAACAATTATGCAGTTTCTTTCTTTATTACTTTTTTTTTTTGGTGTTCACACAAATAATGATAACTTTATAAGTGTCCACACCAATACATGATATCATTCTGTTTATTATAAGAATGCACTTCAGTTTAGTCATCTGCCGCTTAACCCTTACATGCATACCTTGAGTTCCTCAATCAATTCATTATAAAAAATATAACAAGAAGAAATATTTTTTATAAAAGAATGCCTGTTTGACCATGATTATTACTGTCACTGTCACTAGATGGTGGATCTTGTAAAGAAGCTGTCAGCGATCAAAATATTGATTTGGAAGATGTTCATGGTGAATATGAGCCAGATGCTGAATATACTGGGAAATGAGCTCTGATGAGGACAGTGATGATGATGATGATGATGATGATGATGATGGTATAAAACAGGGGTCTCCAAAAGTGCTGGAGGGCCGCTGTCCGGCAGAGTTTAGCTCCAACCCAAAATAAACACACCTAAACCAGCTAGTGTCTTACAAGGCCCTAGTAAAACACGTATTAGCTGGTTCAGGTGTGTTTATTTGGGGTTGGAGCTAAACTCTGCAGGACAGCGGCCCTCCCCAGCACTAAATTTGGAGACCACTGGTATAAAACATCTGCTCAAACTGAACCCTAACAAGCTCCAAAAGTTAACAATATATGCTTTATTTTATTCTTCTGACAATATTTACTCTAATATCAGGAGAGATTTATATAATCGCGACAGGATAGAGATCCATCCATGTTAGATATAGATCCGGGTCGACAAATCCTGAATATGTAATAATGATTGATGAAACATTTGTGCATTTAAGGGTTAAATGCTCAAGCAAGGTAGATTCTGATTGGCTCTCAGTGTTTTTATAGTTCATCAGCCAAAAAAAAAAAAAAAAACTATTCCATTTCCAACGATTTTGTTTCTATGTGCCATTATTGTTGTAGTTGTGGTGTGAACTCTGATATTCTTTAATATTTAATGATTTTTATAACCATATCATTACAGCTATTGTCCTTGGTGTGAACAGGCCTTTAAAGAAGTAAAATGGGCTTTAATAATTCACTGTTCAAGAAATAGTTAACTTTAAAACGAAAATGATGGTTTACCCATGGTTTACTCTCCCTTATGTTAAGATGTCTGTGTTAGTGTAATTATACCCTAGTACTGAGTAGTATTATGTTATTGATCTGGTCTTTCCCTGTCCCGTCCCCGTAGGCATAGCAGGAATGCAGCCTCCATTACTCCATTTCAAAGAGTGGCGGTCCAAGAATATCCTTAAAGGGGTACTTCAGCGCTCGGAAGATGAATCTGTATTTAAACTGGGTCATCAATGTCGTAGAAATGTGAAATTATTTTTTAATTTGATGCCTTCTAGACTGAGAAAAGACAGAAAATTTATTTTTGTCTCATGGGGATGAAAGACTACAATTCCCAGAATGCTTCGCTGCCCTGTGAGGCCATTCCCAAAGCCGCCGCTACTGGATTACAGTGACTGAGTTGGAGAAGACACTACAGTTAAAAACTGAACGTGTCTGTTCAATATAATGAGTGAGTCACCGCGAGTATCACAACACTGAGCACTAACTGCAGGAGTCAGATAAATGAGCTGAGCTCTCGTGATGAGAGCTGAGGTAATCGCGACTACACTCGCGGCATACATTCACAACGCGAATTCAGTCTGGCGCGTTTCAGTTCATGCCTTTGCAAGCTTAACTTTCATATAAATTAATTTGAGAAGTTAAAAGACTTGCATTGCTCACCATAGCTGCGTTTAAATGAGTGCCTGTAGCTGCGAGCTGAGCTCTGAGTGTGATCTCCCATCCCCCACGCGCGGGTTCAAAACATGCGGAAATGGCTCCCTCTGCTGGCTGTAGTCTTTAGCCTCTGGCCAAACATTCCATGCATCGTAGGAAGAATTTTTCCAGAAATAAAATGCATAAATCTCTTGTCTCAGGGGGATATGAGGGGGGAAAGCACAATCATTCGAATATACTCCAGGGTTTCTACTGATACAAAGCCATATGCTAATCGCTGAAGTAACCCTTTAAGGGCAATTTGGTCAATAACAATTAGCATCTCTGTAGGTGCCGCTTTCCCAGAATCCTCCACCTTGTTCTCTTTATTCTGGTCTGTATGCTGCTCAGTGGGGGACCCTACATGACTTTCTTCTTTCTGATGAACACAATCAGAGTTATTAATAAATGCCCTGCTGTTTCCAAGCTTTATAATGGCAGTGATGGGGTCCATTGAGTTCGAAGCTCAATAAAGTGCATCCATCTATTATAAAAGCACTCCACACGGCTCCGGAGGTTAATAAAAGCCTTTTAAAGTGAACCTGTGGGTTTTGTAAGAAAAATATCCATATTTAAAACTATTAAAAATATAGATATCTAGCTTCTGGCAGGCCTTTTTCATAAGTTGAATACGGAAGTCGGTCTGGAAGGAGCTCAATTTTTCCTTCATAAAGTTTTACAAACACATCGATTTGCTTCAAAAGGCCTTTATTAACCCCCGAAGCCGTGTGGAGTATGTTTATAATGGATGGATGCACTTTTATTGAACTTCAAACTCAATGGACCTGACACTACAATTACAAAGCTTGGAAGTATTTATTAATATATAACTACAGTATATATAAGGTCATATACAACTGGGATGGCTTGAGGGCGAGTAAATCATGGCGTCATTTTAATTTTAAAATGAACTAACCCTTTAACATTTTTATAAAACTATAGTATAATTAGAAAGAGATCTTAAGAATCTTTGGTAACACTTTATTTTACAGTGTCCTTGTTATACGTTACGTATATTTACTATAGTAATAACTACCAGTATAATTTATGCTTAAATACATGCAATAACCCTAAACCAAACCTAATTCTAGCCCTACAGTAAGTACACGTAGATAACTAATACTACTCAATACTAAAAGTTATAATTACGCTAACAGAGACATCTTAAAATAATCTCTTTCATAATTCATAATTTGAACTCCAGTGTTACTCTAGGGCCGTGCACAGGCCTGGTACCGCTCACTGCTTCATAATCCGTGTAATTGGTCTTAATGTGGTCTAATCCACAGCCAGCAGACATCAGTGAGATTACTGAAGCTGCGCCAAAACCACAGACGAAGGCTTGCACACTATTTAGTTGATAACTACACAATATCCCTTTATTGCACAGGTCTTACAGTCGCTCTGTTCGAGGGCATTATGACTGGGATCAAGCTGCACGTGCTTTGTGACCAAATGATGAACACATGATGAGTTTCAATGGATTTTATTTTAAATGACTGTCGTATTAAACTGTGAATAATGTATATGTACAAATCTGAGAGTACCGTAGTTACAGATCATTATATCAGGTCATTGCACAAATTGAAAACTGTAAAAAAAAACAAAAAACATTTTTTAGACTTAAAGGTAAAGCGTGTAATTTCTGCTTCTCTAGCTACATCATACAGTGAATAGTTTGAGCGGCCCAACTAGGCCTAACATAACAAATTTGGCTGTATACAACCTGTTTGAAAACAGCTAATTGCGCAAAAACTATATACTTTACCTTTGTGAAAAGCTTAGTAAATCCTACCTTAAGACAAATACACATGGGTTTCCCATGAAATCAGTTGCACTCCAAATTGAAGTTTGTTTCAAATTACAAAAAGTATCAAAATGCTTTAAGAATCATAATTATTAAAACATACATTTAAGTATAAATGATTAACAGAACATACCACACTTGTACTAAATCAACACGAGAATGATAAAATATGCAAAGCAAAATTGCACCAAAGTTGATATATATAAAGAAATATGTGACCACCTTCATTGCTTGGAAAATGTGAATGTTTACTTTTCATATCACAGATGCTTTATAAGGCATATTTTTGTGTTTATGAATAGCTATTTCCACTCATTTCTTCTGTAGGATTATATATAGAATGATATTGGTCCTTGCCGAACATTATTTCCTTTATTGCATTCATCTTTGTAAACTTTCCAACTGGCTTCTTCATTACTGTTGAAACTGGACTTAAATACTGTAGGTTAGTGAAAGCGTAGTGCATAACTAAGTAAATACTGTATTTCTTTGTAAGCAGCGCATTTAATCATAGTAGGATACAGTACAATTTAATAGAAATGTACAATATACAGTAACACTTTAGGTCAGGGTCCAATTCTCACTGTTAAGTTGCTTATTTTAGCATGCATATTACTAGGATATTGTATGTTTATTAATACTTATTAAGCACATATTAATGCCTTATTCTGCATGACCTTATTCTACATCCCTTAATCCAACACAATACCTAAAATTAATAACGACCTTACTGGCTATTAATAAGCAGTTATTAAAAGTTTATTGAGGAAAAAATTGTAGTTAATAGTGATAACTGGACCCTAATCTAAAGTGTGACCAAATATACTTATGCTATCCTTTTCTGAGCCATTTTTTCAATGACTTATTGGTGTTTTTTGTGACTGAATGAAGTTTACACAGATGTCTTGAACGTGATCCACTAATATTCACTTTGAATAGTGTGTCTATTGTATTATGATTGTTTTATTGTATTGTTTGTTTCTAATGTTATGAAAATGGTTAAAAAAAACGTTTTAATGTAAATTGGGAGCTTGATGAAATGACTGCATCAGTTGACAATACGGGAAAGCAAAATGCACCTCAAATTCAAAATACCTGATTAATACACGTCAATACGAGAAAACTAAAGCTAAGCTGCCACTGGCTGACCTTAAAATCTAATTTTCTTTATTAGAATATGCTTTAGAACTTCAAATGTATCTTTTTTTTTTGCATCATAAAGCACTGTAAAGCCCCAATTAACTTTAATATAAAGAAACACAAATAAATAGCTTTGTGCAGGACTATTTAACAGCTGTGGCTTTAATACTTTTAAGTAGGTTTTGCCCAGTGCACCAAATTGTGGAACAATTCATGATCTGTAGGAACATTTTTACAACCGAAACCCTTCAAACGTGGGCGGCGGCCCCGGCACCAGCACCGGCCGCTCCATCCGGGCCCTCATTGGACAGCGAGGAGGGTGAGCGGGCACTGCGTGGGCGGAGCTGAGCAGATGGCATGATGGGAGTGCCCTGATGGTGGCTCACCTGCGACATTGTGTCATCAGACTCCCAGCGCTCCAGTTCATCCCGCACCAGCCGGTCCATTTGCTCTCGGTGCAGCTCTGGGTCTCGACCCATTCTTTCATCCTGAGAGCACAAGTTTATTGTACACATTAAAAACATTTTTATTGTAAACAGTACAAATGACAAAGGCTGCCACTTGAATCCTACTGTCCTAAAAAGTAAGCACGCCCCTGATGCAAAAGTAGTCTCCATGTCCTAACAAGTTTCCAGCAACAAATAATTTGTCTAAGGCCACATTTACAAATCGCCAGGAATTTAGAGAAACAAATATCGTGCGCACAACATGTGTTTTCAAAAAAGTTGTTGCCCCATCATAACTATGCCAAACCCATTGGCGGCAGTGTAGCGAGAAGGATAAAGCCATGCAAGCCAATCAGAATCCTCAAAATCGACAATAACAGATAGCACGAGCGACTTCCTGTTCCTTTTAAAACAACGTTCCTTCGTCAGTTCTATTTGGGGCGACAGTGGCTCAGTG
Source organism: Pseudorasbora parva (assembly GCF_024679245.1). NCBI lineage: Eukaryota > Metazoa > Chordata > Actinopteri > Cypriniformes > Gobionidae > Pseudorasbora > Pseudorasbora parva. The sequence continues at coordinate 13,670,865 of NC_090175.1, read as the reverse complement.
GTTCATGTAGATTGTCTACAAACCGGAAGGTTGGTAGTTCGATCCCCGGTTCCACCTGACCAAGTGTCGAGGTGTCCATGAGCAAGACACCTAACCCCAACTGCTCCCGACGAGCTGGATGGCGCCTTACATGGCAGACACAGCCGTCGGTGTATGAATGAGAGAGTGAATGGGTGAATGTGAGGCAAGATGTAAAGTGCTTTGGATGGCCATAGGATCTGTTAAAAGCGCTATATAAATGCAGTCCATTTACCATTTCTTGCTCCTCAATATAGTACAGCAGTTGTGTTTGCAAATGCAAATAGGCCAAAAGCATTTGCACAAAAGTAAAAATTAGCACCACCTTAACATCCATGATCAGACAAACTCTAAACATAGGGCGCACACATGACGTAAGCATTTTCTGGCACATAGCGTGACGTTTGAGAACCTAAAACCCTGTTTCTCCCAGTTGACACGGCAACACGTAACCGCCGTTTTCAGAAATCTCCAATTTGGCCGGAGTTTTTAGAAATAATCGTTTTGTAAATGACAGGCTAAAAAACGCAGGGAAATCGTGTAAACGGGGCCTAAAAGCGAAAGTCCCCTTCACACATACATATGGTATATTAAGTATTTAGTACTACATAATGTTGAAAACCATAGGAAATAGTTCTTAATATTTTTAATCATTTTGTTTAAGTAAATCATTTAATTATTAGATTTTTTTAAATGCATTTATTTGATCAAAAACAGTCAAAACTGTAATATTGTGAACTATAATTACCATTTTTATAACTGTATGTAATTTAGTCCTGTGACAGTAGAGCTGAATTTTCTAAATTCCAGTCTGTCCTTTTTTTTTATTTTTTATTAATTATTTTAATTAGCATTAAATGGATCAAAAGTGACAGTAAAAAGTTATAATTCAAAAAGATTTTTATTTTAAAAAACATGCTGTTCCTTTTACTTTCTATTAATGAAATAATCCTGAAAAAAATGCATCACGATATCCAAGAAAAATAAGCAGTAAAATCTATTTTCAACACTGATAATAATCATTAATAACTGATAAACAATAATAATTGAGAGGCATATTAGAAATATTTCGGAAGGATCATGTGACCCTGAACAGGTTTCATAACTTGTAATATTTCACACTGTTCTTGTTTTACTTCTTTAAAAAAAAATTACAAAATCATAATCAATCCAAACTTTTGACTTACATCTCTCTCTCTCTCTCTCTCTCTCTCTCTCTCTCTCTCTCTCTCTCTCTCTCTCTCTCTCTCTCTCTCTCTCTCTCTCTCTCTCTCTCTCTCTCTCTCTCTCTCTCTCTCTCATATTAATATTAAATTTTATACAAATGTAATGGTTATTAAATATGCGTTTTATATTTGTGTGGTTTTTAGACAGCAAAATCATTGTAAAATTATATATATATATATATATATATATATATATATATATATATATATATATATATATATTATTATTATTATTATTATTAATAAATATTCAATTTTATACAAATGTAATGGTTATTAAATATATGCGTTTTATATTTGTGTGGTTTTCAGACAGCAAAATCATTGTAAAATTTTATCACAATGCTATCGCAGTGTTTAACATAATGCTAATGTGCAAACATTATTGAAAGGTGTTCATCACCTCCATGACTCCATCCAGGATCCGTCCAAGCACATCTCTCCTCTTCATCTTGGCTCTCTCCATGACCTCTAACTTCACGATAACGGCGTCGATCTTTGACACGATGCTGCCGATCGAGTGCTCCATGCGGTCCACTCGGCGCACAAGCCTGATGGGCCACATCAAGCACAAAATACTTCTAAATTAGAGGTCAAACATTCGATAAATTGTGAAAACGTAATACCAGTGGCAGGTGCTCTTTACACTTGGAACTCCTCGTATGACACGCCTCCTGAGCTGCTGCCACGGCGACGAGAGCTGTGTCCGCTGTCCTCGTCGTCGTCCTCCTCGGAGTCGTCCTGGCTACGGGAGAAGCTCCGCCCACTCACTGGCCTGGGCAGCGAACTGTGCTCTAGATCCAAGTCCTCCTGGCGAGTGTGCAAGAGATACTAAACATCTGCTACAGTGTCATGTAATGATTATGATTTAGTTCTTTATTTTAAATGTTCTAATAGTGCTCATATATATTTTTTTTTAGCATTTTTATGGCTCAAACATTAGAGCACTAGCGACACCAAGGTCATGTGTTTGATTCCCAGGGAATGCATGAACTAATAAGATGAATTCAACTACCAAATGCATACATGTGTTTTCTTTAGTCCATTTAGGGTGTGTCCACAGTTCGGTTCGCTTGATTTGTTTGGTCTGGACCCCAAAGAAAAAACATTTGGTCATGGTCCGCTTAGCGTTCACATTGAGATTTTAACTTTGAACCTAAATATACCGAACCTAAAGCCATAGGGATCTGTTCACAACCTGATTGGTCGGGTTTTATTACATATATTTCGAGACGAAACCTACCGAACGTCCAAAAAAATGCTGTGAGCTGGTCTAAATGCGGTCGCTGTATGCGCAAAGCTACATATGATGGTATTCTGACCAGCTGAGAACTCGTGAAACGCTTATAAAAAGTCTAAAGGAGTCAAAACAGTGACAGGAATCACTCCGTCACACACACAAACACAAGATCTGCAGAAAGGAGACACGGTTCTGATGCCTGTGCTGAACTCTGATGGACAACATTGTGACTGGAGAGAAAAAATAGGTATGCTTCACTCACTCTTTCTTTCTCCAGGTCATCTCTCATCTGCTGGTGCTCGTGTTCGGTCAGTTCCTGATCTCCGTCGAGGTCATACTTGGCAAAAATGGCTTCAATCTCAGCATCTGAATGGCCCTTTCTGAGTACAAACACGCATAAAGCAATTCACATTGACAGTTGTGTCCATCTTGCGAGGGGTTTGATGTGTATAATAGAGTGGAGATAAATGTTTTTTTCACCCTCTGAGGTCTTGTCGGAGCTCATCAAAGCTGAGTTTTCCACCAGCCTGGTGTAAGCTGTCTGGGACGTCATTGATGGAAGTCTTCTTCAGCTTGAGTTTCACCATTGCCCTGTTATAGCCCTTCTTGATAAGGTCAGTGATCTCCATCTCTGACCTCTGCTGGGCCATGTCAGCTTTCACCTCTGAGTAAGTGTCATTGATGATAGCCAAGAACATATTCTAAACAAAGCAAATGTCCAGTCAAACATAAGCGTCAAAAAAATGTTTGATTTATTATCTTTTCAAGCTCAAGCTTTTTTTTTTTTTAGCTCAAACAGTAGAGCATGGCGCTTGCAACTTAAAGGTCATGGGATCGCATCTCAGAGAAAGCAAAAGGTAATAAAATGGCCTCGATATACTTAGTGAAATCGAAGAACGACATGGCGTGATGTAATTTCCTACAAAATCAGTTTCAGGAGTTCGAAACAGCTTGATAAAGAAAAGTTTGCTCTTTTGAACACCTTCGTACTACCATTGGTCCATGGCGATTACATAATAGGTAGGCTATGTCTTCTTTGACATGAAAATCCACAAATGAAAACATGAACACACTTGAGAGCTGCTTATAGAAGAAACTGAAGTGTAATTCTAATTGAAAGTTACACTGACACTGTATTTTCATGTTTAATACATGTTTAATAGTTTGGTTTAAAGCAATTGTATAAAGTGATCTATAAATGTAACGTGACTTTACTTTTTGAATAGCAGAATTATGAACAGATGCTTTCTTAACTCCTGTTTTCTCACTGCGGTCATTTTTGTAGTTTATTTTGTTATTGAGAGGAGAGTATGCAGCACACATTTACATATTTAAATATTGCTCTCAGCTGGTATAGGCGGCATTGGGATCACCCATACTCACAACAATGTTTTTTTCGTTCTTCGATGAGGTTTTAAAACAAAGTTCGAAATACGATATACTGTTAGTGAACAGCTGAAGCCGCCCACGCTGACGAGAGCGACGGTTAGATGAATATGCAAATATTTCCTCTCAATAACAAAATAAACACACAACAAACTTGAGAAAACAGCATTAATATAGCATAATGCTGCGTTCACACCGCACGTGAATGACGCGATTTGCGCGAGTGATTTACATGTCAAGTCAATGCAGAGACGCGAATAGGCATTCTGCGGCGCAATTTGCGCAAATGAGGCGGCGCAAATGGCGCGATTCGCGCGGCTATGATCACGCAAATTGAGCGTTTTGAACGCGTGAAGTTGAAAAATCTGAACTTTGGCAGATATTCGCGCCGCGTTAACCAATGAGGAGCCTGCTTACTGCTGTCACGTGGTGAAGTGACGGATGGGAAACTCATAGGGGAAACCCCGAGGTCAGAGTAATTTAAAAATACTACTGTATTGTGTCACAAAATTTAGTTTTAATAGTTTTCAGGTGAGAATGTAGTTGTTTAAAGCTCAAATATGTGATTTATTTATTAAGAGAGCTCCTATTTGAAAATTTGATCTGGTGATTTCGGAGGTGTGAGACCCAGGTGATCACTGGAGCTCAGCGCTCATCAACCCCGGTGAGAGCAGCCTTAACTCGGATAGTCTTTCTGCCGACTGCCGCTGCCTGGCAGAACCCCCTCCCATCACGCAAATTCGCGTCTGTTGTGTACTGAATGTCACACACGAATGAAGCGAATTTCACGCGCGAATGAAGCGAATGGATTCCAATTGTTCACGCGTCCATCTTTGCGCGAATAGCGCAATTTATTCGCGTCATTCGCGTGCGGTGTGAATGCAGCATAAGAATAGCATTTGATCATAGCGTGAACATGTTTGCACAAGCTCTGCAATTCGGCACTCCAGTAAAGTCGTCACATTTATTTATATAGCACTTTATGTAAAAGAGTGCTTAAAATCAAGCAGCTTTACCATACTAAACATGTAAAACTGTGTCAGTGTCTCTTTCAACAGAAGTAAAACTTCATTTTCTGCTTTAAAATGGCTCTCCAGTGTGTTCATATTTTCTCTTATGAACATCTAACCTTGACAGACTCAACAGGAGAAATGAACCAGAAATTTCCACGTGAAGGAAGGCGGAGCCTCAGCGCACACCCACCAATTACATAATCGACACAGACTTTCAAAAATGTTTATCAGCTGAGAGAGGGGAATTGGACCGGGAAAGGACCTCAAGACGAGACTTATTTAAAGGATTCGAATTTTAATTTAGGGTATATTTCATGTTATTTATGTCATGTTTCTCTTTCTATATTTACCAGCAAAATCATGAAGATGAAGAACACGAAGGTGGTGAAGTAAATGGGTCCCAACACGCTGTCGGCCTCCTCGATTTCTGAGAAGTCAAAATCACCCAGAATGATCCGGAACTGTGTGAAACTGTGAGCAACAGAAACCACCAACATTAACAATATTCATAATGTATCACAATATATATAATAAGGTATTTAAATGAAATAAATAAATACATTTATCATTACATTAATTAGTTTATATATACAGAAAAGTACCTTATTTGTTACATAAAAACACTTTATGTCATGCATATTTATGGTCAAAATGAAACAGAAGTAGTGAAAGATCTTTTCTTCTGTATTGATATATATATCTGTTTGTTAAGGATTATCGAAAAATAAAAAATGTGGGGTGGGGACTTGGTTCTATGCATCACTTGTTGATTGGATGCACTGCAAAAAATGCATTTCTTACTTAGTATTTTCGTCTTGTTTCTAGTTTAAATATCAAAAAATTCTTACATTAAGAAACATTTACTAGACAAGTTAAAATTATTGTCTTGTTTTGGGGAAAAATAACTCAAAATTTAGAGAGTTTTTGCTTAAAATAAGCAAAATAATCTGCCAGTGGGGTAAATAGAATAAAGTTGGTTTAAGATTATTTTGTTTACCCCACTGGCAGATTATTTTGCTTATTTGAAGCAAAAAAAATTCTTCATTTTGAATTATTTTTTACCAAAACAAGACAATTACTTTTGCTTGTCTAGTAAATACTTGTAAATAGTTGGACTAAATTGGGAAATGTTTGGACTAGAAACAAGACAAAAATACTAATTAAGAAAAGCATTTATTTTCAGTGTGTTAGGACGTGGGCGTTGCACTCAAAAATGAAGGCAGATGAACATGAGCTTGCAGGAGCGAGGTTTAAGAAAACGAAATGATTGGAGAAGTCCTGCATACATATATCACATCTGGCATTTACATAGGATGATGATATTTTGTTCAAAAACATACAAAGATGAATTGTTCTCAATAAGTAAAAGATAGATAGCGTGAATTTTCATTTCATGCCAACTTTAGCTAAATGTGTATGAAATCTTTCTAAACAGCTGACACGTTTTTGTTAATTATTGCATTTTATTGTTTATATAATAATATATTCTTGTATATTCTTGGTTATTTAGATGCATCCAAAACTTACATGCAGGCCTGAAAGGTGCTGAAGTCGTCGACTTGAGTTCCAAATACTAAATAAGCCAGCTGCGCATAGGCCAGGAACACGATGAAAAACATGATTGCAAAGCCCATCAGGTCCTTGGCGCAGCGTGACATGGTGGTGGACAGTTGATTCATGGTCTTGTTGAAATTAATAAACTTAAAAAGCTGTGGGATAATCAAGATGGTTGTATTTTGAGGAAACAACAACAAAATATCACATTGGCATGACAAATGTTGAGATGACACTTCACCTTCACCCATGAGAGGAACACAATGATGGCAGCCAGGTTGTTGAAGTGAACCTGAAGGCGCGCGAGAGGCTCAAAGTTAGGGTATGTGTTGTGGTTCTCCAGCAGGAAGTGAAGTCTGTGACTGACCGCTGATGTTCTGCAGATGTTCATAATGATGGCTGGAACACTGAGCTGCGGAGGTGATGAAGAAGATGAACCAAAGTGTTACACTCAAAAGCACAAAATACACGGACTGGAGTAAACTATATGCAGTGTCTAAAATATGTGGCCTACTGTAACAATGAGAACATCCAAGCAGTTCCACAGGCTCTTGAAGTAACGCAAGCGATGCAGGCGGATCTCTAGAACTTCTTCCACCAGGTAATACAGCACAAAGAGGCAGAAGGCCACTTCACACATGCCCACAAAGTAGTCCCAGCTGGACACATACCGGATTAGACGCACCGTCTGGAACTGCCAGGAGGTCACGGCGCCCCCTGTGGCTGGAAACTCTACAAGCAACCTACATTGAAGCAGCAAGTGAAAGATATTTCAGGCAAGGTGGTATACTGAGTCAACAAACGTAGAGCGGGGATGCTAAAGCTGTGCTATATTTTATTATACATTACACTTTATACAAAATGGAAATCGTGGCCATGAATGAAGAAGTTTTACTACTTTGTACTAATTCTTTACCACGATTTACCAATTAATTCCCTCATTTTAGTAAAAGGCCAGGATTTAACTAAATTAAAAAGAGTGAACAAAAAACAAGGGAAACAAATAATAATTGTGAACAATTTAAATTAAAAATGCAAGACAGAAGACCAATCATTGTTCAGTATGCAAATTACATCACAACCACCCCTTTGTAAAGGTGCAGTGTGTGAATTTTAGCAGCATCTAGGGGTGTGGTTGTGAATTGCAATCAACCCCTCCCTTTCAAAGCACACAGAGAAGCTACGGTGGCCAACACAGGACAAAAATGTTGTCGTCGGACACAGCAGAATGTAGCTAGCGCTCAGTAGAGCATTTTGTCTATTTAGGGCTACCGTAGAAACATGATGTTGCAAAATGGTGATTTCACTGTAATGGGACCCACGGTGTAAATAAATAGAAATGGCTCATTCTAAGGTAATAAAAGCATAACGGTACATTAGGTAAGGTCTTTATACACCACTGAAAACATAGTTATGTATATTATATTAGATTTCTAAAAATAGATCCTCATAAATATTATACAAAGAACGTTTAAATTTCTTTATAAAAAAGCTTAAAATATTTTTGGATTAAAATCAAAAAATTTCGATCAAAAAATCAAAATATCCATTTTGGTTAAATGGATCAAGCTTTTTTACATGGAGTCTGCATGTTAAACAAAGGTAGAGTAAGAATGCTTTTATTGCATAAAATATATTTGCATAAAATAACTATTTAAATTGTATTTTTTTAATTTAAATAGACAAATTTGAAATATTTAAGTTAAGTAAATCCAAGCAAGAAGACCAAACGCTATGCAAATTAGTTAATAGATGATTTTCAAACTTTGTTAAATTTCTTTTAAAAAAGTATAAAAAGTTAACAAAAAACTTGATAGTATAAATATATGTATGTTACTGGTTTGGGAAGAATACATTGCAAAAAAAGATGTAATTTGATGTTTAAAATAAAAATGAGCATTAAATATACCAATAAACATTTCAGTCAACTTCAGTCCATTACCTGACAATACAAAACAGGTTAACGTTGCCATTGTAGATGGAGAAGTCCAGGAACACTGCTCTAGTGCCACGGTCCAACCAGAGGTTGTTTTTTAACTCTTGGAGCTGATTGGCCGACTTCTCTCGAGTGCGTGAAAGGTCCTGGTAGTAACCTCCACCGCCATAAGTCGACACCTGTCCCCAGTAGCTGCTCTCACCCAGACTGTTCTCCTCTGAGTACCTCCACCTGACAGATAAAAGCATGATAAACCCACTGTTCAACCACTATTTCAAAAAAAATATTCAAAATAAGCCTTCTGTGTATTTTTACATACGCAGTGCCATTCTTAGGTCCGAATGGAGCCTTGTCCTCATTGGCAGGAGAAAAGACACTGTAGCAGTCGTAAACTTCATCCCGCAGGTCTTCGTGGACAGAACAGGACTCATTGCGCACTTTGAGTTGTCGGAGACGTGGGACGCCCAACAGGAGGTTCTCGTAGTAGATCAGACTCTGGTTTTCTGGGAGGCTCTTGTTGTTGTACCAGAACTCCCAGTACATGCCATTAAGAAAGGGGCCTTCTGTGAACTACAGGTAATGTATTCATTAAGATCTGTGATGCAGTTGGATATAATCTGCGAAAGAGCATTAAAGTCAGTGGAATAATTACTTTCCAGAAGTCTTCCATGGTAGAAAGAGTCTTGAAGTTCGTTGGTTCTCCATTTGTAATCGGTGTATCCACGAAAAGTTGGGACATGACTTTGGTGTAGAAGTACATGTTGGTGCTCACCATTCCGTAGGTTACTAAAACAAATGTAAAGACATATCGACAATGTGTATCGATAATACAGAGCCCCATGGCAGTGGAAAAAATATGAGATGGGAGGCAACAAATGTTTTGCCAAAAAGTTTTGCGTTTCCCCAAGAAACTATGTGTTCCCTCACAAATCCTCTGCCTTCCTGCAATAAACGTCTTTGTTCGCTCTTAAAACTTTGTTTGTTCTTTGCAAGGTAATGCAAAGTTTCTTGGGGGAACAAAAAACATTTGCGAGAGAGTGCAAAAGCGTTGCCATATAATTTTTCCTCCCATCTCATTTTTTTTCATCACGATGTTCCTTTAGGGGCTTTCTAGTTTCAAAGATTAAGTTTCAAGGTGAACTATGTAAGATTTATTTTGTTAAAATACATTCTCTTAACCCAGTCTAAGAGAGGTTCGTTGACTACTTCAGGGCATTTCACACTTGAAATAGTTAACCCAAGGTCATCTAATCCCCAGGTAAACTGAATCCGGGTTATCTTGCAGCACATTTCACATTGCTCATAAATTACCCGGGGTTAACAATTAATCTTGTGTATTCATAAGCTTACGTTGCACATTGTACATTCCTAACGCTCTTCTTTGCATATTTGCAGGGTCAGTGTCATTGGATGAGTGCAGCATGCAACCTGTTTACATAAAAGCTCTAGCATTGCCGACTGTACTACTATGGCCTTTATACTGAATGGGCATTTCAGACTATAAAGGTAAGAATGAAAAGGTCTCTTCTTCACTCAAATTGTCACGTTTTCTTGTTGTTGCCATTTTTCCTTCTAAATCCTGATGCTAATTTACTGTTTATATACAAAGTGTTTCCTTGACTGTCCAAAGTTTATAAATATGAGTATGCGATTGGTTGTCTGTTGATAAGCGTCTAGCTGTAAACACCGCACTGTTTCACACTGTATAAGTTTCGCACCGCAATGCGGGGTTAACACCACAAAAGCGCTGCTCCGGAATAGGGTTTCATAAGCCCGTGGTTAAAAGCTTTTTTTTATAACGATGATAACCCAGGGTGAAGTGCGGTGTGAAAAGCCGTTATTAGTATGCCATTCATGAGTTTATCTCCTGCAAAAGTCTCCAAATCAGCTACAGTGCAAACCAAAATTACCTACATTTAGGCCTTCAAAGGTTAAAGGAACACTCCACTTTTTTGAAATTAGGCCCATTTTCCAAGTCCCTTATAGTTGAACAGTTGAGTTTTATACCGTTTTCGAATCCATTCAGCCGATCTCTGTATCTGGCGGTAGCACTTTTTGCTTAGCTTAGCGTACATCATTGAATCAGATTAGACCATTAGCATCGCACTCAAAAATGACCAAATTTTTGAGACCTGTCTTCACAAGCGCCCATATGATATGCTTTATTTTTGTAATTCCGGTAGGTGCCACTAGTGTAGTAGAATGCAATGGAAGAAACTACATACTTTACCTTTAACTCCTAAATTTCAGTTTACTTTATAAAATTTATTGCACTTTCCCTACATAAGTACTTCCTGTAAACTGCACAAACTGTAAACCATGGACTTAGAAAAGGTCATGGGTTCAATTCCAAAGGAATAAAAAAAATGCTAAAATGCATACAGTACATGCAATGTAAGTCGTTTGGATAGAAACATCAGATAAATGCATACATGTAAATGCATTTGAGCTGACTATAAATAGTCAAAAAGGGAATTACTGCTGTGGTCGTTTTGAGGAATTAAAGTGCCTGTTATTACAGAAAGACTGCCAGAGCTGGAGTGGACCAGGGAAACGGACAATTTAAGAAATATTTTTCCATTACAACATTTGATTCTCTATACTGAATGGCAATTCATTCGGCAAAATAAATATACTTTTTAAGTATCATTAAATGTTATGCTCGATTAAACACTCTTCATTTGAGAAATATTCCCAAGGCCTGTTATTCTAGCATGGAAGGAAAGGCAATGTAAAAGCATAAAAAAATGTATGTAACATCGTACGTATTCATATATTTAAACATGAAACTGTCTAGTATTCAACCTACATGTGCAGAGGGTGACCAGAAAGAGGATGTAGGTGATCATTTCTCGCAGGACGGTTTTCAGGTACATCTCTCTGTTACTGTTGCTCTCACCCAGAAGACGAGTATCCCACAGCACTGAAATAGAGAATGAAATTAAGAAATATCAAATATCCATTAATGCACAAAAACATTAAGCTAATTAGGGATTTTCTCAATTATTTTCAGTTTTAGCTATTTCTTTTTTAATTCGTTTTACGGTCGATTTATAATGAGGTACTTTACGAAATATAGTATATCTAAAAGTATAGGATTGGTAAGATAATTCTGCTCACCAAGGCTCTATCAACAATACAGTAAAAACAGTAATATTGTGAAATATTCTTACAATTTAAAACAACTGTTTTCAATTTGAATATATTGTAAAATGTAATTTATTCCTGTGATCAAAGCTGAATTTTCAGCATCATTACGCCAGTCTTAAGTGTCACGTGATCCTTCAGAAATCATTCTGATTTGTTGAACTGATGCACAAGAAACATTTCTTATTATTATCAGTGTTGAAAACATTAACACAATACTTATTTTGTTGTTGTTGTCGAAACTATGATTTATTTTCAAAATTGTATATAAAGTTAACGAATAATTTTCAGTAGCCTATAGTGAGGCATACGTAACTAAGCCTATAAGCAAAAGTTTCACCTCTCATTTTCTCCAGTATCCTCTTCCCACAGCTGCGGTGCTCTTGCGCTGGTGGAGTTGGATACAGTCCTCTGTTGATCCGCGCACTGATGCCAGAGAAGCTCCCGGGTCCGACGCTGCTGCCGCTGCTGCTGGACGCCGTGGACACAGACCTCCGACCCGGGCTCGCCGGAGGCCAGTCAGCTTCCATCATCCCCTCCTCCGGCTCGAAGCCTGGGTTATCCCGGCTCCATGCCTGTCTGGAGCTGGAGGTGGGTGGAGAGGGGGTCTCATCTGGCACTCCGAGGCCCACTTCTTCATGATGCATATTTTCCATCTCGATCCCTTCATGACGCGGAGATGTCGCGGGAGCAGCCGCAGCAGATGCCGCCTGGTTCTGCGGTGCTTGAGGACGGACGCGACTGGAGCTCATTGTGTCATTTACTGTAACCGAATATAAACAAACGTCTTCATTTCATTCGCTTTGGATAATTGCGAAGCTGATCACGAAAAGCGCAAAGCCAAATGAAAACGCGAATTCAGAAAATCTCGGATTTAATTTCCATCAAGTCAAAGTTATCGGAGAGTTATAGTTGACGCTTTTAAAAGCACTAAATTCACTATTATGCAACGAGAATACGTAAGAAAGTTGGACTGAAAAAACTTAATAATAAAAAATTTAAAAACGCCGAAAGGTTTTTGTCTGAAAAAAACAGACGCTTTTTAAAAACAAAAATAGTTTATACTAAAGTTTATACTTGCATATGTTTCACTCTGGAAACATGTTGACTGGCTTCAGTCCTGCGTTTGTGATTGTGAGGAAAAGCAGTTTTCCAGTCCACACTCAGCCATCTTTGTTCCCAGTTGTTCCCAGACTAGAGGAATCCAGTTACACACTGACATCAACCTCTGGAAACTTCAACATTTCCCTTCTTTAGTGCAGCTCCTCCCTTTCTGTCCTCCTCACGTTCACTGACACACACACTCGTTCTTTTAATAAAATATATTTTATTTGTTTAACAATGTAATTGGTTTACAATTACAAATATTTTACAATAAAGTGGATAAAACGTTTTTAAATAATGACCATAGGCCTATATATCATTCAATTAAATAAAAAAAAAAAGTGGGCCTGACTGCTTTCGTTTTAAAACTCCTCTATTTTACAGTTTGAATTTCACACTTGGTTGTTGTTGTTTGCGTATTGGGGATTAAGTTGCCAGGCAACAAGATGCCGCCCCCTCCAGGATTGGATTTGGAAGGTAGAGTCACCAGATCAAATCAAAACACTACCAGGGGTTCTAATTCAAATTTTTTAATGCCAAGGACCCCCAAATATAATGAACCTTTCACGGGGGACACGGACACCCGTCCTAAAATCCATCTATTTTTATGTTTGAAAAAACATTTAAACGGTTAGATAAATAGTTAAGTGTGACATTATAAATACAACATATTCTTTCCAAACTTAAATCGGCTATACTTAATGTTGGATGTACAAACCTGAAGAAGAACATTTTCAATCAAAAAGGATTTATATAAGCATACTGTGTTAAGAACCCCAGTGGGCAAGATAAAGGTGACTATAGAAGAACAACTCACTAGAAAGATACAAAGCAAACATAGACAATTGTGGAAAGTACGGCAAGAAAGGTGAGAAACATTAAGAAATGAAATGGTTAGAATATTTAGTAGCCTATACTTTATCCATTTTTGCTTTGTATTTTTGTTTCTGGGGACCCCTTAGAACCTTCTGCAGGACCCCTGGGGGGTCCCCGGACCCCGGTTGAAAACCCGTGTTCTAATCTACAGACTATATATTAGTAAATTACCACAATAATTCAGTTTTAAATATTGACTACAAAAGCAGTGCTAGCCTTTGCACTGTAAAACATACAATGGACCCTTTTCATAGACTGTGATGAAGCGTTTTAACGGTCATTAATATGGTAAATCCTCCAACGTTTTTTGTATTTAATTTTTTTTTTAAATGTATGTACATTTATAACACGTATAGTTATATAGTTTGTATTATATTACTTTTGCATTACATTAAAAAAAAAAAGTACTGCTGCTGTGAGGGTGTTTAGCATCTATGGGAGTGATGGTAAAAATAACATCTTTCTCTCATTTCACTGCATGCCGTTATTAATCTTGCTCTTTTTTCCCCTCTTTTTGAAAGTTGTGAAATCACTGTTGTTGCGTTTTTCTTTTGCTATTTAAGCAAATGGGGACACAAAAATATATTTAGGCTAATTCTCTCATTCACCGCTATAAAAGTTAACCCAACTATGACGACTTCCACTCTGAGAAAACCGGAAATGTGAAAAGGGTCTATAATGATAATAAGGGGAAACCCTGTTGGACCTCTTGATATTATTGGCAGCAAAGGTTCCACGAAGAACCTTTAAAGGGACAGGTCACCCAAAAAGGAAAATTCTGTCATCAATGACCCTGTTCACAATTCCGGATTTCTCAGAAGCGGAAGTCATCGTGAACTGTTTCTATCCACATATTTTTATGCACATTTTGGGATATTGCAATAAAAAAATGTTGGATAGAAGTGGCAAGATGAGGCCTACATTTTAATAATGTGTGTAAAAACACGTTTGCACCTGGATACATTTTTCTTGATGGCAAGCAAAAAAAAAACATGTTACTGCGCGATGGGACAGTATAACACTGGACCAACCAGCGGGCTGATCTGTTTGCACAGCATCTGAAATGTTCTTTAGGTTGTTCTGAAATGCTTGAGCAAAGTCTGTTGACAAAGTGATTTGATTACCTCTTAGTCTACACGACTGCATTCCCAAACAACAGAAATCCAAGAAAGCAAGTTTACATGACTCTGTTTTGTCTGCGAGCTCTAAGGCGTACAGGCTCATACATTTATTGTATGCAGTGGCTGCTCCTACTGCAGCAACCTCCATTTTTCGTTTATAATTCTGATGGTTTTGTTCTCTTTATCTCATTGGATGAACACACTGCTTTATTCACAGATGTTTTATGCAATATTCCAATTTAGCTCATAAGTTAAATTTGCAGCTTTGGTTGGAAACAGCTATTGTTAGGTAAACTTCTATACAGCAGTGAAAGAGATATAGGCCTATAGGCTATATTTTTTGTGTTCCCATTTGCTCATTTAGTAAAAGAAAAACTCAGCAATAGAGTTTTCCAAACTTTCAAGAAGAGAGTCAAAAGAGAGAAAGATGTAAATTTTACCATCACATGGTAACTTCCACAGATGGTGTATTAGAAACACCCTTACTGGAGTAATTGATGCAAATCTAATACAAAGTAGTGTTATAAATGTACATTTAAAAAATGTAAAAACTTTGCAGGATTAATGCTGACCGTTAAAACATATCATGTGAAAAGGGTCCATTTACTTCAACTTCAACTTCATTTATTTATAGAGCACTTTCAACACCACAAGTGGAACCAAAGTGCTGTACATGAGGAATACAAGGAAATTAAAAAAATAATAAGCGCAAAAACAATACAAACATATGACATACACAACTTACAAAGCATTATCAAAAGCTAAGGAAAACAAATACGTTTTTAGCGCACTCTGAAAAACACCCAATGATGGACAAGTCTTTACAGACAGCGGAAGGTTGTTCCAAAGCCTAGGAGCTGCAACAGAGAAAGCCCGGTCACCTTTACATTTTAAACGTGTTCGTGGAACCACAAGAAGCAACTGATCATTTGAGTGCAGAGACCTGCTGGTGTGACAGCAGCTGATTAAATCAGTAACAGACCATGCAGAGACTTAAAAACATACAACAGCGCTTTATATTGAATTCGATATCGTATGGGTAACCAATGCAGTTTAATTAAAACTGGAGTAATATGTTCTCTCTTTTTAGTGCCCATTAAAAGTCTGGCAGCTGAGTTCTGAACAAGCTGCAAACGGGAGAGGGAAGCCTGACTCACACCCAGATACAACACATTGCAATAATCCAAACGCGTTGACACAAAAGCATGAACAACCTTCTCCATATTAAAAGTAAGGATAGATTTCAATTTTGATAGTAATCTTAGCTGGAAGAAGCTATTCTTAACGACAGTGTTGATTTGCTGCTCAAATTTCAGCTCACACATTTACATTTACTCACCCGCAAGTTCTTCCAAGCTGGTTGAACACAAAAGAAGATATTTTGAAGAATGTCTGATGGACCCCATTGACTTCCATAGGATTTGTTTTCCTTACCATCGACTGTTTGGTAACCCATATTCCTTAAAACATCTTTTGTGTTCAGCAGAAGGAAGAATTTCATACAGGCTTGGAGTAACTTGGGGGTGAGAAAATGATGACAGAATTTTCATTTTAAATGTTCACTAAATGTTCTTTGTAGTGTGAAGGGTGTTCTTTAGATAATTAGGACAATGTTCTTTACATTGAGAATTTTTTTTTTTTTTTAAAGAACTGATTACTGATAGGTTACAAAAAGCATAATATTTACACACTTTTGGGACAAGAGTTGATCAATCGTTCACTATGCAATTAATATTGTTTTTCTGGTATTTGATGTACCACAGCAAGACTATGACATTCTGCCATAAGGGATATTCAGTGAGTCATCTGCAGCCTCAGACAAGTTCAAATACATCTCACTGATAATGATCAGATAGTGTTGGAAGCAAATGTTTTTCATCTGAATCAACATTGTGGCATTTTCACACCTTTCCAAGTATCTCCATTGTCTTTCAGTTGCTTTGTGTAGAAACATATGGTTACTTGCCCTTGTTTTCTCTTAAAAGCATCCTTGCTTCTCCAGATCGAGATCCCCAATGTATTTATCTTTGTTACTCAGTGGTGGACTCCCTCACCTGTTAAAACAGCGAACACTCCACCCACATACAGATGAAGCCTCAGAAGATGTTCAGACAGAATTAATGAAATCATTTAGTCAGTGCCTCAGGTGATTTCACAATTTGTGGGGATCCACAAGGGCTGGTTTAAAATAAATAAAAGTCATGTTGACAGGATCGGCGCTTCATTTGCAGCCATGGATATTAACATTGCTCTCAGTCTGCTTGCTGCACTTGTTCTCACCTCACAGCCATATGATACAGAAGGTATGTTTCTGAAAATTATTGTTTTATTATTTACACATTCTAGCATTTAATATTTGAATGCTATATTTTGACAACTACATCAACAACTACAGCTACATCAACAATTACAACAACCTTTAGTCTTTGTTTCGAAGCTAAACCTAAATGACAAAATGCTATATATTAATATTAATATTATATTAATATTCTGTACTGAAGGGTTACCATTCATGTGTGTCTTTTTACAGGTATTATTTGCGGTAAAGATCTGCGCAGTAAGTACATTAACACAAATTATGAATGGTTACATTTCGAAATGTTCTCTGAACGTAATTTTTTTTAAAAAAAAAAAGTTTTTAAAATTCCATTTTAACATTATTTTGAACATTCTCTAAGCATTCTGAAATAAGTAATAACATTTTTTAAATGATGACCGTCCAATTAAACCTTAAACCTTTCCATGAACAATCATACAATGTTTCTTTGGCTAAAATTTTGAGAACATAATTAAAGACCGGATAACTTTGACTGAACTTTCTGTAAACGTTAACGGAAGAAGGTTTATTCGTATCTTTGAGAGAATGTTGGCGAAATGTTCTGAGAACGTTCCCATTAGATTAAACGAGCCATTCGATGGGTTATAGTCCCATTCTGAATATTATACTGAATTATGTTGTTCTAATATGCAGAAAATGTCCTATTTATCTCCACTGGTTTGACTGTGAACATCCTGTGTGTCATCTATTGATCAGATCTTCAGAAGCGTTCAGGTGAGGATGTTGCTCTTCTAGAAGATTATGAAGTTACACCGAAGGATGAGGAGAGGAACAGTGACTGTGTGGAATTCGAGGCAGCCACTCCTTTCCCCTCCCCTGATCTACAAACAACCACAATGAATAAAGTGCCATACGTGGATACGCCAGTCCCAACCCCCAAAAAACCATCCAAAAAACAGTTGTGCTGGGTTTATGTTAGGCCCGTGAAGCTGTATCTACCCATGAGGAATCTCCCCACACTTCCCAATCTGCAAGGGATTAAGCAGGTCTCTGGGCCGTATACAGGAGGAATGAACGGTTCTGTTAATACTCAACCCAGGGTAGTGTGTGGGAAACTGCAATGGCCTATGAGAAGTTTCCCTAAAGTACTTCAGGATTACACTAATGGCGGAAAACAAGATATTAAAGGATCAGGATCAGTTAAGCCAATAGTGGTCAAGCCTGCTATGGCCATTCAGGTGTCTGGCAGTGGAAGTTCCTCTTTTTACAACTTACTCAGATCTTCTCAGAGAGTGTCAGGCCTTCAGAAGCCAAGGGGAAGTTCAGTTTCCTCTCAGTGTGTTTAGGGTGAGAAAAAGAGAACTAGATTGATGTTCTTCTCTAAGTCCAAACGATTTCATTTCCATGTCTAGGCAACAACCTCTTTACAGCATACTCTACATGGGCTTCATTCAAACGATAAATTCTGTGCTATGGCATCGATGTGATGCTGATTCATACAGTGAGGGTTCACAAATGATAATTTTGTTGTTTAAGCTTTTCTTTATTTTGGTATAGTTGTATTGTACCAACTTGCAGCATGTCTCTAATAAAAAAAAAAAAAGTTTAATTCAAGTGTGAAAAGATTACTGGATATCTAAAACTTTTCTCATGTTCACATATAAACAAGTGTTCACCATAGGCTACTATTGGTCTCATACTATGGCAGTCGGTGGGGTCATCAACTGTTTGGCTACAGACATTCTTCAAAATATATATATTTTTTGTGTTCAGAAAAAATTAATTCATACAGGTTTGGAACAACTTGAGGGTGAGTAAATTATGACAGAAATTTTATATCTGGGTGAACTATCCCTTTAACCTAAAATGTCACTTTTTTGTATTCATATATAGTTTTAGCATAAGTTATATGTTCATTCATATATGATATTATCTCAATGGGCCCCCACACATCATATATCCTAACGAGACTTTCATTAGCAAAATATAAAAGAGAACATGACTGGCCGCGTTATTTTTCTCCTGCATGTTTTCTAACAAGTCCCGCCCTTGACTGATACTTGTTTGCTTTCGTTGCCACGGCTATATAAACGACTTTTTAACTGTCTAATCACAATCGGCTTTGATGCAATTCTGACCAATCAGATTGGTTAATGGGTGGAATCTAGACGTGTTAGAGGCGGGACTTATCGGAGCTCGATCACTTCCTGTGCCGCAGCCTGTAAACATAGACAGTAAAAGAAATGGACGGAGGGATCCCATTGCCTTCTACGGCGTTAAGTGAGGTCAGTATAGGAGCACTTACTTCCTGATGGCTGAGCGAACTGCGCAGGCTCAGACTGAGCTTGACGACGTAGATGTGACGTGAGCCTCCTGTCTGACAGCTGTGAGTCTTCTAGTAGATGTGGAAAGCGAAAGCTGAATCACGTTGTTTAAATATTTTCTCCCGTTGCTTTTGGCTCACTATGGGCTTCTCCCCATTCTTCTCCCTTGACTTTATCAGACTTTATGTCTCCACGTCCCCCCGACTGTCTCATAGACAGTAAAAGATTGCCTACGAGCGTCTCCTCAGGTCTATACGGTAATTTCTCAACTGTGCGACAGGGTCGCGTTGGTTATGACGCAATCGTTAGCCTATTTTTACAAAAAACAGCTTCTACGGGGCGATAGTGTAAGATACAAGGTAACGGAGCCTTTTATGCATTGTCGTGTTTCTTTAGAAATAAACAATGGACAAATGGAGTCTTTAAACGTCTCAGATGTAAAGTTATTCACTGTCAAAGTGACTCAAAAATGAATGGGAGTCAATGGGATGCTAACAGTAGGTGATGGCTTGGTTAGCAATGGCAGCCCCTAGGGGTGGAACGCTTTCCGAGCGCTAGATTACCCCCTTGCCTGTAAACCTCTACGCTTCCTTTTGGAGTTCAATACGGACAGTGCACCCGGCATTTGATTAAAGCAACTTCTGAGAATATATTTACACCACACTATTTATTTGTTTATCAAGTGTGAATTCAGCAGCTCAGAATGGAGACGTCTGGGAACTCGAGTAAGAAGCAGAAACTGAGTAACGCTCCTGAGAGCTGGGTGAGTAGCGGCTGTGAACTGAAGAATGACGTAACATTGCATTGCATTGCATTGCTAATATACTACAGTTACTGTACCACATATCGTGCTATAAATATGGTGTTTTGGTTATGAGAAATCTGATCCACACTGTTATAGTTCACAATATAAACGAAGTCCGTAATAATCGTGCTGGTAATGGAGGTCCTCGTCTGTGATAAGTGTATGAAAAGGATGCATATGATAATTTTATTTGTACATATTGGCTGTCTTAACCTAGTGAGCTTCTACGGTATTTACGGTATTTACTTTTTGGAAATGATAATAACTATAATACTAACATGGCTTCTTTTGAGTATCATGTAAATACCATGTTACATATCTCTCTCTCTGTGTGTGTGTGTGTGTGTGTGTGTGTGTGTGTGTGTGTGTGTGTGTGTGTGTGTGTATATATATATATATATATATATATATATATATATATATTATATATATCACACACACACACACACACACACACACATATATATATATAATTAGTGCTGTGAAATATTTATGTAAAAATGTAACTGTTACATGTTAAAATGTAATCAATTGCATCTAACATAAATTTGTGTTTATAGAATATATAATGTGTTTATAGAATATATGTACATTATGTTTACAATTTTCTATAATTTAATTAGTTATTTCTGGTGTAGTAAATAATGTATAGACCAGAAAAAATTATGTTTAAAAGAATGGTGGATTTAACATCAAAATTTAATGTCTAATGTAGAAATGTGTAACTTTCTCCCTTTAAATACTTCATAGAGTATTTGAATACAGAGAATACAGTTCAAGAATAATTTATGCAATTGTATATGATTTATTTGAAAGAATTAAATGTGGAGTTTCATGTCTGTCCTTGTATTGTTCAACTGGTTGAGCTTAATATGGAATTTTTTACATAACACCTAGAGACAAGTTTGTTCATAATATACTAATAATAACAATGGACAAATAAATAATGACACAATAAAGAAAGAAAACAGTACTACATTATTATAACACAATTAGCATCTGATACAGCCAATGTCTTGTTTATCCCTTAACTCAATCAATCAGGAGGCCTTTTGTAAAATATGAGACTGATTCAGTGACTCTGAATCTGCTGCAATTTGTACAGGGGATGCAAAGAGCCACCAATGTGACATATCAAGCCCATCATGTGAGTAGAAACAAGCGTGGACAAGTAGTCGGGACTAGAGGAGGATTTCGAGGATGCACCGTGTGGCTTACAGGTATAACATGAATGATGTGATTTTTCTCTTCACGGTTATGTCAGTAAATATGAAGACCTCTGTTCTGCATCCTCAGGTTTGTCCGGTGCGGGTAAAACGACGGTCAGCATGGCTCTGGAGGAGTATCTGGTGTGTCATGGCATTCCCTGCTACACTATGGATGGAGATAACATCAGGCAGGGCCTCAATAAGAATCTGGGCTTCAGCCCTGAAGACCGCGAGGAGAACATTCGCCGTATCGCGGAAGTGGCAAAACTGTTTGCTGATGCGGGGCTCGTGTGTATCGCCAGCTTCATTTCCCCATACGGCAGGGTGAGAAACATATGGAGCTGTGTGTATAGGACTTCCTAACCCTGTGAAGCATTGCATAAGAAATCATTTTTTTAAAAATAGAATAGTTTATTTGATACATGGTGTTTTAGGATTCAGTAAAAGTGCTTTTTGATTCAAAATATATTCTTATGATAACTCTATAAAATCATTAAATATTTCACAACCAAAAGTCAAGTGCATCATGTTTTTAGAGTTATACTACTGTAAATTCCTTCAATCAGACGACAAACTTAGATTTTGTAGATTGTGTGCAATCTTTCTAAGGCCTTAGAAACGAGAGATTTAAGGATTAAAACATTTGATTCATATATGTTGGGCCCCAGGACCGCCTAAATGCAAGAAAGATCCATGAAGCTGCTGGCCTTCCGTTCTTTGAAGTGTTTGTTGACGCTCCTCTGGATGTGTGTGAGCAGAGAGATGTGAAGGGGCTCTATAAGAGGGCTAGAGCTGGAGAAATCAGAGGTAAGATTTTTTTTTTTTTTTTTTTTTTTGCATATCCAACTCAAATCGTTTTTGTTTTTTTTGTAGTCTGCTGCAAATGTCCTCTTTAAAGGGTTAGTTCACCCAAAAATGAAAATTATTTAATTAATCACTCACCCTCATGTCGTTGGACACCAGTAACACCTTCCTTCATCTTCAGAACACAAATGAAGATATTTTTGTTGAAAGCTGATGGCTGAGAAAGGCTTCAGAAAGGCCTCCATTGGCATTCAGTACATTTCGGATGAGATGTTAAACCGAGGTCCTGACTCTCTGTGGTCGTTAAAAATCCCATGGCGTTTCTCGTAAAAGAGTAGGGGTGTAACCCTGGTGTCCTGGCCAAATACCCTCGATTGGCCCTTACCAATCATGGCCTCTTAACATGGCCTGGCCTCATCCACTGAATTGGCTCTATCACCCTCTCTCCTCTCCACCTATCGCTGGTGTGTGGTGAGCGCACTGGCGCCGTTGTACTGTGGCTGCCGTCGCATCATCCAAGTGGATGCTGCACTCTGGTGGAGGATGAGGAGAGACCCCTGACATGAGTGTAAAGCACTCTGTACACACTTTGGGTGTACAGTAGTACATATGAAAGCGCTATATAAATGCCTCATTCATTCATTCATTCATTTCCACTGACCCACTCACAAGACCCAAAAAGGCACTAAAAACATTGATACAAAGTCCATCTTATTGTACAGTGGCTGTACAATAATTTTACCTAGCGACGAAAATAGTTTTTGTGCGCAAAAAAATAAAAAAATACGACTTTATACACCAAGTTATTGACTAAAATCAGTGCATGCGCAAGAATATGACGCAGCTCCACCGTTCAATACATGACCCGAAAGAGAAGGAGCGCTGCTATGGCGTGAGTTCCAGGTGAGTTCACATCCGAGACCTACACGGAAGACAATATTTTGGTGGATAAAGTCATTATTTAGATTTTTTTTTTTTGCGCACAAAAACTATTTTTGTCGCTTGGTAAAATTATTGTACAGCCACTGTAGTGAGATGGACTTCGTAACGAAGTCTTTAGTGCTTTTATGGGTTTTGTGAGTGGGTCAGGGGAAATATTTTCATTTGTGTTCCGAAGATGAACGAAGGTGTTACGGGTGTCCAACGACATGAGGGTGAGTGATTAAAGGGGGGGGGGGGGGGGGGGGGGGGTGAAACACTCAGTTTCAGTCAATCTCATGTCAATCTTGAGTACCTATAGAGTAGTATTGCATCCTTCATATCTCCGAAAAGTCTTTCGTTTTATTATATTTGTAAAAGAAATATGGGCTGTACCGAGTCTTTCCGGAAAAAAACGAGCGCCTGGAGGCGTATCGTGTGGGCGGAGCTAAAGAATGACATATGCGCAAAGCGGTGACGTCCTCAAGCGTGGAGAAACCCATGGCTATCTCAGCTAATAGATATGATCCAGAATCATTCGGAGGCTGAAATAGAAACAGCAACAGCAACAGCAGGACGTACGTCTCTGTGGTATGTACTGTATTTAGAGGCCTGTCAACATGACATGATTCGGTTTATGGACTATTGTATGCGACCAAACCTTAGTAGCAAGCAAAACGGTTTTGCACGTCAGACTAGTGTAGCGTTATACATAGAACAGCAATGAAGTCCGTTAGTGCATTTGAATGATGAAGCACGCGATCGTGTCGTTTACTGATGTTTACTCACGCGACGATGAGCACAGCACAGACATTTGAAGCAGTTTTACTTACCGGCTGCTTCCAAAGCAGGACCGAACCTTTATCGCTGGGACGGCATTTCACCCCCACTTTAATGAAATCATTTTCATTTTGGGGTGAACTAACCCTTTAAATTAAATGGTTACTCAATAGATGCAAACTTTAGATTCTGTTTCATTGTGATTCATCACTCCACACACAACTACCTGGCCAAAAAAATAATTCTGTCTTGGATGTTTTTCTGAGACAGCAATAGCTTTTTAAGTAGTGCATTTGCAATTGAGAATTAAAATCTTAGTGTTTAGCCATATTTTTTGCCCAGGAGTGTAGATGCACTGCATGTTATGGAGATTTGATCACATAGTGGTCGGAAGTCAGTAGGGCAATCAGTCCAAAAGTTTTAAACCTAAACTGATTTGTGTGCTATCAACAAACTCAACACATCCTATTTTAATTTTGCACCCTGTTTTTGCAGAAATACTTTATTTGAAATGATTGAGTTAGAAAAGGCAAGGCCTTGGATGTTCTGAGGCACCGAAGGAGGACCAAATGCTTGTCTTAGAAGAAAACCACCTGAAAAGAAGTTGTGGAGTTTGTGGCTTTTTTGGTGTGTGTAACACTTCATCTTTGGAGTCACAATGTGATATGAACAGTGTGCCTTTGAGAGTTAGTTAAAGGTTTTTGAGAGGTTGCTCAAAACATTTTGAGCAAACCTGTGGTGATTCATCATAACGCTCTTGGTTTTCACACTCACAAACTCACACTCACATACAGGCTAGAAAGCAGGTTTCTGGTAGAAAATGTACAAGAAGTAACGACGAATCAGATGAAGAGCGACACAGGAAACTTTGCTTTGGTCTAATCTGGACTGATGCCAATCTGAAAGTTGCTAACATCTCTTGAAGAGAATGATTAATGTTCATAACAGGAACTGTCTTATTATTGTGCATATGAACTGATACATGCACAGCAGCACATTTGAGCAGCTTTATACGGTGGAGGAAAAATGATAAATCATTCCAGCGTTACTGAGAACTTCCAGTCAACTTTTCAGCCTCGTTGAATGGAAAAACTGCATGAACGTAGTGCAACTCTAAAGCACTGTTTCTGCTGATGAATGGATTGGGCTTGTAATATAAAGGGTTACTCTTGTTGTCCTCAGGGTTCACAGGAATAGACTCTGAGTATGAGAAGCCAGAGGCCCCTGAACTGGTACTAAAGACCGATTCCTGCAGTGTGAACGAGTGCATCCAGCAGCTCCTGGACCTCCTGCAGGAGAGGGTAAGTTCACTCCATTCATCCATGATAAAGTGAATTCTATTTGAATGTCTTTTCAAGAGTTTGTAATCCAAATGTCTCGTTTACAAACGGATTATTGCAAGCAGAGGTTTCAGTCACTGAGTGCATTTACATGCACATCTATATTATGATATCAATTGGAATATGGCCTTATTATGATTAGTATGATGTCATGTAACTGCCACTGTCACATTGATTGCCTAATAATAAGATATATAATTTATATAATTTATTCATGTGACAACAAAGCTGAATTTTCAGCATCATTAGTCCAGTCTTCAGTGTCACATGATCCTTTAGAAATTATTTTAATATGATGATTTGCAGCTAAGACACATTTCTTATTAGTATCAGTGTTGAAAAAAGTTATGCTGTGTAATATTTTTGTGGAAATCATGATATAATTTTATTCTCTGATGAATATAAAGTTTTGCTTTACTGTCAATTTTTATCAATTTAATGTGTCCTTGCTGAATGAATATACTAATTTCAGGAATGACAATGAATATAATTATCGTATTATTATTATTATTATTATTATTATTATTTTTGCCCGACACTTTCCATTTCATGCTGCTGGTGTTGTCTGGCATTATAGTGAAAAACTAGTAATAAAACTGAGCATGCTGTACAACCAGCGTTAGGTAGTTTACTTGCGAATTGTAGTCCATTAAAGAAAAAAATCTTAAAAATGATAATAAATAATTAAATAAAAATGTGTTTGAAAGACAAAAGCCTTCAAAAGACATAGGAACATGGTTAAATAACTTGCCGAGTGAATAGGATTTTTATCGGGAGTGATAAAAAAAAGAAAACCTCCTTAAAAATTAAATGTTTTCTGTAAATCCAGTGGTCAAATGCTTTGTGGCCTCTCGATTTTCCATGTGATTATAGCCACCTGACTAAAGTCTGGTGCCATTTGTGCAAAACTAGAAGATTTTCTAAATGTACATGAGCCATATGCTTTTTTTTAGAAAGGAAAATTTTAAGCATGAAAAATAAGAATTACGGAAAATCTATAAATTATGAATGATTTACTGCCTTATGTGAATATATAATCATGTAATCAACAAAAAAGTAACTGGAGTCTGATTACGTGTATTTTAAAATGTAATATAATCTAATTACGGTACCTAATTTTGGGAATATGATTATGTAATCCTGATTACATGTAGCCAGTTACTACCCACCACAGTGTATAACCAATGGCAGCATCTTGAATCTCCCAGGAAATAACAGTTGTAACAGAAAACATGTATGTGTAGATCATATTTACAACAATCATGTAAACAGAAATATCCTGATGCCTGAAATAGAGTTTGACGTCACAATAGAGTCATTATCACATTAGAAGATGTGGTTATTCATTTGCAACTACTGAACAAACTGCTTTCCGTATCTCATGATTTAAAGCCACAGTTGCTTTTTAACACCGCAAATGTTGCAACTTTACTTAACATCTTATCCAGATGCTTTCGTCATACTTGGATATAAATGACAGTGATGTCTCTTTGATAATGTCTTCACCTTCTGTAGGACATAGTGCCTGTGGACGCATCCTATGAGGTCAAGGAGCTCTACGTCCCTGAGAACAAGCTGGACTTGGCCAAGGCTGATGCAGAGACTCTTCCAGCAGTGGAGATCACCAAGGTATCTTCATCCCTCGAATGTCTTCTTCAGACCGTCTGCAAATCCATTTGGACTATTGGCTGTTAGCAGACAGTATGAGTTTGAAACATTGTTTGATCTATTGGTGTTAGACAGTCTAAAACACATTTTTCAGTGCTTGTGCAGTGTCAAACCTAAGGTCTGTTGTCTGTTGGTGGGTTAGGTGGACATGCAGTGGGTTCAAGTGCTGGCTGAGGGCTGGGCTACTCCTCTGAATGGCTTCATGAGGGAGAGAGAGTTCCTGCAATGTCTTCACTTCAACTGTCTGCTCGATGGTAAACGCATGATTTAACACTAGCATCGTCTTCTCCTGGCATGCTTTCATGCTCTTTTTTTTATTTGTTTCATATGCTGTTTTCTGAATGCAACACCAGATGGCGACATTAGACTACTACTACATTTTCTACTGGTCAATATTATGTTCAGAAATGATCTTTGAAATCATCTCCTTAATTTTCCCCCCCACTTTTTTTGTAATAAACTCATGATGACAGAATGGAAACACATTTTTGCACATTTATGAAAAACAAAACTACCTGTTCGGGCCCTTAAAGTTCTATAATAATATATATAAGTTCTAAAATAATAATAATATATATCTAAGTTCTAAAATAATATATATATATATATATATATATATATATATATATACTCACCTAAAGGATTATTAGGAACATAACCATTTCTAGGGTTTACAAAGAATGGTTTGAAAAGGGAAAAACATCCAGTATGCGGCAGTCCTGTGGGCGAAAATGCCTTGTTGATGGTAGAGGTCAGAGGAGAATGGGCCGACTGATTCAAGCTGATAGAAGAGCAACTTTGATTGAAATAACCCCTCGTAACGTTACACTCGTTACGAGGTCTGCAGCAAAGCATTTGTGAAGCCACAACACGCACAACCTTGAGGCGGATGAGCTACAACAGCAGAAGACCCCACCGGGTATCACTCACCTCCACTACAAATAGGAAAAAGAGGCTACAATTTGCACAAGCTCACCAAAATTGGACAGTTGAATACTGGAAAAATGTTGCCTGGTCTGATGAGTCTCGATTTCTGTTGAGACATTCAGATGGTAGAGTCAGAATTTGGCATTAACAGAAAGAGAACATGGATCCATCATGCCTTGTTATCACTGTGCAGGCTGGTGGTGGTGGTGTAATGGTGTGGGGGATGTTTTCTTGGCACACTTTAGGCCTCTTATTGCCAATTGGTCATTGTATAAATGCCACGGCCTACCTGAGCATTGTTTCTGACCATGTCCATCCCTTTATGACCATCATGTACCCATCCTCTGATGGCTACTTCCAGCAGGATAATGCACCATGTCACAAAGCTCAAATCCTTTCAAATTGGTTTCTTGAACATGAAGATGAGTTCACTGTACTAAAATGGCCCCACAGTCACCAGATCTCAACCCAATAGAGCATCTTTGGGATGTGGTGGAACGGGAGCTTCGTGCCCTGGATGTGCATCCCACAAATCTCCATCAACTGCAAGATGCTATCCTATCAGTGTACATTTCCTATTCAGTGGCCAACATTTCTAAAGAATTTCTAAAGCATACAATGGATCTTTTAAGATTTGGTTACCTGGACTTTCAGTGGAGAGACAGAAACTTCATAGGAAACTTATGGATTTGATATAGCATTAATGACAGATTTTTTATATATATATATATATATATATATATATATATATATATATATATATATATATATATATATATATATATATATATATATATATATATATATATATATATATATATATATATATATAATATATAATATATTCAGTGACTTTATGGACCACCATCAGTTGAACAAGAAACTACTGATAATCTAACAATAGCAAAAAAATTTACAAATTCTGTTTCTTGTTCAAGACCTCCTAGAATGAGTGACTTATCAAACATGTGAGGGAATCCGAAGGCCCTGCAAGTGGATTTTAAATGACAATTAGTGGTAGAAGTAAAAGAGTTATTATAATTTTAATGGAGCCTTGGGTTATGCTGATCATATGCTTTAAAGTACGCTTGGGCTTTTTAGAAACACGATCGTCTTAAATAAAAAGTCGGCATCTTTTTGATTACGAGAGCAACAAATGTGTGAATGGCTTTTTAAACCATGATATGGTCCTCACATTTATACAACCGGGTAATTACAGCAATTTTCCACATCCAGCTTGAGTTTCCAAAAAGTGTCAATTTAGTTTTACGGCCTCGTAATGCTCTGCCGTGTGTTGTCTTGCCTAGTATTCAAATTTGTCTTCATGGTATGCATTCACAGTCACACACCCCTATTAAGATAAAAAGTGGGCCTTGTAGACGTTGAATGTGACAGAAATACCGCAAGAGAAAGTTGTTAGTGGTTAATGCATTACATCATCAGCATCATTAGACGTGATTGCTGTACATCACACCTTGTGTTATTGTTTTGATCCTTACATTATGCCCAACTGGACTCTTGTTGGACCAGACTGGCGTCTTTATGAATATAACGGACAGATTTGTGCATCTTGCTGCCTGATACTAGTTTAATTTGGAATGAGCTGAAATGGGACACTCACAGGGCTCTTTCTTATGGAAAACAGCTGTTTCTGCTATGATGTGTGTGTGTGTGTGTGTGTGTGTGTGTGTGTGTGTGTGTGTGTGTGTGTGTGTGTGTGTGTGTGTGTGTGTGTGTGTGTTTTATTCTGAAAATGGATTTTAAAAGCTTCCCGCTCGTATTGCTTTAATCAAGGTGTAGGACCTCTTACTTTCTTAGAAAATTCACCACATTGACATTCAGAGTTCTTTCCCTTATCTCGCCCCATAGATCCTTAACTATTCCCCTTTAGCCCTTTCAAAGCTGTCGATTTCTCAAAGTCTCGGGTTGTTTGATGTATGTGCCGTGGATCTGACCTCTGTTCGTAGGTGGAGTTATTAACCTGTCTGTGCCGGTGGTCCTCCCCGTCTCAAGCTCCGACAAAGAGCGTCTGGACGGCAGCACCGCGTTCGCGCTGGCCTACGGTGGTCGGAGAGTCGCGATCCTGCGAAACCCAGAGTTCTACGAGCACCGCAAGGAAGAGCGCTGTGCCCGGCAGTGGGGCACCACCTGCAAGGATCATCCATACATCAAGGTCAGGGGTCAAATATCAAATAGCTCATGAACACCGTGTCCTAAATAGATAGACAGCATGTCCGGCTGCAAGAAAGCAAAAGATCTACGTGACCCAACACAGTAACAGCCAAATAGAGCATGTTTAGTTGATTTTCATTTATTCTATGTTCACACTGTCGTAATTACTGTAATGACTAAATCAGACTCGCAGCAGTTTACATCCTCAGAATTATGGATTTCTATGCTAACACTATTAACGGCTAAATTAATCTGTGTAACTTTGAGTAATCAATAGACTAAAACGCAAAACAACACATAATGCAAATGCCTTATTTATACATTTATAGTTTATTTATTTGTTTTCAAATTGATATTTTACTATTAATACATTGACAATAGTCAATTTATTAAACAGAAAAACATTGTAAAGTTTACAGTACTTTACAAGTAACTGTTACAAATTACAAAAGTAGTCATGTGAGTAGTTACAAGTCATTTTAAGTTCTTCAAGGATGTGAGTGCACTAGGGATCACGTAATGCTAATTCCGACTTGGTGTGAATGCATTTATACAAACTGCACAATTAATCAAAATGGAACCACACACGATTTGGCAAAGGCTGCAAATGTATTAATTTTTTTAATGAGCAGCTTTTCAGTGAAGCACAGCTTTGTGATCAGTAGTAAATGCTGCTCCATCTGAAAGCAGAGGTCGCTCTTGCACAGAAAGTCCAAATATGCCCCGCAGAAGTACAATACTGCACGTCGTTCCAGGAATTCCCTATGGGCATCATACTATCGCTCTAGCTGAATAAACAAAAGATTAAAACGCTTTTATTAAACATGACTAATAAACACATGAATACCACAATGTATGGTTTATCTGAGTTCTTTAAGCCTTCTCAGGTCATTTCATGATGATTAACTATATTTATACTTCAATGCTAATCGACAGCCTTTATTACTGTATAGAACACTGTTAAATATGTTGTGTGCCTCATCAAGAAGCCACACCATCTCATCAGCTGTCGTTATGAAATGAGTTTGGAGTAAAAACATGCTTGCTATTAAATGTTGTCTTTAGTTATACAAGAGGTTCATAAATGCTTCTCATGTTTGACGCATGTTGATTTTTGACGCGTGTTATACACTGATCGGGTATAGCATTATGACCACCTAATATTGTGTTGGTCCCCCTTTTGCTGCCAAAACGGCCCTGACCCATCGAGGCATGGACTCCACTAGACACCTGAAGGTGTGCTGTGGTATCTGGCAGGAAGATGTTTGCAGCAAGTTGCGAGGTGGAGCCTCCGTGGATCGGACTTGTTTGTTCAGCACATCACACAGATGCTCGATTGGATTGAGATCTGGGGAATTTGGAGGCCAAATCAACACCTCAAACTCATTGATGTGCTCCTCGAACCATTCCTGAACCATTTTTGTTTTGTGGCAGGGCGCATTATCCTGCCGAAAGAACCATAGCCTCCAGGGAATACTGTAAAGGGTGTACACGGTCTGCTACAATGCTTAGGTAGGTGGTGTGTGTCCACATGGATGAGGACCCAAGGTTTCCCAGCAGAACATTGCCCAAAGCATCACACTGCCTCCGCCGGCTTGCCTTCTTCCCATAGTGCATCCTGGTGCCATGTGTTCGCCAGGTAAGCGACACACCTGACAATCCACTTGATGTAAAGGAAAACGTGATTCATCTGACCAGACCACCTTCTTCCATAGCTTCATGGTACAGTTCTGATGCTCACGTGCCACTGTTAGCAGTTTCGTTGGTGGACAGGGGTCAGCATGGGCACCCTGAATGGTCTGCAGCTATGCAGCCCCAGGCACAACAAACTGTGATGCACTGTGTATTCTGACACATTTCCATCAGAACCAGCATTAACTTCTTGAGCAATTTGAGCTAGAGTAGTTCAACTGTTTGATTGCACGACACGGCCCAGACTTTGCTCCCCACATGAATCAATGAGCCTTGGCCGCCCATGACCCTGTCTCCGGTTCACCACTGTTCTGGTCCTGGATTTTGACACACAAATAAAAACTTTACCACAGACCTGATGCTGGTTTAGGATAAAGTTGTTGATTTAAAATATTTCTATCATCTTATGTAAGCAGTTGGAAATGATTAACATAGCCCTGTATCTAATTTTTGTTGTCAGCTCCCTCCCCTTCTTTCTTTTCTGACTCACGAACCACCTGGAAAGTCCGGATTACAAGCCTGCCTTGAATGAGAGCACTGTTTAGACTACATACATGTTAATATGAAAACAGAATCACAGTGATTCAGCAGCATGATCCATTAACGCATCGCTTTTCACCTGTCTGGCACAGGGCGCCCTTTATGGGAACACATTGTCCGATGGTACAAGCACAGAATTGTGCAAGACTGCCTGTTGCTTCATTGCTGTTAATGTTCAAGAGCAAATATAATTGCTCTTGCTTAGGTTCAGAACTAAATTTTATCAGAAACTCACCTCAAACTGTCGTTGTACTGATATTAGAGCTCAAGACTTAAGTAGTGACTAAAACAAAGTCTAAAATGAGTGAAAGAAGGACATTTTAGAAGGGACTCAGTATTTTGGGACAACTGTACCCTGATGGAAGTGAGTTTTTTCAGGGGCATTTTCTTTCAAATCAAATTTGGAAAAGATTTTCCACTTAAGTCCCATTTTTGAAGGTAAAGTCATGTATATCTAGCGAGAAACAGCTGACCTGGTGCTTTAATAGGCCCCCTGTGCGTCCGCATTGCGACGCTTTCTTTGGACGGCACTCTGAATGAAGACAGGGCCACGATGCCCTTTCACTAGGTCTGTGGAAACAGGGTCTCACTCTCTCTTTCTCATCTTTGTTCAGTCCTTGCTTTAGTAGTCTCTTTATTCCTTGACCTCCTTCATTTCACACATGTGTTTTAGTTGGATTTCTCACCCTGCGTTCTATCCAAACAGTGTTTAGGCAAGTGCCGCTCACCTCCCCTCCTTTCCCCTCACCTTCCTCTTACAAATCTCACAGAGTAAATACTGAACAATTGTTTCCATCTGTAAGTAGGGATTGTGGGCTTAGGTGGACTTTAATGGCTCCGCTCTGCTCCAGCTCGCACTAATGGGCGCCAACAGAGAGCTTTCGGACTCTGGAATGGCCCCATCTGTCTGCTTGCCTACGGTCACAAATAAACCCATCCCCAGACCAAAGAAAGAAATTGCACACAGTAAAGTTTGTTGCAATCAGCCCTCTTTTTATTTACAGTATTCTTATCTCAATGGCATTCTCTTAATAAAGTTTAGACTTTCACATAAACAATAAGTCAATACACAATGAAAAAAAAACAGTCAAGAGTTGTTTTCAAAAGCATTTATTTGAGCAAAAAAACCACAAAAACAGTCATTTTGTGAAATATTTACAATGTAAAATATATTTTTTTCTATTTTAATGTACTTTAAAATGTAATTTATGCCTGTGATCTAAGCTGAATTTTCAGCATTATTACTCCATTTCTTAGTGTCACATGATCCTTCAGAAATCATTCTAATATGAGGATTTATTATCAATTTTGGACACCGTTAATTGCTTCATATTTTTTTTGGAACGTGATACTTTTTTAGTATTCATTGATCAATAAAAAGGTTAAAAGTACAGCATTTTTTAAATTATAACAATATAAATATTTACTATCTGTTTAACATATCCTTGTTGAATAAAAGTATTAATTTCTTTAAAAAAATGAATGACTCCAAATATTTGAATGATGGTATATATTGTTACAAAATATTTATATTTTAAATAAATTCAGTTCTTTTTAAAACTTTTTATTCATCAATGAATCCTGAAAAAGTATCATAGGTTATAAAAAAAAGTATTAAGCCGCAGATCTGTTTCCAAAATTGATAATAATTCCGCATATTAAAATGATTTCTTAAGGATCAAGTGATACTGAAGACTTGAGTAATGATGCTGAAAATGCAGCTTTGATCACAGGAATAAATTATATTTTAAAGTATATTGCAATAGAAAACTTCTTGAAATATGCTGTTTTTAAAAATCACATTTACTGTTTTGTTAATTAAATTATTATTTTATATTATCATTTTATTATAAAATGATTGTAATATTGATTGATATTGTATATTTAATTATGCATGCTCATTTACACCTATTTGTACATTTGATATTTAATAATCTAAAAAAAATCTTAAAAACTGTTAAATCTTTAGCAAATCTCAAAATGATTATCTAATTTTTGTACTATACTTTATTATGTAGTCGTGCCTAAATTCATCATGTTATTTCTAGCATGCTTTATTTTACATTTTTATAGCATAGAATTTAAATGACATATACAGATTTGTAATATTGCATCCCTAGAAAATGGCTTGCAAATGCTATTCTGTTGAAGTGTTTGCATTTCAGTTCCTTTCAGAAGTTTTCAGAACTACCATCATGCCTGTTTTCATTTTACATGATCATTCATATCATTTAAGCTAAAAACCTAAAACAAATGAGTCTGAACTTCTGTTTGATTAATATTCTACCAGAGTGCCCAAAATGGAAACATTTGGAATGAATGTGGAATATGTGATACAGTGAGAAAATGTGATCATAATTTCACAGAATAGTTCATCTCATTACTTCACCATGTCTGGTTTGTATGTTAAACTCCGTCTGCTGAAGCACGTCAATCAGCGGGGCTGTAAAACCGGCCTCCATTATGTGTGGTAAATACTCTTTTCCTGTTTATTTCGGCTGTCAGTCTGACAGCTGGGTCCACATTTGGAGATTTGGTATGGGGGGGAGGGATGTTAACCAGACTTGAGAGCATTAACTTAATTGCATTATCTATGTTTTTTCCCCTCTTAGAAAGGGGTGCAGTGCCTAAACCAGTGCTCAATTATTCTCTATGACTGCTAATAGAGTTGATTTACTTTATAGATGTGATGTACAGCCAAAAGATCGCTCGCTGAGTTTTTCCATCGCCAGCCTCTACAACATAAATTAAATAAACGGCTGCTACTGTTGCTATACCGTGGCCAGAAAATCACAGCCGCACATGCATTCAGTCGTCAAATGCAAACGCATTGCAGCCTATCAAGCATTTTATTAACATTCACCACTTTCAGGCCTCTCCAAGTTTGCTTAATATGATCACATTCTTGCACATAAAGTTATCGAGCCACCAGTGCTGCTGTCAAGTCAAATCAATAGATGAAAGTCTGTGGGGTTGTGAAATAGTTTTCTCCATCCTAGCGGCCCCGAATCTGCTGCAAGCTGTGATATCCTCAGCATACTTTACTGCTTTTTAACTCTGGCCAAGATAGGGGCTCAACCAATGCCAGCGAAGACCTCCTGAAGGTAAAATATTAGTAAAAGCAGCCAAGAGATCTAGTCTGATTTTGTATGGTACTCCTATATTTAAATATTAATGCTTGGAAATTCAAGCTAATCAACAAGGGGCTATTGAGTCCCAAATTTTGGAATGATCTCTTGCTTTTAGAGCTTTCCAATTAAGTTTGTCAGACTTGTGCATGGAAACAAAGTTGTATATTTACTACTTAAGTTTCCAGGTTGCGACAATTAGAAGTTTTAAAGAAGACCAAGTTGGGTTTCACAACATTTGCAAGGTTAATGGCATCAAATCTTTGAAATGAATACAAGAGTTTCAGAATCAACCATCTGTCCCAAACTGGGGTTGCCAATTTCAAACCGTTTCTTCTGTGTTAGTGAGCATTTTGTGGCCAGAATATGCTACAATTTGGACCAGAGTTAAAATGTTAGTTGGATTTAGCTATATTAGACCACTTTCTTATCCCAAAGCACCATGCTGAAATTTTAGGTTATGTTCTTGTATGAGGTATTTTTATGTTCCTTATGCCTCACAAAGAAAGAAAGAAAGAAAGAAAGAAAGAAAGAAAGAAAGAAAGAAAGAAAGAAAGAAAGAAAGAAAGAAAGAAAGAAAGAAAGAAAGAAAGAAAGAAAGAAAGAAAAAGAGTGCAATTGTGGCAGTTTTTCCAACAACATTGTGCAAATGAGGTTGAAAGTTCATGGGTGCTGTTCCTGATGGTCTTTCCTCTGGCAGATGGTGATGGAGAGCGGAGATTGGCTGGTCGGGGGTGATCTCCAGGTGCTGGATCGGATCTACTGGAACGACGGGCTGGATAGTTACAGGCTCACACCAACCGAACTCAAGCAGAAGTTTAAAGAGATGAACGCAGGTATGAAAACACTCAGGAATTGCTTCTTTTGAGCTAATTTTGACTAGTTTGTTGGGTTTTGCCTTGCCCTCAAACTGTAGCAGGCAACAAACACATTCATTTTCTGAACTATTACATTAGTTTTTAATGCAAACACTATTATGAATAAACAAGTCTTAATGGAGTTGAATTGTATTGTCATAGTCTTGCATTGCCATGTCTATTAAAGGGTTAGTTCACCGAAAAAGGAAAATTCTGTCATTAATGACTCGCCCTAATGTCGTTCCACACCCATAAGACCTCCGTTCATCTTCAGAACACAGTTTAAGATATTTTAGATTTAGACCGAGAGCTTTCTGTTCCTCCATTGAATGAATGTACGGTATACTGTCCATGTCCAGAAAGGTAATAAAACATCATCAAAGTCGTCCATTTGTGACATCAGTTAGTTAGAGTCTCTTAAAGCTTCTAAAATACATTTCGGTCCAAAAATAACAAAAACTATATTTATTTTAACGTTTATTTAGCATTTTCTTCTCTTCAATCCTCAAACAAAGATTCAAACGTTATGAATCAGTGAATCGATCAATGATTCGGATCGCCAATGTCACGTGATTTCAGCAGTCGATACGCTGATTCATAACCTGTTCGAATCTTTGTTTGCGGATTGAACACAAACACTGAAGAGAAGACAATGCTGAATAAAGTCGTAGTTTTTGTTATTTTTGGACCAAAATGTATTTTCGATGCTTCAAGAGATTCTAATTAACCCACTGATGTCACATATGGACTACTTTGATGATGTTTTTATTACCTTTCTGGACATGGACAGTATACAATACATATACCATACACTAAATATAAAATATCTTAAACGGTGGTCTTTTGTGTGTGGAACGACATTAGGGTGAGTCATTAATGACAGAATTTAAATTTTTGGATGAACTAACCCTTTAACTATGCTGCAATACAATAATATTTATGGCAAGGTAAGTGACTTTACTCTTATTTTTTTGTTTCATTCTTTAACTCTTCTCTCATTTTTAGATGCTGTCTTTGCCTTCCAACTGCGAAACCCAGTGCATAATGGTCACGCGCTGCTCATGCAGGACACGCAGCGACGCCTAATTGAACGTGGCTACCGTCGACCCGTGCTTCTGCTACACCCGCTGGGAGGCTGGACCAAAGATGATGATGTACCACTGTCCTGGCGCATGAAACAGCATGCAGCTGTGCTGGAGGAGGGGGTGCTTGATCCCAACTCCACCATAGTGGCCATTTTCCCCTCACCGATGATGTACGCCGGCCCCACAGAGGTTAGTGTGCAATGAAAAAGGACCAAGAACAGACCCCTGAGGCTTATCAATTATTTACGGTCAGCTGGTCATTATAATGTTATCAGTTTTCTTGCTTTAAATAGAGACTTTTGATCATCTAGTCATCTATCCTAGATGCTATGCTCAGTAAATATATTAGTACATACTGAAAACCCTCAAGACCATTTTGTACTGCAGGTAGTAGCTACTCATTTTAAGATTCAATTTAGCCTTGTGGCCTTTGAGATCTTGTTCAATATGCATGCATGTATCCCATACTCTTGATACTTTCGTAATGGCTTGACATATGCAGTGTTTTAGAGAAGGAAGCTCTATCAAATGTTCTTTGTGCTAAGAACCATAATTAAAATGGCGTTTTAGGCCAATGAACTGTTGTATGGAAAGTTAGTGGTGAGGAAACTTGCGCAGGGCACATTCCTTGTTAAATCGGCAGGCGTACAGTGGATTGCTGATCCGTTCCACCTAACCTCCTGCTGGAGGCTGAAGACAAAAGGGACAGTCTCATCTTGTGGGCATCACACGTCTCTAGACTTTCCAATAGGAATTAATTTGAATTGATCTCCAAAAGTGGCTCTAAACAGAACCAAAGTGTTTAGAGAGGACTGTCCCTCTTCAACACACACACACACACACACACACACACACACACACACACACACACACACACTTATAACAGACAAACTGGGAGCTTTTTTCTGACAAAAATTGTTGCTGGTGTAGTGTTCCATGGCTATTTTGAAGTCTGTTGTTCTTTAATCATGTAGCCGGGGACATTAAAATTTTTATTGGGAGCAGACAGAGTCTGTAAGACTAAAGCAGCCCACAGGAAGCAGTCGTTCGCCTCATTGAGTTATGAGGAGGAAGTATGGGACATGCTGACTCCATAGAAAAGAATTAGCTTAGGTGGTGTAGGCCAATTCTAATCATGTGTCCATACTAAGAGATGTTTTCATTTATCTCAAAATTTTCAGATTTTTAAATTGTCCCTATCTCTTTGCCATTGACCAAAATTTCCGTTTGGGTTACATTATTATTGTCCTCCCAAATTTAAGCATAGGATTATTCATCAACCAAAAGTAAAATCTGTCCTAATTTTTTACTTATGTTGTTCCAAACCTTTTTTCTTTAATTAAAGTTTAGCACAGATTGTCCCAGATGCTTTTTTTCTGTAGCTGTTTGACTATTGCAGTATATTCCAAGTTTTCTAAAAACATACAGCAGTTATTTCTGAGTAAAAGACCAAAATTTAGTTCAATAAAATAAATATGAACTTTTCTTAACAGGTCCAGTGGCACTGCAGGGCCCGAATGGTTGCCGGGGCCAACTTTTACATAGTGGGCCGTGACCCCGCAGGAATGCCTCATCCAGACACGGGAAAAGACCTCTATGAGCCCTCCCACGGCGCTAAAGTTCTCACAATGGCCCCTGGACTCATATCGCTGGAAATTGTACCTTTCAAAGTGGCAGCCTACAATAAAGTCAAGAAGGCCATGGATTTTTATGATTCCAAAAAGTAAGTTTATATCTTATTTGCCCTTTTAATGTGTCATCTTTTTTTTGTAAATACAAAGTAACTACACAAAATGAGCAAGACGAGTGTCTTTAAGGGTCAAATTTGATCAACTTCGAGACTTAGACATACTAACAGTGGTGTTAAACTAAAAACATGAGTTTACTTCATATACGTGTTCAAACAGTCTATCACTGCATATCTTGAGTTAAACTTCCCTCCATGTCAGGCTTCCTCGATTTCTAACGGTGTTGCCAAGAAAAACAGGAAATGTTTTGTTGTTGTGTGCTTTTACCAAATTCTATGGCTTTGCTCCATTCTTTGAAGTCATTTCGAAGTGGAGATTTGCCATTATTCCTCTGGCGCTGTGCAAATGTTGCAGAAGATGACTAACGAAAATCATGCATGTTCACGGCGTCTCGTCTTGCAATTAATAGCGCCCGCCGCTATCAAGTTAACAGGCATTTCAGTCGTCCCTGATGAAGACCATGCAGCATGTCAACATACAGTAAAACTGACTGGAAGAACTGGAGACTTTAAATGTTGAATGATCTTTATGCAAATGCAATCCCACACAGAGTTTAAAGGAATAACTTACCAAAAAAAAAAACCCTCAGGTCATTCCAAAACCATATGTGGCTTTTATTTTTCACGGAAGAATAATTGCAACAAAAAAGATAGATCTTTAAATAGACGTTTCATCTGTCAAGCTCCATAAACTATGAAAATATTCCATACAACTGGAATACTAAATAAAAGAATATTAACATTTGTAATATTAATTATTCCATGTATGGAAAAGAGCAGCTTGGATATTCTGTTAAACATTATATTTTGTGTTTCACACAAGGAAAAGTCATATTAATTTATATCTATCCTCATTATGATTAAGTACTGAGATTGTTACTTACCTTGATATGTAAAGTCAAGTGTCATCATGGTGACAGTGGGGGTTTGAGGTTACTGGCATCACTTCCCTCCTCCATCCCAGCAACCCCAGCAATCGTTTTGGAGGGGGTTGGGGTGGCAGACTCGCACTCCGTCTGAGTTTCAAAGAGCCCCGCTTGGCGCCTTAGTAAATTTATGGTGTTCCGTCTGCTCCTTGAGCAGGGTGTTGGGCCTGGCCAAATTCGAGACGAATATGGATGCTGAGCCTAATTGCCAGCCATCCCCCTTAAAGTCCTCCTCTAAAATGGCTCAAATCAGTCCAAGCTGTTTCTCATTTAAATGCATATTAACGGTTCTCTATGGAGTCAGGGTTTATGTGTTCCACCCCTTCACCCCATTGAAGTGACTACCAGGTGGAATGGTGATAATATTCCATAAACCATCAGTTGTTGGTCCATCCAGTTGTAGGATGCTTCATATTTGCATCTTACCATTGGGTGATTGCTAAGGTGTGCTGGATGCTTGCTAGGGCGTTGAGTTTTTAGTGGTTACTAGGGTGTTGCTAATTGGTCACTAGGGTGCATCAGGCTCAAATTTTGAAAGAATGGTTGGGAGGAAGCGTGAAGAATCAATTATGTGATAAATGTTTTGATGTTATTTCCATCAAGAGGTGCATCAGTTTTTGGTCAAGATCTTGTATTGGCACACAGGTGTCAATTCATGTCTGAAAATTATTCTTCATACTTTCTCCCTCCAGACTGCGACGCTCCAAACGGTCACATTTTGTGAGCTTTTTTTCCCGCCTGTGCGATTAAATATCTTTACAGGTTCCACCACATTGCCAAACTGTTTAGAGCTGCCATTTCTGTTGTATATGAGAAGCATCAAACAGCAAATGAAGCGAGAGTGGAACGAAACTGTGCTTCTAGTTTGAACTGCTAGGACCAAATGTGCAGCGCAAGCTCAGAAAAGGTCCGACACCCTTACTACTACTCAGCGCTGGGAGATCCTGTGAGAAAGCGTTTATATCAGATCAAACAGCGCTGATGTGGAAACCAAGAGAAACATAAAAAAAACTTAAAGAAGTCCTCAAATCACCAACATTCACCATGGCATCAGTCACAAACGCATATAATGGTAGTGACAGTCTTTAAACAATCAGTGATTTGTGTTTACACGTCACTTTTTAGTATCGGTACGGCACGCTTGGAACCTCAACCAAGGTGGTAATATTTAAGCAAACCGAACCGAGTATGAAGTATGAAAAGTCAAGAAGTTTCATGAAAAACTAAAACTTCCACAGAATTACACAGAAAAGAATTACACTAAGCAAATAAAGAGCTTTCCTTTTATATTAAGCTGTCGGTCAGTTCAGTATAATACTATAGAAGATTAATTGTTGAATAAAAGTACAATATTAAAAAAAAAAAATGTCCCTATAAAAATTAGGTTGTTGTTAAAAGATAATTGTATCTGCATCTCAACTCAAGTGCTTTACTGTCATATGTGCCCCTTGTTAATGCAAAACAATAGTAATTTTATGATTTAATAGCTGTTGTGCCGCTTTAATATTTTTATGAGGTGTATTTTATAAGTTATTAGGGTCAGGGGATTGTTTAAATCCACTATTCAGAGTTCCACATTAAAAGCCCATATAAAATGCTTCGCTTGTCTAGACTGAAAAGCCATTCTGAATGACAGTGTTCGTTTAATGAGTGTGATTACGACAGTGCAACAGTGTATGTTTATAAATTCATTGTGCTGTGTGAATTTGTTTTCATAAGATCTGCGTCTTAATTGAAGAACCACTAATCCGTAACAAATAAACTCCATTCGTAGGAGCCGTTGAGGACTGTATTTAGACTAGCGTTGGAGTTTTATTCGTGCTGCTGGAGACTAATTAGCTCTATTTATCAGACCTTTTGCACACTGTTTATTTTCGAAGCATTTGTTTAAATGAAAGAGTGTAGCCGAGAGTTTGGATTTAATGACATTGGTCTGAAGTTTAGATTTCTGCTTCTTGCTAATTTATTTTTGTCTAGAAAGCAAAGTCAGCCTGTTTACCTCGTCGTCTTTGCACCGTTGAAAGGAATTATGTGGCTTGTAGAGCCACCTGAGAGAACATATTTTATCATAGAGCTCTTTTCAGAGTATAATACATCGTTCCCTCCAGAGCGAAAGCTCCTGAACAAAGGAGCAGTGTACAACACCTAGTTATTATCTCTGACGTAAACCCCGAGGTTATGTTTCTTTTTCATTTTCTTATCACATTGGGTACCACACTGTCCCTTTTCCTGTGCACATCTTAAAATTCCCTCCCCGTCTCGTTTTACCCAGACACCAGGACTATGACTTCATCTCAGGAACCCGCATGAGGAGGATGGCTCGCGAGGGCCAGAACCCTCCGGAAGGCTTCATGGCACCCAAAGCCTGGAATGTTCTCAAGGAATACTATCAGTCTTTGGAGAAGGCCTGAGCTGCACTGAGAGAGGCGGAAGCAATTCTGTTACAGTGAAAGAGGGAAAAGGAGGGAGAGGAGGTGATCATGGTTTGTAACAAACAAAACACAAACATTGGGACCACCCAAAGGACTTCTTGAACTCTTTTGGATTTTGTTCCTCATTAAGTCACTGTCGGTTTCATGGTTCTGAGTCTTATGGCAGCATTTTTATATGTTCGGTTTATTAAAAAAGAAAACAGTTGCACTTTATTTTGCAGTACTTACAATGAACTTGTCTAAGAACGTAATAAAGGTAACTACCTGGGTTAAGTTTAGGGGTCAGTTCAGGGTTAGTACCTATTACTATCATAAGTACATCGAATGTACATGGGGAATAGGACTGTAAAATAAAGTGCTGCCAAAAACAGAATGCAAGTTGACTTGTGAAAGGTACATTTTAAATATACAATACTGTAAACATAGAAAACTACACTCTTTTATTAGTAAATTATGCCATCTATATTCTTGTACTCCCTAGAATTCATAATCGCTGTTACAATTGGATGAAAGACATGCAATTTGAAAATTGCCCTACTTGCCTTAAAGATCATAAGCTTTTATTGAAACGGTTACATGTACAGCATTGTTCTGGCTTTAATGCACATTAAGCTCTATCAACAGCATTTATGGCAGACTGTTAAGTACAGCTGAAAATCATTTCCTCGTGTGTTTTTTTTAAAACTGCAAAATAGAGGTTGCAAAGCTATAAGTTTTGCACAATATGTTCTAGCGTACAAAATATTGTTTGCATAGAGAAATATCAAAACAAAGGAAATGTTTCAGATTTGTATCTAACTAGAAATGTGGCAATTCAAGTACAAGTATGCTACTGTAAACCTGTTTTTTGCTTTTAAAAATAAAGCAAATTAAAAATATTTTGTGGTAATCACCATTACTCTACAAATGCTGTCAAATGAGCTTAAAGTATTGAGCAATGAACAATCCTTTAAGCCAAAATGTGTGCCTGGATGTGACGTATACGGTTGGTTGTGCCCGTCCCTCTTTTAGGCGTAGTTTTTAGTTTATATAATTTGGGGGGAAACGGTTGTTTATTCAATAGTCTGAAAATATTTGTAGTTAATAACAGTATAGTTTTCATGGCAACATTTTGTTCTGAAATCTGTATTAAAAAAAATCTTTCTTGCAAATCAGCCATACATAAAATTCACATTTAAATCTGTAAGGTTTGTCCTTTTGACGATACTGGCATAACTTTAATAGAATTTGCTTAGTCCGTATTATTTCTAACCATGGTGTTTTGATATTTCTATGTTTGAATGTAGTGTTTTGTTAAACAAAATGATTTAGCTTTGTTTTAGTGTATTTTTTTGTAGTATTTATTTAGATTTTTTTTTGTCTTTTTATTGTATTATAATAGAAAGTATCATATTCTTTAGTTTCATAGTTGTCCTATTTGTTTGTTAACAACAGTATTGTCCTTCTTTACTCAGTGTTTTTAATAAAGCATTCCACCACCACCACCACCACCACCACCAAAAAAAAAATAAAAAACACAACAGCTTGATTGTGATTTTTAAAGTCTTATTAATTAAAAGTCTCACAAAATGCACATCAAAGGCTACATTAATCTGAATACATTTAACAATGCTGTTTTTGTTTCAAAATGTTCTCTATCCACAGTAGTGCTTCAAACCTTTTCCAACCACATTGAAATGTTGGAAAATGCTT
The DNA here is from genome assembly GCF_024679245.1 of Pseudorasbora parva. Taxonomy (NCBI): domain Eukaryota; kingdom Metazoa; phylum Chordata; class Actinopteri; order Cypriniformes; family Gobionidae; genus Pseudorasbora; species Pseudorasbora parva. Next base: position 13,626,921 of record NC_090175.1, on the reverse strand, counting down.
GAACAAAACTTTACCGTGCGTGAATAAAACAACATAGACAAAACAAAACAAAAAAATCATTTCATTTCTCTCTTTATTGTCCACCATGGTGGAAATGTGTCTTTGGCTCACCAGAACATATAATGATTAGACAGGCATACAGAAAAACAACAACAACAAAAATGAAAATATGGACGTAGTGTCCGTGACGTCACCCATATGATTCTGAAGAGCAATTCTAAAGCGTAAAGTCGGCCATTGCCATCTTGGCAGCACTTCACTCTTGGATCACTAAAATGGGCAAAGAGGCGGGACGTGGGTGGAGCTGAGGTGACGTGATGACTAACAGACAGCAGACAAACGGCTATCCACCTGTCACTCTAAGTGGCCACGCCCTTATGCAGAACTTTAAGGCTTTAAATATTGTAAACTTAATGAGTTATGAGAAAAAATTTAACCCCATCACAGTTGTCATGAAGGGCAAAATTATCTATATAGATCAAAACCAATTTGTACCAGGCTGTAAATGTTTTTTTTCTGCTGTAAAGTTGGCCATTTTAACATGGGGCTCAATGAGATTCCGCTCCTTTCTGGAGCCTGTCCCTAGTAGCCAGTCGATGAATGGCAGTTTAAGTCACTTCCGTATTGGCTTCAACAGTAACTGGGGGAGGTTACTGCTTGGTAAAACGTAATAAAAGCACACTGAGATGATACAGAGACCAGACACATAAAAGTTATAATACAAGAGTCAAGGAAACAAAACTCCACCTTTGCCTTTGGCTTGGTTTGCTAAGTTGGGGACAACTAAATATCCAAATAAATTGAATAACTGAACTAAATTAACTATATAAACTTAATTATTGATCTCCCCGCATTGTTGCTATATGACAATTAAAATGAGCTAATGACATCACCGTTTTCTCCGGAGCAGCTGTACAGCCGAATCAAATTCTGTTGCATTATTTTCCTATTTCCTTTAAAACTATCGACAATGTAAAAAGCGCTAATTAAATAAAGGTGACCTGACTTGACTTGCTGTGGAATGCTTGAATCTGATTGGTTGACGAACGTTCTAAGGTGTGCAATTATTTTCAGGGAAACGCACGGCTTAAGTAGTGACAGGCAGGTCTTGACCAAGCAAATGAATATAGCAAACAATAGGATGAAAGCAACTTGTGTTCTTCTTACACAATCTTTTTATTAGCAAATTCTCCCACCACCTACTGGTGCGTACAGGTCACGCGCAATCGCCACTCCATGTTTGGTCTAAAAAGCAATTTCCCTCAGGATTTGCCGCAGAACAACAATTGCGAGTACATTTTACAGGACTGTAATATAAAGATTTGATAAAGTGTAGCTCTGAGATACACTCACCTAAAGGATTATTAGGAACATCATATACTGTGTTTGTCCCCCTTTCGACTTCAGAACTGCCTTATTTCTACATGGCATTGATTCAACAAGGTGCTGAAAGCATTCTATAGCAATGTTGGCCCATATTGATAGGATAGCATCTTGCAGTTGATGGAGATTTGTGGGATGCACATCCAGGACACGAAGCTCTCGTTCCACCACATCCCAAAGATGCTCTATTGGGTTGAGATCTGGTGACTGTGGGACCATTTTAGTACAGTGAACTCTTTGTCATGTTCAAGAAACCAATTTGAAATGATTTGAGCTTTGTGACATGGTGCATTATCCTGCTGGAAGTAGCTATCAGAGGATGGGTACATGGTGGTCATAAAGGGATGGACATGGTCAGAAAAAATGCTCAGGTAGGATGTAGCATTTAAACGATGCCCAATTAGCACTAAGGGGCCTAAAGTGTGCCAAGAAAACATCCCCCACACCATTACACCACCACCACCAGTCTGCACAGTGGTAATGAGGCATGATGGATCCATGTTCTCATTCTGTTTACGCCAAATTCTGACTCTACCATCCGAATGTCTCAACAGAAATCGAGACTCATCAGACCAGGCAACATTATCTTCTTCAACTGTCCAATTGGTGAGCTTGTGCAAATTGTAGCCTCTTTTTCCTATTTGTAGTGGAGATGAGTGGTACCCGGTGGGGTCTTCTGCTGTTGTAGCCCATACGCCTCAAGGTTGTGTGTGTTGTGGCTTCACAAATGCTTTGCTGCAGACCTCGGTTGTAACGAGTGGTTATTTCAGTCAAAGTTGCTCTTCTATCAGCTTGAATCAGTCGGCCCATTCTCCTCTGACCTCTAGCATCAACAAGGCATTTTCGCCCACAGGACTGCCGCATACTGGATGTTTTTCCCTTTTCACACCATTCTTTGTAAACCCTAGAAATGGTTGTGCGTGAAAATATGCGTGTGTACGGGAACTGAGCAGATTGTGAAATACTCAGACCGCGCCGTCTGACACACACAACCATGCCATGCTCAAAATTGCTTAAATCACCTTTCTTTCCCATTCTGACATTGAGTTTGGAGTTCAGGAGATTGTCTTGACCAGGACCACACCACTAAATGCATTGAAGCAACTGTCATGTGATTGGTTGATTAGATAATTGCATTAATGAGAAATTGAACAGGTTTTCCTAATAATATACTCAGTTCTTTTTTGCTCTTCCCTTGTGTATGTATAAAGAAATGCATCATCCTTTTTGATTTTCCTACTTTTTTAACAGTCCACAGTACCATGCAAAAACTACATTTACAAATGTATCCGTTATGTAGTGCGTTTTCAAAACAGCTCAGTTTTTGCTGGACAAAAATGGCATCTTGGTGTGGACAGAAGAGAAAAAGATGCCATTTCGAATGTTTTCGGATTACTGTAGACATAGAGAAAGACATCAATCAATCAATTAATCAACTTTATTTATATAGCGCTTTTATGACGATTGTTTCAAAGCAGCTTCACAGTGTTAAACAGGACAATATTGCAACACAATTTGACTTGGCTGTACAGTCGTGCTGGAAAAAACAGTGATGGTATCAGCTTATTTTAATTTATCATAAAGCGACAATGTTGGCAGATCAGTATTATAGTTTATAGAAATAAATAAATTATTTTTATTTGTATATTTAGTTGAATAATTTGGATCATAATTTTAGTGTCCCCACCTGAGCAAGCCAAGCCAAAGGCGACAGTGGCAAGGAACCAAAACTCCATCGGGGCGTGATGGAGAAAAATAAACCTTGGGAGAAACCAGACTCAGTCAGGGTGCCAGTTCTCCTCTGGCCTATTAACACACCGTGTGTGATTATTATTCTGGCAATCTCACAGGTCAGAAATCCTATTAGATCGGAATATTAAACATTTCTGGGTATCACGCAAGACACAGGTTTATTTAGGATGACACGTCGAATACACTATTTTTTGCACTTTGAGATTCTTCAGAATGAAAAGTGCGTTATGAATTAAATCTATTATTATTATTATTATTATTATTATTATTATTATTATTATTATTATTATTACACCAGAGTATGGATACATGAAAGATCGTAGTTATTGCGCCGGAGACGGGTTTATTGAGGATGACGTGCCGGTGAGGCAAATTCAGAAGAGAGACACCAATTGACACGGGCTCAGCAGACACTCCAGGATGCGTTGGTCATGTCCAGACGCAGGTCCACCATCCGATCTGGACACGGCCCGGATCCGGCTGACTGCAGTAAACCTCGGGATAAACAGAGAGACTAACATTAGTGTGGATGCCACTCTTTTTATGATGTAACGAGTACATCAGGTGTTATGGGAAGTGTTCCCGGTTCCGGCTGACCATGTTAATGCAGCCTAACAATCAGTCAATTGATCTGAATAATAAAAAATTAAAAATGTTCTATGTGTATGCCATAGTAGAGATGCGTTTTTAGTCTAGATTTAAACTGACAGAGTGTGTCTGCTTCCCGAACAATGCTAGGAAGACTGTTCCAGAGTTTAGGTGCTAAATAGGAAAAGGATCGACCGCCTGCTGTTGATTTAGATATTCTAGGTATTATCAACTGGCCAGACATGAAAACATCCGTGCATCATAATGTACTTTTTCGCCAGTTAAACAGTGGCGTGTGCAACTGCTGTATATGGTTAATGAAACGTATCAGAAAATACACACCCGCCCAGCTGGCCTCCAGATGCAGTCGCGCCCCTGTGAAAGTGGGACACCTCGGGTTAATCCAGACTCTTTCAGGAATATCCTGCCCTCTCCTTTGATTCCAGCTCAGAGATGAAATGTCCAAATATGCCAGCCGTCATGTTTTTCTCTGCATGTCGTCTGCCAGATCTTGTTCAATCTCTACTGCATGGAGTGGGGCTTTCAACATGACTGAATACCACTTCAATATGAACATGAACGTGGGTATAAAGTTACTTTTTCCGTCTTCGTCGGTTTACAGAAATTCTTTATAAGCTTGCTTGTTCTAATTATTTCAGTCGAGATACAAGATGAGCCTTACATCTTCTTGAATAAATGTGCCAGAACTAATTCAATACAACGTTCCCCAGTTTATGACTGTTCTATACCGTTCAATCAATCTTGTAACATAAATGATGTTTGTAAATGTAAATGTTTTTTTTTCCTTCAGCGGTGTCTTTTAACACAGGCTTTATTGATACTGACAGACAGGGAAGCAGTTCTCGGTAGCACCTGGTTCTTGTCTTTGCCGCTCTGCAGAAAAAGCCTCGGCCCTTTTGACCTTCCCTCCAGTGCTGAAAATGCAAACCACCGTAAAGGTAAACGCATCAAGTCATGTGGAAATCATTACAATATCCTTAACACATAAAGATGAGTTAGTCAAGTTGTTTTGAACGGTGACAGGGAAAGAATTATTGTGGTACAACTGTTTGTTGTTGTTGTTTTTGACAGATGTCTTTGTGTTCAGGGCATCATGTGTTCTTCTGACAAATAAATATACATTATAGTTTATTTCCAAGTATACAGACTCCAGACTCTTGGACAGTGTTCCTGAGACCGTGTTGCAGTGTTGTCTTTGAATGGGCATGACTAGCTTACAAACCTGATACATTTCCACAAATAGGGTACTTCACTGTTAAATGTTGATTTTGGACTTTTTCCAGCTCGTATGTTTTGACCTTCCTAACTCTATCAGACTATTTAAATCATAGCACGTCATAAATTTGATATTACGCTTTTTTTTTAAGGTGTCTACTGTATAATTATATATTTAAGTACTAAGTAATTTGAATTAACTACATGTACTTACTATAGAGTTATTGTAGGATTAGCATTTGATTGAGGGTTGATTGCATTTATGTATGATTTGCATGTAACACTCATGAAACAAAGGACACTGTAAAATAAAGTGTTACTGAGAACAAAAATCATGATCAAAAGGATAATTATGACTATTTAAAAATAATTAAAAAAATGTAACCTTTAATAAAATCGGGACACCCAGGAAAGTGACATCATTTGGACTCTTTCTACATGTGGGAAGAAAACAATCATTAAAAAACAAAATATTATTTGATATAATATAATTTAGTTTGTTTCTAGCAATGCCATGGTAATGGGTTCCATTCTTAGGGAATGCACTGATTTAAAATAAAAAAATATATATATAATAAAAAATTATTCCTTCAATGTAATTATACAAAAGCATCAAATATTAATTTAATTTTTAATTTTATTATTATTTTCACTTTAAAAAATATGCCTTCAATATTATTGGACAAATGCATCAAATGTTATTTTATTTTATTATAATTTTTGTATTTTTTTGATTGTATTAATTTAATAATTTAATTTAATGCACCTGCATTTATATATGTAAAAGTAAAAAAAAAAAAAAAAAAGAGGGTGAAAATACTAACGTGCCTACGAGATTGGAAACAAGATTTAATTTTTTTTGTCTGATATAAAAATGAATGCCAGAGTGACCGCTTACAAAACTCCTTGACCTCCTTATGTGGTTTTCATTTTTTGAAGATTATGCATCCCTTTTGTCTGAATCTTTGTTGTAAAGGAACCGAAATTTTGCCTGAAACTTGAAGACTTCCAGGTCCTGTTTTGTACCCATTTGTGGAAAGTGCCCGATAAGTCGCATGCATTACTGCACATCCTCCATGACTAATTAGTGTCACCACTCCATCATGTGACATCATCGGCTGTACCGGTAGATTAAACTGTTACGAGAACCAGCCACATTTTCCCTTCCATTTCCCCTGCATCTGCTTTTACTTCCATTCAAAGCCGTCCATGACAAAACCTGCCTCCTAAAGAAGAACAATGAAGTGGTGAGGGACCCAAACCTGGTTCTCTGAGCTTTACCACACACGTATTACAGGTTCTATAACAGCTAGCTGCTATTTAAAGGCTTCACCTCACCTGTATGAGAACGCTGACGTTCCTATGTGATTTTCAAGGCTTATATAAATATTTGCTTCCTTCTACATGTCTTCTCCTGCGACGTCTGATACTTGAGCCGTCAGTCCCAAACATTCATGGTTTTCAGTGACTACGTCCTTTTTCTTTTAATCATCTTTCATCCGGTTTGGAATATCTGCAGATATTAAAATCTGACATTTAGGGCATTACTTCAGATGTAAGGGTTTCTGATATAAAGAGATCACATGATAGAGGGGTATCATACATCAAATACTACAGCATGGCATGTTCACATCAAAGAGACGCATCCTTTTCATGACATGATGGTGGTTCAAGTCCCGTGAGGCATGAGGAGGAGGACATGACAGTCAGCCGTCTCGCGCTCTTCATCTCGTCCTCGTTCACCGTCTTGAGTGTCTTCAAATTATGGCAACACTCCAGCCTCATGCCACCTACCTGGGTATGCGAAAGTAATCTTTGTCATTACCAAAAGATTCTAACTCGGTCGTCTCAGTATCAGAAGGCACGCCTAAAGGCTGTTCACACACCATATGATGCATAATGTGTGTTTGAATGACAGGAATCTTTGAAATCTGCCGTTTCCAGGAGTCAGGAGTGAGCTGGGAGACTGTACACTGCAAAAAAATGCTCTTCTTATTGAGTATTTCCAGTCCAAATATCTACGTATTCTTAAATCAAGATTCATTTACTAGATACATAAAATGACATAAGATATTTTTGCTTGTTTTCCGGGGAAAAAAATCTAAATAAATTGAGTTTTTGCTTAAAACTAGCAAAATTATCTGCCAATGGGATGAGAAAAATAATCTTGTTTCTGTTTGGGACGGAAACAAGAAACAAGATTTCAATTAGAAACACGATTATTTTTCTCACCCCATTGGCAGATCATTTTGCCTGTTTTAAGCAAAAACTCACTTTATTTTGATTCTATTTTTACGAAAACAAGGAAAAATATCTTATGTCATTTTACTTCTCTGGTAAATGCATCTTGATTTAAGATTTTTCAGATATTTAGACTACAAACATGACAAAATTACTAAATATGAAAAGCGTTTTTTGCAGTTTAAACTAGGGCTGTTTCGAATGCCATTTTTTGAGCTTCGAAGCTTAGGTGGCAATCAATATCGAATATTCGAAGCTTCGGTGGGTGGGGCTAAATATATAATAATAGTGTCGGTTTGCATTTTTATCATCTTTCACGACTTCACGTTTCACTCTTCGGCATCGTAAATGTGTTGCGGCAGACCCAGTGGAGTGCAGTGTTGCATTTGGTGCAATATGATCAGGTGGCACACATTCTTTAAATATTAATAAACATTTAATAATCTTTTAAATAGAACAGTTTCTGGTACGCATTACACGGGCAGGTTTATGCTCCGAAAACGGACAGTGCACAAGTGATACAAAACACAAAGTCTGTTGAGAGCAAGAACTTTAATAAGGTATTCATAACGAACCTTTCTTTAAAACAAATGAATCCCAAAACAGAAATTAAATTAGTAACACACAGTGATTTCAACGAACTGTAATAAATAAAGAACACGGTAGCATGCTTATAAACAGTTGAATAAGAATAAATTAATTGTTTTTAAAATGACACAAAATGTAATATCTATTTTATTCTATATAAGGGATTTATTTAGTCTTTATTTTTACGGAAGTCACGTGTTGAAAAAAAAAAAAAGAATATTCGAATCTCAAAACTGAAAATCGAATGCCACCTCACCGAACGAATATTCGAATATTCGATTATTCTAGTACAGCCCTAGTTTAAACTAAATATGTAGAATATATAACTGAAGTTTTTTTATCTGTTAAATAAATGTTGCAGTTATGTCCTGACATAAGGAAGAGGTTAATTTAAAGGCTTCACAGCTGTGCCTTTTTTTAATACTGTCATATATTTAAACATCAGGCAATGTGAACTATTTCATACTTCACCTTCTACGGATTCAACAAGGCCACACAGACTCTGGTGAGTTGTATAGTTGTGTATTGTTTTTTAATGAACCATTGTACTGATATTTTCAGTGTCATGATCCATCACACAAATGATTAATTTTTATTAATCCTTTACTTAACCAGGAAAATGGTATCTTCTTCCAGAGAGCCCTGGTCAAGGCGGCAGCACAGAAAGTTTCACAAAGACAGTCACAAGATAACGGTACTACAAATACACATAATGTCAATAAATAAAGAAGAACAATTACAGGTCCTTCTTTAAAGCCAGGAGTCCTGCAGAGTTTAGCTCCAACCCTGATCAAACGCACCTGCCTGTAGCCTTCTAATAATCCTGAAGACATTGAGGAGCTGGTTCAGGTGTGTTTGATTAGGGTTGGCTCTAAACTCTGCAGGACAGTGGCCCTCCAGGGCTGGAATTGCCCACATCTAGACTGAGTACATTTTGCAGTTCCTTCCAAACCCAAGGAGCATCAAAAGAAAAAGCTATTTTACCAAATTCTCGAGTTTGGGACTTTCCGTGAATTTGAGATATAGATCTAGTTCAATAACTATTTGTGTAAAAGGTTAAAATGTTGGGAATATAAGAAGGTAATTGGCCTAAAAGTGCCTTTGCGATAAACATGGATATGCAATTTTCTCTTATGATGTAGAGATGAACAAATGCAGTGTACGTGACTCCGTCGCAAACAACGCATAATGCTGCATGATAAACAGAGTCTAGTTTCCTAAGTAGAGATGCAGTTGAATACATATTTAAAAGCTCACCATAGTCAGCTATAGACAAAAAGCTACTCTACAATTTTCTTTCTAGTCCCGTATAGGATTTTTTTTTTTTTTAAGTAATAAAAGAACCCCACTTTTGGCCTAATCTTCTTCAACAACCAAATGTGTATGTTAAAAGCGAATCCTTCATCAAGCCATATACCAGTAAATATTTAAACCAATATAAATATACCTCAATAGATCAATAGACTCAATTCAATATATATATAAAGTCAAAATTCCTTGGAACAAGCACAAGTTAAATTTGTCCTTTTTTTATTTAAAACCAATTTCGACTGGAACAATGAATGCTGGACTACTTGGAATGCGCTCTGTTGATGCTGTGAGGCTTCATTTATAGAAAATGGCGCTGTATAAATAGTGTCATCAGCACACAAATTTATTTTAGCTAAATTTATACCATGACCTAAATTATTGATGAAGATAGAAAATAAACAAGCTAAAACAGATCTCTGAGGAACCCCTTTGTTGACGAACTTTAATGCACAGAAACGCATTGGGTTCGTTAAAAAAGATTTAAGAGCATCTTTTAGTGCAAAATCACAACGATTTAAAGGGGTGATGAATTGAGAAATCAACTTTCCCTTGAGATTTTGATAAGCATGTGTAATTCAGTAGCCCCGCCCACCGACTCATGGAGCTGATCGGATTACATTGGCAGCAGCAATAAACATGCCGAAGAAGATAGAAAGATATTGTAGAAGAACACAGTCGCTGCATAAGCTTCCTTTGGATCCTAATATTAGGAATGTGTGTCATACTTCATTTATTTGTAATGACATTCCAGCTCTCATGGGAAAGACATGTACACGTGTTCGCAATCGCTTCATTTCACCGCAGAATCGTTTTTAAACAGGTCTTCGCTCGTGCTGGATTTGCAGACACAATGTTGTGCCTTCTATATTGGATCCGACAGGAATGGTGCAACACACTTATGTGAGTAAAACGTCTTTTTATGTAATAGTAGTCCAGGGGCTGTGTGTTTTCCAGACGGGCTACTAACATGTAAGGCTTTTGGCAGGCCGGTGAATCTTAAATAGTGAAATAATATTGTGCGTGTGTGCAGTGGCGCAAAAAGTGGGTATGCGCTATATGCGGTGCATAGGGGCGCAGCACCTTGGGGGTTCATGTTAACAGACCAGCTAGCGTTTGCTAACACTAGGAATGTAGCCAAATGGGGGATTCAATTAAGGCTAGTTTATATGCAAAACGAGGTTGCTGAGCTGAAAACTGGAAAATATAAGGTAGCAGGCCATGCCATGTACAATAAATTACATAAATTTGGAAAACAACTAATGCAAAATAATAACTGGTAAATATAAGGAAGCATGCACAATAAATGACTAGAAGCTGGAAAACATAACTTATGCATTATGTCTGGTTTACCATTGAATCATTAATAGATTTTGTTTTACCATTAGCTGCTGTTCATGTTAGCTGTGCTGTCAGACATACAGGCTATAGTTACATCTACATCTGTTGGGTGCCATGGAAGCTGTAATTACAGGGTCACATCTCTTTGTGAAATGTCTGTTATAAAATAATAAATGTCTGTTATATATATATAATATATATGTGTGTGTATGTATGTATTTATGTCTGTGTGTGTATGTGTGTCTGCCATATTTGTACTTTCTAAAATCCAAAATGTGAATGTAATTTCAACAGCAGCACAACCTTACTGCATAATAGTTGTCTTATCTGATGCCATCACTAGGCTGATTTAAGAATTGAATTTAGGCTGCTATATTTAACAGTGAGTTCATTTCATTCAGGTGTGAGGATGGTGGATCAGGAAAGACAGGGGAAGGAAACAGGTAGGTCTAACATTAGGTGGAAGTGTAGGGGGACCACTTGATACCAACAGATTAATTTCTTAATATTATTAGTATGGAAAAAGTAATATGGAAAATCTATTACATAATGTTTTTTTGACAATATGTCTTAGTGGAGAAGAACACAGGCAAGGAATAAAAGAGACAGACATGAGGTCGGCGATGGCATCAAGTAAAGATCCGATTGATAATGTTAATGTTTGTCAATTTGTGACTGTTTTTTAAATTAACATTGTTAACAATATATATGCACATACTGTATAATTATGGTTGGCCTACAGTGGCTGATATACGTTAAAACAAACCTTTATTATTTACACCCCATACATAATGATGTCCGGCTTTTTTTGGGGGGCGCCAAAATTGTTGCTGCATACCCCTCTGGCACTGGGTAGTTGCGCCCCTGCGTGTGTGTGTGTTTGCACGGTCCGCGCTTATATCCACCGATCGGGCGGGCCAAGTAATACAAAAATAATATTTCAATCAATCGTGGGTGGATGAGAAATAAATCTTTGTGTTTGTATGATAAAGACGTTTACGAGCCCTGTGATCGAGAGAATCATTCCGGTTGTCGCTTTCAAATCAACCCCTCCCTCATGTGAACAGGGGAGCTGAAGCTCATCTAATATGCAAATCTTATCCAATCTTAGCCGTGGGCGTTTACTTCCAAGTCTCCAGTGCGTCACGCCCATCAAAACCCAGCGTTCAGGAGAGAGCCTCAAAACCAGTGTAGGAAATAGCCTATTACTTATTAGTTATGATGTTTTTGAATGTAAAAAAACACACAAACATCATCAGTTGACCTCAGACAACAGTATAACATTTTTTTAAAAAGCCAGTTTACGACACCTTTAAAACTGTTTATCATTTTAGTCGGTCCTAATATTTATGTTTTGCCAGATTTTATAAGATGTGATTAAAGCCCGGATGAGCTTACATTTAAAAACATAGATTTTATCATTAGATGTTACATTTTGACATCACATCCACTATTGTTTTATATAGAATTATTCTGTACTAAATGCAGTTACATCAGAAGTAACTTTAATTAAATTACAGTAACTAATAGTAATGCATTACACCCAATACTGATTGTGAATTATAATTCACAATCAGTCATTTATAATTCATTGTGATTATAACATTCAAAAGAACAGTATTTATATAAATTTTAAATTAAATATAAACCTTTTGTAACATTTTAAATATCTTTACTGTTAATTTTGATCAATTTAAGATGTCTATGCTGAATAAAAGTGTTAATTTTCTTTCTTTTTTTGTAGCCAATTTTGCCAGTGAAATATTAATTTGCTTCACACTGTCTCATAATATTGGTTACTATTAAACCCCCGCATATGCAACAGTATCCAACTCTGTAAGTTACCTACTTATTTGCATAAACTGTGACACATCACTTCAAATTGTTAACTCTCATTGAATTGTACTTCCAGACTATATTCTGCCAGACTTCAGCTTTTCCCATGTCAGGTCATATTACAAGTCACTCAAATGGCCTGCCTGAGTGGTTTCATTACCAGAAATAGCAACAATATGCACCAGACTTGTCGCTGACAGGGATTTTTTTGTGTGTATGTCTGTGTGTGTGTCTGCACGTGTCTTTCTCAGGTAATTCACTTCAACCAGTCACGTTATTTGCGACAGGGAAGCTGCAGTGTATCTGTCCAGCAGATTGAAAGCTGTCATTGCTTCTTCATGCCTTTTGTCCACATTAAGTTGATGACGAAGGTAATGTTGATGCTATCATCCACTGTATGTTTTACAGGACATAACGGTGCATTAATAAGTCACTGGCGTTCACTGACACGCTACTGTATTCAAATGTAATGGCTTGTATGGAGCTGCCTCTTGCGTCAGTGCCATCGGAATGAGTCCTGATGCTACATTGTGCTCTTTTTATCTGTTCTTCCTCAATCAGCAGATTGAGATATTATCTGATAGAAGAGAAACAAGTGCTAATCCTTCGGTTTATTTGTTCGTCACTAGTTGCAGACCACCCTTGAGGGGGTAGGCTACCTCTCAAAGTAAACGCACATAGCGTCAGCACTGCAGGATGGTTGCTAGCTAATCTGGCAACAGTTTAACAGTTTAGTGGTATAAATTGAGTAGATTCATGTCACACTTAATATTTAGCAAGTGTTGCCTTCATTGTTGTATTTAATCAGCTGAAGGGGCATTTGGTAGCTTGGGTCATTTATATTGAGGAATTTTATGCTCAAAATGTTAATGAAATAAGTATTTAGTTTTTAAGATTAAAATAAAAGACATTGGATACTTAACTATAAGAATATTAAACTGTAAATGTTTTAAAGCCTTTTTGTTAACTTCACTCATTTCAAGCACATGCCCTTTTGGAGCTTCAAGTCATGTCAAATCAAATTCATATTAAAGGTTTGAACCAACAAGAACCACACTACAAGAGCGGGAAACTCAGGATTTTCGGTCACATTTTGAAGTGTGCAATTAAAGTGTGTATTATAAATGTAATTTTTACAAAAAACACATTTACATTTAAAGGCACAATATGACATTTTTAGCCACTAGTGGTAATTTATTCAAAACAAAGGTGTACATTTACATTTATGCATTTTATCCAAAGCGTCTTACATTGCATTCAAGGTACACATTTACATTTAGTCAGTTCTTGCTTTCCCAGCGAATTGAACTGAATTGAATTGAGCTACAGGAAAGCCAGGTTTAGCTTGATGATGCCTTGATTTTGCGTAATCCTCGGAGCTGTTGTCTTCACATCTACAGCCGGTGAAGAAGAATCATGGGTCTCAGGCAGTTATCCTATTCATTGATTAGCTAATGTATTAAAGATTTATTAAAGTTACTTTAGTATGAAGCAGGGTGGGGCTGAGAGCTATGGGAGAGGAACGAGGCCGCTGGAGCGATTGCTAATGAGAGATATGCGTGACACGGCTCGAGAACAGAGGAGCTTTTATTATGTCTCAGGCGACTCTTCCGCTCATACATTTGAGTGTGTTGAAGTTATGTAATAATTTTACTCTGTGTGTTGCTCGACGGCTACTATAAGACGCTTATTGCACACTACAGGGAGCTAGATATTAGGCATTGTAAAAACGTGGTACTCACGGTAAATCAAGAAAACGAGATTTAAACAATAAGCATTACATTTGAGATATATAACAATGATTAGTTTTCTGTCCATGAATGTATCCAAACAGTTGGTCACTTGTCTCATAAAACACAACATATTAAAGCGTCTGGTTTTTATTGTTAGTACAAAAGTCAACAAAATATACAACATAATTCAACAAAATATATAACATTGTTCTAGTGGTTTTTGGATATTTGAATCCAAATATCACTTAGAAGATGCTTTTATCTAAAGCGATTTACAAATGAGGAGAGCAATAGAAGCAGTCAAACCAACAACAGGGCAACAATCTGCAAGAGCTGTGACTAGTCCCAGTTAGTTTAGCATAGTACACATAGCAAGTTTTTTTTTTTTTTTTAATTGTATAGTAAGTGTTAGTATTAAAGGTCCTGTTCTTCGCGATTCCATCTTTCAAACTTTAGGGAGTGTGTAATGTTGCTGTTAGAGCATAAATAAAACCTGTAAAATTACAAAGCTCAAAGTTCAATGCCAAGCGAGATATTTTATTTAACAGAAGTTCCCTTTCAAAGCCTACAGCGAACGGCCGGTTTGGACTACAGCAGGGATGTAATGACGTCACTAGAACCGTTTGTTGACTAACCGTTGACTAACGTCACTAGAACAGTTTGTTGACTAACCTTGACTGACCCAGTTTGTTGACTAAAAATTAACATTTGTTGAAAAACAGGCAAAAAAGGGGGCGTGGTCTTGTTGCTCTCCCACGTGGAGAAGAGCGCGCATTCAGCGCTTGCATCTCCCCGTTATGGTAAGAGGCGGGACCTTTCCGGGCAAATTGCGCTAAGCTGCTGTCCAATCACAACACTGGAAGCGCTGGCCCAATCAGAACTCGTTACGTATTTCTGAAGGAGGGACTTCATAAAACAAGGAAATCATCAGGCCGTTTTTAGGACAGAGGAAACAGCGCTGTACAGATAAGTCAATTGTGTGAAAAATACTGTGTTTTTTTGCATGCGAAACGTGAGACAGTCTATAGTTTATATTATAATTATGTCTTGCACATTTCTGTATGGCTAAAAATGACAGAGTAGCTATTGTGAGTTGTTCCTGCTGTCGGGGCACCTTTGTCGGACAAGAAACAATATAGCTATAGCCTATTTATGTTCAAAGCTAGGCTGTTTAGATATTAGCCTATAATATTATTGTTTTAATTTCATATGTTGATTAACCCTTGTATGGTGTTCGGGTCTGTTGGACCTGTTTTCCTTTTTTATCGAAAGAAAAATTATATGATTAATTATTTTTGGCCTTGGCTCATTTTCTGTGAGGAATATATATCAGAACACATTTTCAATGACCACGCACTGTACCCCCCCCCCCCCCCCCACACACACACACACATTTATATTACACACAGGATGTTCGGGTCCACTGGACCCGAGGCTAATAAAAGTGTGGGAATTGTAGGTCCTGTGCAGGGGCGTAGCACCAAATTTTGGGCCCTGGGTACAAACCATCTTGCTGGGCCCCCGTACCATGTATGTGTATGTATAGAAAACTGACTTCTAAGGCCCCCCCCTGCCTCGGGCCCTGGTTACTCAGTACCCTTTATCCCCCCAGTCCCACGCCCCTGGTCCTGTGTACCTTTACTCTGTCCTCCTCCTGTCAGGGCTGCTGTTAGTGTGTGTGTGTTCATGTATATGGTTTATGAGGACACAAATGTGTATAATGACATGGAAATTACAACGTAAACATGGTTTATGACGATATCTGTGTCCTCATACTAAAACATACTAAATGGTGTTTTTTGAAATTCCAAAAATGCCAAAAGTTTTCTGTGATGGGTAGGTTTATGGGTATGGTTAGTTGGGGGATAGATTATACAGTTTGTACATTAGAAAAACCAGTATGCCTATGGAGAGTAACCATACACCACATATCCAAGTGTGCATGTGCATGCGTGTCTGTGTGTGTGTGTGTGTGTGGGGGGGGGGGGGGGGGGGGTTTGTGTGTGTGTGTGCATGCGTGTGTGTGTGTGGGGGGGGGGGGGTTGCATGTGTGTCTGCGTGTGAGAGAGATTGTGTGTAAGTGTTGTGTGTAAGAGTAGCTACAAGAGTGAGTTTTGTTTCTACCCCTGCCGTTCCCACACAATTGCAATTCTTAAATGTGATCTAACAAAGGTACAGAGAAAATATTAACCATGTATGCTATTTATATTGCTTGTAATTGGGATGAAGTAAACATCTGGTGAGTAGTTTAACATAACATTTTTGATTTTGTTGAATTAAAAACCCAAAAATGCAGCGGGTCCATCAGACCCACGAACACTGGCTGAGTAACAAAAATATGAACACCACACAAGGGTTAAGGAAAGGGAACAGCAAGAGTAAGATGCTGACTCCACGGCAGGCCTCTTAACTGGGGATTTGTCACCACATTTTTTCAACCAGTAATTTTCTTTTCGTCTGTACCTCAGCGCTGAAAACCAATGAAATAAGTTACTCGACAAAAGTGCATTATTGTTAGGCTACTTGCAACAGTATTCTTTGACAAAAGCTGTCCAATCCATTACAATGAATGTTTTTAGTAATCAATAAAAATGTTGTACAATCCACCTGCCACTGAGGCTGGTATACATGGCAAAGTCACCCGCCATTTTGAAAAAGTACCCGCCATTGTCTGGTGGCGGGTAATAATTTCCCACGCTGTGTATCACGCATATCATTTTTGTAATCTTTATACTGTACACTTACAATGTGTATTATTGATTTGCATGATGTGTTGTGAATCAGGCAGAAAATTGTGGAACGTTTTCCTGTGCATATGAATAATCCATGTACTTATCAGGGACTGAGACTCACTGTTTTCAGACGGGTCTCGCTTTGACATTGGTTGGAGAAACAAACACCCTAGTCCTGCCCCAAATGTATGCCATTGGTTGAACCAATGTTTGTGAGATGTGCAATGTTTTAATAGCCTCACAGAGTACCAATGTCTTCTTTCTAAAGAAATCAGTCTTTGAATGACTGACTTGTAGTTGTCTCTTGAACTACAGTAGGTATTTTAAGCTAAATAAGAAAAAAACATATACTGTATATATGAAAAAAATCACTTATAAGAATGGATATATCAGCTTACTGTCTACTAATGTGAACAAACATCTAAATGTAGATGCTATTTTATAATACAGTGCTATGAGCTGTCATTTTCATGCCATGCGAGGTAAAGCCTTTCTAAAATAGAGGCTGTGAGGTCATTTGTGTTGGTTTATGTGATCTCTCACGGTATTGGGCCATAAATAAACACAATCCGATGATATACGACCAAACTGGCATTTGCATTCAAATTGAAGATACTATCCTGACGGCATGCAAATAGAGCAGGAGCTCTGTGATGTCATACAAATATCTGTCAGCAATGTGCTCATCTTGACAACACAACTCATCTTGTGTTTGTTTATATGGTTTCCCAAAAGCCCTGCGTGAACAAACTCACATATCGGGCATCGCAGATCACTTGAGCTTTGTTCGCATAATTAATAACTGATAAATAAGGAAACATGAGTGTGTAGTTACATCTGCTTGGCATTTAGCCATGTGTTTTTATTAGTAATACATAGTGGCTCTGTTTCAGTTGGCTGAGCACCTGGTTGGCAATCTTGATTTCCCATATATCATCTGCGGTGGTGCTATTCGATGCCGCGATTGTATTTGTCTTGGACATTGTTCTAGCTTTGATCATGAGCAGCTGTAATTATTTGGCCCCGCACTTTCCGCAGGAGACAGCCGGTGCAACAGGAGAAGGCCGTATGTGTGTGTGTGTGTGTGTATGTGTGAACACAATCCCAAACAGACCGGGTACAGTGCAGGACTTAAGTAGAGGATAAATAGCCCAATTAAATACCTCCTTTATGGTTTTCATCAACAATACAGTTGGCTGGTATTGTGCAACACTCTTTAAGTCTGTGAATGAAGGCGGATACGTAAATGAATCAGTGGAAATTGAAGCAGGCCCGCCCTCCCCCTGTCAGGTCTTTCATCCTCAGGTCCCGAAACAAAAATAAACACATGAATTAAACCTGAGAGGTGAATGAGAGGGAATTGTTCATTTATGGATTCCGGAAAAACAGGAGCAATCGGGACGGAAAACAAGGGTGATTTCATTAAACTCCAAAAACCGCACATTTGACCCCTCCCTACAGCTCAACTATTGTAAGGAGCAAACAATGGAGCTTTTTGTACCCATTTTTTTAAATAGGCATTTTAAATAAATATACAGGTTAAAACAGACCTAGTTCTATGTTGACAAAAATATTTAAGATGAAAACTTTCATACTATACTAAATACTATGCACATGCATATGGTATTAATGTTATCTGTTTATCAGATTGAATTGAATAGGATAATATTTGATATAAAACAAAGACGCATATTCCACAAAGAAATTATATTCCATTCTTTATCAAAAACATGAAGTGCATTAAATATTACATCACGTCAGTTCCCAGTTCGTCTTTCCCCCCGGTTTCACAGACGAGGCTTAAGATAATCCCAGACTAAAATGCATGTTTGAGGTGTTTAACTGAAGTAACTCTCCCTGGCATATCTTAAAATATGTCAGTGCCATTGTTTTGTCTCAAGATTCACACCAGTAGCCATGTTTATAAAAGCTACTTGAATTTTGTAATGAAACTAAGGCCTAATCCTGGCCTTATCTAAGCCCTGTCTGTGAAACCAGGCTATAGTGGGGTTTTTGTGTGTGTGTGTGTATGTTTTTTATGTAATTAAACATTTCTGTCTTTTCCTGCTATTTTGATATTTTCTCTATGACTAATTACAGGGTTATATTCTCAATAATTCTATACAGAGTTTAAGACTGCTTTGGAAAATCTGTGATGTTTGTAAGTCTTGGAACAAACCCTAAAATATGCTGATTATGAAAATCTCTAATATTTTGTATTGAATCAATACTGAAAGCTAAACTGACAGACTTTAACTAGTGGTCTCAGATTTTTTTAACTGTACTGTGCACCCTAACAATGGCGCAGTAGCGATTGCAATTGATTTCTTGTCTTTTAGTGCTTCAGGAGTTACCAAAGACTCCATTTGATCTGCGTTTGGTAGACAGCCGCCCGCCCTGAAGTTCAGGTAATCCATGAGTTCCCCAGGGAGCTTCAGCAGGAGCTAGACTGGCCTATAGCTCTACTCCTGATATCCTGACTTTTATAGTTCACTGAGATTCCTCTATCCTCAGAGCCAAAGCCAAATGTGGGCTCTTTTTTTTTTACAAGTTTTTTTATAGCCTTTTATGAGTTATAAGTAGTATCGCATGTTTCCATTTCCATTGTCCAGAAATTCCAACAAAACACACATCTCTATAAATCAAGCACAATGAATCCCCAAGCAGTTTTGTTGCTGCCCTACTAGTTTAATCCTGAGCCAATTTTCAGAGTTTAGTGGAATGCAAACTCACTTTATATCGGACAGTTTTAATTAGCAATGACTGCGGAAAAGACAAAGACACATTTAGCTTTGGAATCTCACTTCATGATAATCACACTCTTGGAGGACAGTCAGAAACCATTTATTTCCCCTCCTTGTGTCGCCCCCTGACATTTTAATTTCTCTTGGCCACAACCTGACGAGATATATTCAGACTTCAGTCCTCAATAATATGGCTTCGATGGCTCTAGTTTATTGTCCATTATTATTTTGTATAAAATCCAAAAATGCTTATTATTCATTTAAATAAATATATAACATATTAGTTGTCTCAGCAGGTTTCTAAGCTTGTAATTTTATAATTGTATTCTTTGTACACTGCAAAAAATTGTTTCAACGTAGTGTTTGTTGAGTTTATTCAACTCAAATATCACTCAGTCCAACTTCACTTTTCAACACTCAAAAAAATGATACGTTGGATTTACGTTTTTTTTTTTTTATCTCAACAGGTTCCACGTAATTGGGTTATGTTGAATTTAATTAACATTTTTTATTTCGGTAAACATAATTTTTTTACGTAAAGTTAATTAAATGCCATTTAGTTAAATCAGGTTAACATTCTTAATTTTGTCCAAAACTATTAAGTTTAATTACTCTGAAATGAATATATAAAAAAATAAAACAAGTAATCCAGTTTAATTGATTATTTTTATTTAGTGAAATGCTATTTTGTACAACATTTAAAAAACCTTTTACGTTGCAAGATTGTATTGGCTAGATGGTTTAGTTACATCCATGGCATGCCCTAAGTAGCTGTTTTTAATTATTAAAACAACTTTAATTGTTATTAGCAGGTCCTGACCCCAAGCTCATGCTCTACACTTCACCATAATGGTAACGTCCAAAAACACTAACATAACACAAACTTTTAAATACCAATATAACGAACCCTTAAACATTAAAAAGTCTCTCCATTTTCTCATCTTGTTAGAAATGCATAAAATAGCACTTTATTTAAACATTTACTCTCCAAATTCAGCCCATTTGCAAAGCATGATGGGAAATGAAAGTCCTGTTTAATTGGGTTACTTGATTGAAACATGTTATTTAAAAATAAAAACATCGAGTTATGTCAAAGAGTAACAGTTTTAAGTCAGTTTAACATGAATCAATTACATTTGAACCAGAAACCTCATATTATGGTGTTAAATCAAGATGAATTGCTTAAATAAAGTGAACAGCATCATAAGTTTGAGTGAAGTTGATTACACTAAAAATGTTTAAGAAGCACAATTACTTTAAATTGACAGTGTAATTTATAAAATCAACTCTTGTCGTACCACCTTTTTGAAGAAGTGTGTTTCTTCATTGAACGACATACTCTTGTATGACTTTCTAATTTCTACAATAAAAGTCAATGGGGTCCAATATTGTTTTGGATTTAAAAAATAAATAAAAAATTATTCAAAATATCATCTTTTGTGTTCCATAGAAGTCGTACAGGTTTTAAACAACATGAAGTTGGGCAAATGATGACAGAATTGTCATTTTTGGGTGAAATATCTCTTTTATATTCTAATTCAATTTGAATATTTGATATTCTATATATTTTTTTGTATTGTTTTATATACTCTTTCATTCTTCTTATTTCAGATGTTTCTTAAATTCATTATGAGAAATAAAAATGGTATAACTTGGATCTTGGATCAGTATGATGAGAGATTGGAGAGAACGTTCTCTGTTTGCATATATTTTTAGTCTGTTCAGTTACACCCAATTCTAATATAATTGGTCCAATGTTTTTGTAAACTTTCATAGTTTCTTAAATGAATGTTTTTAATTCATAGTTGCATGCATCAACCAGCTTCTGCGCGGAGTCGGGACAATGCCGTCTGCCAAGGAACATGGTCAAATTCTGCAACTGGCTCTCAGTTGAATTCAGTTGTCATATTATATTATTTTGTACAACTACTTGACTTTAAATAACTCCAAACAGCACCAACACAAACCTTTACAGAGACCCATGGCTGTTCTGCTCAGTGATCTATTCATAAACACACACATTTGTGTAATGCTTTTTGCATTGGTGCGGTCGTGTTTGTGCTTAATTGATTGTGAAGTGTTGCAACATGAGTATTTTATTCAATTTAATAATAAAGAATAACATACAGGTGCATTCACTGAAGGGTGACGGTGTATCAACATACATTTAAACAAAGAGTTTAATTTGAAGTTTCATGTGAGATTTATTTGGCCCTCAGAGACATGCCTGAAGACACAGAAGATGGGAATTTTACTGGGAAGTGTGTTCGGCTAAATGACAGATGTTTTTTCTATGCCTGTAGATCGGAATGTCCATTTATTCACTTTCTGAAGACAAAATTCCAGCTAAGTGGCCAAGACCTCTCGGCATATGAATATGAAAAGAAACGCGTCCAGCATGCGTGATGCATCAGCCCTCAATGACTCCCCGGAGACATTTCAAAGTATCATCTACAGCCCGAATCAAGGTAACAAATGTGGTTCTGTATCACGACTATGTGGTTCTCTGCCAAATGCATCCAAATCAACGTTTTATTTGCGTCATGATTTTGGTGGAGTGGGACAACACAATTAAACGGTCTTTCGGACCTCCATGAAGTGTAACATCTGTGATGTAAACACTCTGTCCCACTGAATCACACTTATTATAAGGGGACATTGCAGTCCTGCCTTTTGTAAGCACTCTGTTACTGTTGGAGTGGGTTATTTATGTGAGAAATTGCTGTGGTATTACTGACACTATCCCCTTGTGTATATTTGGGGGAGTCTGGATTCCACCTCTGCTCATTTACACCTAATCATTCTTTAGTGTGAAAATCAGGCAAGTTGGAAAGGCAGATGGAACATATTAAAATATACTGTATAAACGCGCACACACACACACACACACACACACTGCTAATGCTTGTCAGAATGACAGTGGGCATTCTCCATGCACATGGATTTCATTTGCGAAGCTTAGAGTCGACAGATTTCTACATGATTTTTTTGACTCCTTTAAAACTTCCATTTTGTTGTCATGCCAGTGAACTAGGGCGTCAAGTGGGATCTAGTTTTTCCGGATACACTTTCAAGGACCATCCCAACAAATCTTCAGGTAGTCAATGTATGTGAAAAAGGATACGATACAATGATGTGAAACACGGTTTACTTGTATATGGTGTATATCATAGTATTGCATTCATATGGATCATACAAATGCTTATTTTGATGAAAATTTGAGCGCTCTGTATTTAGTAACACTCATGCTTTATCTTGTGCACAGATAATCTTGAGTGAATGTGTAAAAAATGAAACATTTATTAATTCATCATCAGCAACTAATAATGAGTCTATCTGATAGATTAAGTCAAAAATGAATTGCTGTTAATTAAATGTAATTTGTGTATTAAAGCCTTATCAACATACAGTATTAACCTATAGTGTGAATGAATGTGTTAATTACCACAGTGGGTCAAAGCCATGTATTTCAACTTCAAAAAGTTGGGGGGGGGGGGGGGGGTTGACAGTTTCAGTCAATCTTATGTCAATCTTGAGTACCTATAGAGTAAAAACGAGCGCCTGGAGGCGTATTGAGTGGGCGGAGCTAAAGAATGACGAGGGCGCAAAGCGGTGACGTCCTCAAGCGTGGAGAAACTCATCGCTATCGATCTCAGCTAATATATATATGATCCAGAATCAAATCTGAGGCTGAAATAAATTGAACAGGAGAAACAGCAACAGCAGGACGTCCGTCTCTGTGGTATGTACTGTATTTAGTGGCCTGTCAACATTTGCGCTTGTTTACTCGCAGTTTATGAGGACATGATTCGGTTTATGGACTATTGTATGCGACTAAACCTTAGCAGTAGCAAGCAAAGCGGTTTTGCACGTCAGACTAGTGTAACGTTATACAGAGAACAACAATGGAGTAACCGTTAGCACATTTGAATGACGAAGCACGCGATCGTGTCGTTTACTGATGTTTACTCACGCGACGGTAGCCAACAGCAGAGACATTTGAAGCAGTTTTACTCACCGGCTGCTTCCAAAGCAGGACCGAACCTTTATCGCTGGGACCGCTCCGTCAAAAACACACTTCTTTGGTATGATTTGGTGAAGTCCTGTGACAGCAGTGACCGTGGAAATCTGCAATGTTGTGAAGCTTCCCGTCATTTCTGCGTTCAAATCGGTTCAAATGGACTGCATTTATATAAATGGACTGCATTTATATAGCGCTTTTATCCAAAGCGCTTTACATTTTTGCCTCACATTCACCCATTCATACACCGACGGCGATGTCAGCCATGAAAGGCGCCATCCAGCTCGTCGGGAGCAGCTGGGGTTAGGTGTCTTGCTCATGGACACTTCGACACTTGGTCAGGTGGAACCGGGGATTGAACCACCAACCTTCTGGTTTGTAGACAACCTACATGAGCCACTGCCACCCCGGAAATGCAGCGCTGCCTTCCCGGAATGCTGTGCTGAAGCGTTGAAGACGCTTGATGTCACCCATAGGAATAAAGTGGAGCACGGCGCGTGACATAAGTCTTCACGGACGAGTGGATCTGCACCTGAGAGAGTGTTTACGGCGTGCATTTCCTCTCTCGCTCTAGTCACGCGCGCGCGCGCGCACCCTACCGGGAGAAGAGCCCGTACAGCTCATACAAGGACCTTCCGCTCTATTAACGTCAAGCCGAGCCGTACTCGAAAAAAACTCTCCGAAACTTGTGATAAACCGGAAGGAGTATTTTTGACAAAGAAATACTCCATCAAACGTCCAACAGTAGTTTTTGAAACTTTGTCTATGTTTAGGATGGGAATCCAAGTCTTTAACAGTGTAAAAAGCTCAGTATGCATGAAACAGCATTTCACCCCCCCACCCCCCCCACCCCTTTAATCATTAGCTAATGATTTGCAAAGATATCATTGGCCCTGTTTACCCCTGGTATTAAGATGCGTTTTGGTCAATCGGGTCACAAGTGGACGACGCTGAATACAGGTGGAAACAGGGTCTAAATCATCTTAAGCTTGTCCACTTTTCACCACTTCCAAAGGTAAACACATTTCACTGGATTGCTTCATGGTCAAACATTCATGTGGGCAAATGTGTTCGAAAAGAACGCCCACTCTCTGCCCACCGACCTAATGGGAAGCGCGCTAGCCAAACGGAATTGAAACTGTGACGGCTGAAGAGCCAAGTTTCTGATCTGATCAACCAAAACGCATTATGGAATGACTTTTAACTCCTTGTTAAGTAATATGGCATTTTGGTTTCGACACAACCATGATTCTACTGTATCAGATTAATTGGTGCATCCAGTTGTTAACGGCACATGAATATATGTCTGGTTGAAGCTTAGGGTCTAGGATTCAAAGGCACTGAGAACATGTGGCGGGGCACTGCTGTTTCGTTACACCGTGAACATGCCACAGGACAAAAGACAGTTGACTCGTTATAATCAGCGAGACAGTCTACACTGGATGCGGTGCAACATTGCACGACACATCAAATCTCTGACAGTTAACTGATACCTCAATCTCTTTCGGACGTACTCCAAGTGCTTGCGCTACTTCTGACATGAAGCACCAATTGATTTGCAATGGTCTGCTACGACCAGTGTAGACAGCTATTGCGGCACAATGCGATGGCGATCATGTCCACTGTAAAGACGGCGTAACAGCTGTCAATAGTTCAGATTCTGATGTGCTAATATTTGTATGAAGCCGAATTTCCCTGTCTTATAAACACATTCTCTGACATTACATTCACTGTGCAACTCTTCTACAGTCCTCTATCCACTTTAGTGGGGATGTTAACCATAATGACATAAAGTGTTGGGTAAGTTACTCTAAAAAAAGTAATTTAGTACTATCTACTAATTACAGCTTAAACTGTAATTAGATTACTGTACTAATTACTCTCTCTAAAAAGTATTCAATTACTTTTCTATTATTATTACAATTATTTCTAATCTTTCTAGATCAACCTCAACCAGTTGAACAATACAAGGATAGACATGATACTACTCTTTTAATTTTTTCAAATAAACAATATTGCATAAATTATTCTTGAAATAATCATTAAATAATGATTAATTAAAGCAGACAACTGGAAGTTGAAATGCATGGCTTCAACACAGTGTTGATTAACTCTTAAATACATACTTTGGGTCTTTAGTTATTTTAGCATTCCTTAAAGGTGTCATGAACTGGCTTTTTTTCTTTTTTTATACTGTTGTCTGAGGTCAATTAATGATGATCGTGTGTTTTTTACATTCAAAAACATCATAGCTAATAATAGGCTATTTCCTACACTGGTTTTGAGGCTCTCTCCTGAACGCTGGGTTTTGATTGGCGTGACGCACTGGAGACTTGGAAGTAAACACCCACGGCTAGGATTGGATACCAGGAAAGTTTTATATTATCACAGCAGGTACGTGTTCGAAATATATCTGGGTCACTAAAGACCAGAATATGTAATAGCCTAACGATTGGCGAAACATGCATTTTAGAGTTTAACACGTTAATTTACACTATTCGTTAATATTGTATGTTGATAAGGATTGCATACATGACACAATTAATTAATGAAGACTCTTTATTAGTTGATATTGCTAATGCAGTAATCAATAATGAATGGGTTAGTTCTTCATGAGTCCTTTATTAACTCATTAACATTGATACACTAACATTAAGGATTAATTGTGCACAAGTTAAGCATAAATTACTGCATATTAGTTTTGTAAAGTGACCCAATATTTTTATTATGAAGTAATCCGTATTATATTACATGCGGTCTATAAAAACGTTGCTGCAGCAATTGGGCAGTCGCTTTATGTCTGCCTTATGAGATTGCGGACTCGCACTCTTTCATGAAAACGCAACTGACGCCATATTGTGTAATCAATTTGTAGGGTTGCACTTTATTTTACAGCACTTGTGTGTACTTACAGTGTACGTGATACTGGGTAATATAAAGTAACTACAAGGGTTAAGGCTAGGCTTAGGGGTAGGTTCAGGTTTAGTACCTATTGGCCAGTTATTGTAATAATAACTATAAGTACATAGTGTGTAAATGGGGAACATATTTAACATGTAAAATAAAGTGCTATAAGCAAATGGTTTAATACACTGTAATTGACTCCTTTTATTCTCAGTGGAAGTTTTAAGATAATTCACAATCACAGATAAGTTTATAAAACGGTTTTGAATAAAATCTACATTCTACAATGTGCGATTAGTCTTAAACTCATGATAGAATGGGCTCTGGACTCATGCCAGTGTAGGTTTTCTTTCAATGCCTTGAGGAAGTGGCTGTTGAATAGATTTTCAATGTACTTTGGGTTTGCTTAAGGTATTACAGAGTTCTATGAGGCCTTTTGAACTGAAAATAAAGAAGTGTTTCCTCACTATTCAGACAAATTACATTTGATCTTGTCTGTTTCCTTTCTTTTCAAATCCCTTTTAAGTTGCCTGTTAAGTGAGGGAAGGCCAAAATTACTTTCTTGGTTGAGCTGAAAGGCCTAAACCATATAGAGCTAATATACACACAAAGGCCCAGCTGGTGGGTTTGACTCTCACTTTCTTAACATATATGAGGACTGAATAGACTGTTTTAAAGGGATAGATCACCCAAAAATAGAAATTCTGTAATTTATGGTACCATTGCAACCATTGTGACTGTTTAGCAAATAGGGCTCTCTTCTGTCAAAAAAAAAAAAAAAATGTATATATTTTTTTTTTACTGAAAATATCCACATCACTCTTCATGTTGCGCTAGGCTTAACGGCATTGATACCATCATTCCATGTCTGGTGAATGATTGCGATGCACACCAGTTATAGGAAAGCATGATTTTCAGTGAATAACAATTAAGATTTTGGTCTCTCACACAAAAGCTATCATTAGAAGACGGGGATTATAATGCAATGTTGAGATCGATGGTTCTCCCCTGTCGAAGACAATACTCAAAGGCACTTCTATAAGGTCATATGGAAGCTGGTTTCCACCATAGAATACAAATAAAAGGGTAAAAGCACATTTTTTATCTCAATTCTGTGGGAAAATTCGGTATTGCGAGTTAATAATATACATTTTAATTCTTAGAATTGCAAGACAAAAAGTTGCAATTAGCATTATTATTATTTGTATTCCATGGTGAAAAGCTTCAATAGATAGCCTATATACTTCTATTGTATAAAACATAATTAAACTAAAAAATAAAATAAAAAAAGTTTGATATTGTACATTTTTTATGTTAATTAAGATTTTTAATATAACTAAATTTAAATCACACTGTAAAGAAATGTGTTGGTTTTTGTTGGTTTAACTTAAAAAAGTAAGTAACCTGGTTGCCTTAAAATTTTGAGTTTTTTGAAATTAAAAATTTGAGTTGATACAATGAAGGAAATTTGTTTAATAACAGAAACTCAAAATATTATTGTATCTGAACCACATAAAAAATGTGATAAATCATGAAAATAGCACTATTTGGCATGTTTCACTGCATCATCAGAAATAAAACACACACAATTACCCAATATGCTTACAAAATCTTTTAATAATATTTTAATAAAGGTTGCCGAATCTCAAAAAAATTTCATTTTATTAACTCAAAATTTTAATCTCAATGAACTCAAAATTTTAAGGCAACCAGGTAACTTTTTTCTAAATAATTTTTTACAGTGCATTTTTAAACTCATTGAGGCCCTCTGGTTGAGAATCACTGGCTTATATTGTGTTTTTTTGGCCCTTTTCTGAAGACTGACAGCCTCTGGGTACTGTAAATATTATGTGGTGAATAAGTTAGGACAGCATTTGTTTTTACATCGCTTTAACTTATCAAAATAAGTTATGCATTTTTCAGTTAAACATTTTTTAGCTGTAGTTGAAGTTGAAATGACTTAAAAAGACAAGTTGATTGTACTTTGATTGTAAGTTGATTGTTGGAACTGCTTACAATTCTTAGAAAATACCCTTTATTCTTTTGAAAAAAAGTAGCCTAATCGCAACCAGAAAGTTTAAAAGAAAGGAAATTAAAAAAAAACATCAATTCCTCTTATCTTCACTGTTTCACCCAGAGTGTTAAAAGCTATTGCAACATTTAGTCCAGCATATGGTTACAATATGCTATGCGCCATCACACGCAGTTTAAAATACGTCTCAGTATATGGTTTTACTATTTTGTCATTTGAATTTAATTGCATTAATATATGTCTTCCAATTTAGTGTGTGGCTAATATGAATGTGCTAATTTACTTTTTAGCTCCTCGAACCCAGCCTAGGCGTCAGACTGCAGTCTTCCCTGTTGAGAAGCCAAACTTCATTAGACGGTGTGTATTTATGTTCCAGTGTTTATTAAATGGTGGTTTGAGTATTTTAGTAATGGTACGCTTGCTCATCACTCTTGCTGCCCAGAACTGGTATAGTTAGTGTCCAAGAGCAAGAATGATGGATTTTGATAAGACAGTCTTAATTCCGCTTGGAACATCTCCATGCTTGTTTAAACCCAAACTATTCGCTGCAAACAACATCGATGGCCAATGGTGAAAAGCGGCTTAGAACAGAAGTAGCTGTCATGGCAGCTGAGCAATCCTTCATTTTAGATGCTTGCGGTACGGCAGAGTATGGAACATTTTTCTTTTTAAATGTTACCCACAATTCTTCCTTTTACACCCAGAAGCTCTTCTGGAACCAATTGTCGCCTCAGCAGTGTGTCAGCACCTCTGAAAGTTGTCATCTGACCAAAACTTGCGCTTCCCTCCGGCAGTAAGTGTTCAGATGTCACCCAAGGCAAAATCGCAGCCAGCATAGTAACTCTGTTTCACATGTTAGTCCTCTCACAGTCCACTGCCTTGATAGGCAGCTTTCTTTTAAGGGCAGCACTCTAAACAGCATTAAATGTAAATGGGCTGTTGATTGTATGTAAATGTATCTAAATGTATTCTTCCCTGATGATTTCCTTGCCATATTCTGAACCAAAATTATGAAGAATCTAGCCTGGATGCCAGCCGAACTCAGCCCCGCCCACAACATTTTTAGGCATGGCGGTTCGGTCTGGACTTGATCCATAGAGGAGTGATTATCCCCGAACAGAAACTGTTCAGACCAATGAAATCATCAGGGCAGGCTTTAGATGATGATGGACAGATGATCAACAGTAACGTAATCATCACTTCACCAAAGGGGCTTGGATTATATTTGTTCGAATCCTAAATGGAGAGCTTGTTTATATATGCATTCACCTTCACTATTTCTCTCAGAAATGATGATCATGTTGGGTAAGTACTCTGTGTATCATTAAATTCTTTTATTTTTTTACAACACCAGCAAAGATCGTGTATTCTAGTGTGTGTGCAGACAGGGTTGCCAAGTTTTTACAACAAAACCCGCCAACTACTAGCCCTAAACTATAGCTTCTCGGGGGGTTCTCAGGGGAAAAAAATGGCGTTTGGAGGTTAAAATGTGTGTTATTTTGGCAAGGTTGCCTGCTAAAATTCGCACTCATGGGTCTATATATCACATAACAGTTGCTTTAACCCGCAGAAAGAAAACAACCCGCGGAAAAAAAAAAGCAGCGGACTTGGCAACACAGTGCAGTTGAGCTCTGTTGACATCGCTTCGTTGCTCTGATTGGTTGTAGGTCTGTCCAATTGATGTCTTCCCTGGTTGGGTGGAAACACGCCCCATAATCACAGCCCAATGGAGCAGAATCAGACTCATATTCTGACTAGAATTGAGTATGACCATGTCAGGCTATGAAGAAACTATTTCAAATAAATTATGGTAATTAAACTTTCTATTCATTAAATAATCCTGAAAAAAATGTAAAATTTAATAATCCAGTTAAAATAAAAAAATAAAAATGAAGTGGCTCAACTGTTTTCAACATCAACAAAAAATTACAATAAATGACACCTGAAGACTGGTGGCTGCTGAAAATTCACCTTTGCCAGGAATAATACAATTTAAAAAATATAATAACATAGAAAACATTTATTTTAAATAGAGTGCTTCAGTTCCTGCCTATTTTTTCTGTTTTTAAAGCGCTATAAACCTTGAACCAGGCCAACCAGCTATGAGGTGAATCACAACATCACAAACTTTTATTTAAAGCAAAAAAGGTTTTGAAAATAAGACCAGAATACAAAGGTATAAGACTGTGTACTCAACGGCATTAGTGAGGGGAAAGAACTACAATCCCATGAAGCATTGCAAACGGCATAATCCAATTAAAATGACTTAAAATAATTAAAGTGTAAATCTGCTCATTAAAAATACAAACCCGATTCCAAAAAAGTTGGGACACTGTACAAACTGTGAATAAAAAAAAAGGAGTGCAATAATTTACAAATCTCATAAACTTATATTTTATTCACAAGAGAATATAGATGTCAAATGCTGAAAGTAAGACATTATGAAATGCCATGCCAAATATTGGCTCATTTTGGATTTCATGAGAGCTACATATTCCAAAAAATTTGGGACAGGTTGGAATAAGATGCCGGAAAAGATAAATGTACATATAAGGAACAGCTGGAGGACCAATTTGCAACTTATTAGGTCAAATGGCAACGTGATTGGGTATAAAAGAGCCTCTCGGAGTGGCAGTGTCTCTCAGAAGTCAAGATGGGCAGAGGATCACCAATTCCCCCAATGCTGTGGTGAAACATAGTGGAGCAATATCAGAAAGGAGTTTTTTAGAGAAAAATTGCAAAGAGTCTGAAGTTATCATCATCTACAGTGCATAATATCATCCAAAGATTCAGAGAATCTGGAAAAATCTCTGTGCGTAAGGGTCAAGAACGGAAAACCATACTGGATGCCCGTGATCTTCGGGCCCTTAGACGGCACTGCATCAGGAATGCTACTGTAATGGAAATCACAACATGGGCTCAGGAAATTCTGAATAAAATATTGAAATTTGAAACTTCCACATCATTGCATTCTGTTGTATTCACCCAACTTTTTTGGAATTGGAAGTTTATTTGCAAAATATGCATATACAGGTATAAACCAATATTTCAGTATTTGAAGAGTGTAGGGAGATTAACTCGAACACATTAATTGCAGTGTTGTACGGGAATGGGTGGAGTTAAAGAGGAAATTCTTGGAATGTTTTACTTGTTGCAACTCTCTGATTGGTGGAATTTTCTGTACAGCATCATGGGTAATGTAGTTTTTCACCATGAATTCCACTGTTAAAGGATTAGTTCACTTCAAAATGAAAAGGTCCTAATATTTTACCCCAGCCTCATCCAAGATGTTCATGTCTTTCTTTCTTCAGTCGAAAAGAAAATAAGTTTGAGAAAAACATTTGAGGATTTTTCTTCAAATAATGGTCTTCAATTGCAAACAACGGTTAAAGGTGCAAATCAGTGCAGTTTCAAAGGGCTTCAGAGGATCTGCACGATCCCAGACGAGGAATCGGGTCTTATCTAGTGGTCATTTTCAACAAATAAAAAAAAATAATATACTTGACCTAAATTGCATATCTATCATACATAATTATTTAAAAAAATAAGTTATTAATTAATGTGGGCTGAAAGCTTCAACAGAAGCAAATACCATTAATTAACAACTTTGTAGCGCACATTAGGTCTGTCTCTTGTTAAGATAAGTTTATGACTTACCATCAAAAATCGTGAAAATTTCGGCGACAATAGCCTCGTTGAAAATGGCGTTGTTGCGCTTCAGGCGACCAGAGTTTGAATCCAGACTCGTGGCCCTTTTCCGACCCTGTCCTACTCCTCTCTCTTCCACCTCGCTTCCTGTCCACTCTACTATCCTGTCATAATGAAGGCAAAAATCACCACAAATAGATCTTCCACAAAAAAACAAAAACAAAAATAAAGAAAAGAACCTTCTTGAACCCGACTGTTAAGTCAGTTGTAACATTATCTCACAGTATTAATGATTTTACTTTATGTTGCAGCCTTGGTGGGTTCTTTATAAATAAGTAAAAAAACTTAACATAACATTGTGAACTTACTAACTTTCTGTACAGTTAACACCATTTGCCATCTTGGATGATGATTGCAGTGCATGTTGGGATTTCTTTAATTGCAACGGACCTTAGTGATGGATACCTGTAATGCTGTCTCAGAATCGGCCAAAAGTGATCTTTTAAGGCATCTTTTTTTGCCTACCCTTTGAAACAGTCTTGACTTCAGGAGCGTGCTATGATGGCTCGCTATATTTTCAAACACAGCTCAATTTGTCAAGAAATCTCAAAGGTTATCTTTAAAATATCTTAATCATACAGTACTTCATGCCATCTTATCATGCTAGCTGAGCATGAAATAAGCATCAGCAGAAATGGACACTGGAAGTCAGTACACATGGTGCCTACTGCTTCTGCAATTTCTACATCTCATGTTTAGGGACAATGAGCCATTGTGTGGCAGTTATTCAATCCTCTGCAGCTTGCGAGCTTTGACAGTGAGTGATCACATAAAATGATGTCACTGCAAATGCTTGGAAGCCAAGTACAAAGGAGCACCTTAGATACTGATCTGTGGCCAGATTAATGTGAAGGAGTACAGAGGAAGTCTGTAACAAAAGTCACAGGCGCAATGAATTTACAGAATAAAGCAATTCTGTCCCTTTAAAAGAAAAATGGACTGCTGGTTTGTAATGTCAGCTTTCTCTGAACACTGTACTGAAGTCTTTTTTTTTGTGTGATAATTAGCATGCTAATTAAACAATTAAGAAAATATTGCTGGGTTAAATGGACAAACCCAGAAATTGGGTTGTTTGAATGGGTCCATTCACTGGGTTCAAGTAACCCAATTTCTGGGTGTGTCCATTTTCAACCCAACTTGGGTTGTTTTTAACCCAGAATTTTTTAGAGTGCGATGCTCACAGGGAATGCGCTCCTGAAGAATTCGGAACGCCTGATTTTCTGAAGTTCTACAAATCCCATGCACCTTGGGTGTTCGTTTATTAAATATTTGACTATGCTTTAAGTTACAAATAAGAGTGTTCACCAAAAAATTATAATTCACCAGGGCCAGATTTACTACGATTTAGTACGAGCGAATTCCATCGGAATTTAGCAATTCCAAAAAAGCGCAGATGGGAGATCTCATCTGGGCGTGATCTACTGTCGACGCGCAAGTTAAAGAACACAGACGCAGCCGGATCATCTCCATAATGACCAACGCAATCTAACAAGAGCAGCGCAAATGACCAAATTAGACATGCTTTTTTAGGTTAAATTATGGCACAAAAAAACTGTAAATTGACGAGCGCAAATCTTAGTAAATTACCTCGTGTGATTCATTTAAATACTGTCCTCCCATAAATTTTGCGTCTGAAAGGGAAACTCCTACAAATGCACATGCAATAAGTTCATCTGAAAAAATGACCCTGTCCACGTCTTTCCAGCACTTGTTTTTTACTGTCATACTTTAGTAAATCCTAACAGCAGTTTTTTTTAACAGCAAAAGAGGGTTTGCACTAGCCTGACGTGGTCATACTCAATTCTAGTCAGAATATGAGTCTGAAACTGCTCCATTGGGCTGTGATTATGGGGCGTGTTTCAACCGAACAAGGAAAGACCTCAATTGGACAGATCTACAACCAATCAGAGCAACGAAGCGACGTCAACAGAGCTCAACTGCACTGTGTTGCAAAGTCCGCGTTTTTTTCCGCGGGTTGTTTTCTATGTCTGCGAGTTTAAGCGACTATTATGTGATATATAGACCCATAAGTGCGAATTTTGGCAGGCAAACATTTTACCCCCCAAACACCATTTGTTTTTCGCAGGGACCCCCCCCCCCCATTGAAGCTATTGTTTAGGGCTAGTAGTTGGCGCGTTTTGTTGTAAAAACTTTTAGACAGGCAACCCTGTCTGCACACGCGCTGGAATAAACAATCTTTGGTGTTGTAAAAAATAATAATAATTTGGGTACTTACTTACCCAACATGATCATCATTTCTGAGAGAAATAGTGAAGGTGAATGCGTATACAAACAAGCTCTCCGTTTAGGATTCGAACAAATATAATCCAAGCCCCTTTGACGACGTGGATGATTACGTTACTGTTGATCATCTGTCCATCATCATCTAAAGCCCGCCCTGATGATTTCATTGGTCCGAGTTTCTGTTCGGGGATAATCACTCCTCTATGGATCAAGTCCAGACCGAACCACCTGACCTAAAAATGTTGTGGGCGGGGCTAGGTTCGGCTGGCATCCAGGCTAGGTTTGCACTGGACCAAGCTGCTATTAAATCTGTCCTGTAAAATCCAACAGTTGTTCTAACTAACACGTTTTAGTTAACTTTATTTAATGACTTAACTTAATTGTAAAAATCTAGTAATCTGGATTATTCATATACTATGCCTTTTTGTTTAGAAAACCCAAGTTAAGCACAATTGATTGGTTTGGGTACTATTTTGTCGGACATACAAACAAGTTTTTGAGGTGGGGCAATTCTTAAAAGTATTTCCTCTATTTTCCTCCATTTCTGCAGTTACCTTTCTCTGTTTGCATTCACTGATTTTGCATAGCCATCATAAATCAATCATCAATTGTCAATACAATTTGAGAGGACATCACATAAACTGAATGCATAAATTTATGTTGATTTTTTTTTTTAACTCACCATTATGGTGATCGGTGTTCCCTTTGGTTTGGCATTTGAACATAATTTATATTATTGTAATTATCTTCCTATTGATGCAGTGATGCAACAAGAAGTCACAGTTTTAAATAAAGGGAAGTAATATAATTAATGATATATAACAACTGTCAACAAATGTCATATAATGATCACCTTAAATGATCATCTCGTGAAACGTTTAATTGGATTGATATAATCCCTTTATATTTGTGACGATATCTAGTCACACACAACATTCAGCATGCAAAACACAACAATGGTTTGATCTACAGGGAGTGCAGAATTATTAGGCAAGTTGTATAGTGAACAACAACCATGTTCTCAATGAACACAAAAAACTCATTAATATCAAAGCTGAATATTTTTGGAATTTTTAGTTTTTAGTTTTAGCTATTTTAGGGGGATATCTGTGTGTGCAGGTGACTATTACTGTGCATAATTATTAGGCAACTTAACAAAAAACAAATTTATACCAATTTCAATTATTTATTTTTACCAGTGAAACCAATACAACATCTCAACATTCACAAATATACATTTCTGACATTCAAAAACCAAACAAAAACAAATCAGTGACCAACATAGCCACCTTTCTTTGCAAGGACACTCAAAAGCCTGCCATCCATGGATTCTGTCAGTGTTTTGATCTGTTCACCATCAACATTGCGTGCAGCAGCAACCACAGCCTCCCAGACACTGTTCAGAGAGGTGTACTGTTTTCCCTCCTTGTAAATCGCACATTTGATGATGGACCACAGGTTCTCAATGGGGTTCAGATCAGGTGAACAAGGAGGCCATATCATTAGATTTTCTTCTTTTATACCCTTTCTTGCCAGCCTTGACCTTGCCAGTCAACGCTGTGGAGTACTTGGACGCGTGTGATGGAGCATTGTCCCGCATGAAAATCATGTTTTTCTTGAAGGATGCAGACTTCTTCCTGTACCACTGCTTGAAGAAGGTGTCTTCCAGAAACTGGCAGTAGGACTGGGAGTTGAGCTTGACTCCATCCTCACCCCGAAATGGCCCCACAAGCTCATCTTTGATGATACCAGCCCAAACCAGTACTCCACCTCCACCTTGCTGGCGTCTGAGTCGGACTGGAGCTCTCTGCCCTTTATCAATCCAGCCACGGGCCCATCCATCTGGCCCATCAAGACTCACTCTCATTTCATCAGTCCATAAAACCTTAGAAAAATCAGTCTTGAGATATTTCTTGGCCCAGTCTTGACGTTTCAGCTTGTGTGTCTTGTTCAGTGGTGGTCGACTTTCTGCCTTTCTTACCTTGGCCATGTCTCTGAGTATTGCACACCTTTTGGGCACTCCAGTGATGTTGCAGCTCTGAAATATGGCCAAACTGGTGTCAAGTGGCATCTTGGCAGCTGCACGCTTGACTTTTCTCAGTTCACGGGCAGTTATTTTGCGCCTTTGTTTTTCCACACGCTTCTTGCGGCCCTGTTGACTATTTTGAATGAAATGCTTGATTGTTCAATGATCACGCTTCAGAAGCTTGGCTATTTTAAGACTGCTGCATCCCTCTGCCATATATCTCACTATTTTTGACTTTTCTGAGCCTGTCAAGTCCTTCTTTTGACCCATTTTGCCAAAGGAAAGGAAGTTGCCTAATAATTATCCACACCTGATATAGGGTGTTGATGTCATTAGACCACACCCCTTCTCATTACAGAGATGCACATCACCCAATATGCTTAATTGGTAGTAGGCTTTCCAGCCTATACAGCTTGGAGTAAGACAACATGTATAACGAGGATGATGTGGTCAAAATACTAATTTGCCTAATAATTCTGCACTCCCTGTAAAGTAAATGATCAATTACTGTCATTTTTTAGTTACCAGAACTCTTGTGTAAGTAAACTATACTAAGCATTTTTCAGTACAACATACTATTCCTATTTCACTTTACTTGTTTTTTAAGGAAATACGTTTGCACACTTTTTTAAGTAAGTGTAACTAATTAGATTTATAATGCACTTTCATTGTATGAACAAAACCAGTTAAATCGAATATTGTATGTTTTGCAGAAGAAAAAAAGTCATGCAGGTTTGATGGTGCGTAATGATGTTGAGTAAATGTTGAATTTAAAAAAATAATTTATGTTTAAATGCATTCCACAGGTTTTCACAGTCAACCCCCCCCCCACCCCCACCTCTCCACCCCCCACCCCCACCCCCCCAAAAAAAATCTGTGTGGAAAAGCTTTAGTAGCATAACAAAACACACACAACAGTGACTTCGTGTCTGATCTACATTTAAAAATCGGTCTGTCTATAATCAAAACCCTATTCCTGACAAACCCAATCAGGAGTGTACACTGCTATAATTATACAACAATAATTGCACTCAAGTGTTCTGTTGCATTTCAGCATGCTATTAACATACCGACACGATAGCATTATGCTGTTTTATGGTTGACTGGATTGATTCAGTGGAATATTTGTAAAATCACATCTTATCATGAGAGCGGTTTGGGACCTACAGTATTTAACCATGGTGCATCGTAAATCTAAGCAGATGAACTGGCTCCAAACGGCACCTTCCTGTGTAATATGTTGGTTTCGGTCTACAGCCATATAGATAATAGAAGATGTGCTACTACACTGTAAAAAAAAATTGTTGTTTTTTTGTTGGTTTAATTAAAAAAGTAAGTAACCTGGTTGCCTTAATTTTGAGTTTATTGAAATTAAAAATTTGAGTTGATACAATGAAGAAAATTTGTTTAATAAATAGAAACTCAAAAAAGTATTATGTCTGATCCACATAAAAAATGTGATAAATCATGAAAATAGTACCATTTGGCATGTTTCACTGCGTCATCAGAAATAAAACACACACAATTAACCAATATGCTTACACAATCTTTTAATAATATTTTAATAAAGGTTGTCGAATCAAAAAAAAAAAAAATCATTGTATTAACTCAAAATTTTAATTTAAATGAACTCAATTTTAAGGCAACCAGGTAACTTTTTTTCTAAATAATTTTTTACAGTGTTCTAACTAGGGCTACCAAATATTAGTTGGTTAGAAGAAAATTTGGATTTGGATTGGCTTAGTCGACCAAAATTTGATTGGTCGGTTAGTCGCCGAAAATAATAAATGAATAAAATAAAACCTTATTAAATAAAACGAACGTTACCACTACTGACCCACTCAGAGCGGGATTCGAACGATGGTCTCCAGAGTGGGAGATGGACATCCTAACAAGGAGGCTAAAGACTAGTGATTGTTAGCCTGGATGCCAGCCGAACTTAGCCCCGCCCACAACATTTTTGGGGCTTTAGATGATGAAGGACAGATGATCAACAGTAACGTAATCATCCACATCATCAAAGGGGCTTGGATTATATTTGTTCGAATCCTAAATGGAGAGCTTGTTTGTATCTGCATTCACCTTCATAATTTCTCTCAGAAATGATGATCATGTTGGGTAAGTACTCTGTGTATCATTAAATTATTTTATTTTTTTACAACACCGGCAAAGATCGTGTATTCCAGCCTGATTTCAGCGCGTGTGCAGACAGGGTTGCCAAGTTTTTACAACAAAACCCACCAACTACTAGCCCTAAATAATAGCTTCTCGGGGGTTCTCCGGGGAAAAAATGGCGTTTGGGGGGTAAAATGTGTGTTATTTTGGCAAGGTTGCCTGCTAAAATTCACACTCATGGGTCTATATATCACATAATAGTCGCTTCAATCCGCGGACATAGAAAACAACCCACGGAAAAAACGCGGACTTGGCAACACATTGCAGTTGAACTCTGTTGACATTTGACAATGCGTCGCTTTGTTGCTCTGATTGGTTGTAGGTCTATCCAATTGATGTCTTTCCTGGTTGGGTTGAAACACGCCCGATAATCACAGCCCAACGGAGCAGATCAGACTCATATTCTGACTAGAATTGAGTATGACCACGTCAGGCTAAGTGATTTTGGTTTCTACAAAATAAAAACAGAAATCGAGGGTAACGTGGTTATGATGTGATTAATAAGGTGACTCACTGAAAAAATCCGTTTCCTAGGCTAAAATTTGTGATAAACTAAATAAAACGTGGTGCTTTTCTAAGTGGGTTTAAAAAGGATTTTCAGGCTTGACTTTTTACTGCGCAGAGTCGAAAGTACTCCCAGAAGTGCTATTCCGCTATACATTATAGTTCTCCTTTTTAATCCTCATCCAGCGCCACGTTTTATTTTATGTCACCATACTTGATCGTTCAGCTATTCATGTAACTGTATTTAAATAGGGGAAACGTGAAGGTGTTTAGTAGCTTCTAACTTGATCTCTGTTTGGTACCATAGTGAATGAACTGGGCTTAGTGGGCTAAGCTAAATGCTATCAGATCGTCACCGCGTGTCAGAGAGATTAAGTGCACGCACTGAGACGAGAGAGGTATGTATCAACTCGTCTTAGTTAAGGGAATAACAGTTTAATATGAAAAAGCGGTGGAATATTCCTTTAAATCCAAAAATCTTACATATTGTGCATTTAATACTTTTATTCAGCATGGATGCATTAAAGTGATCAAAAAAGTGGCATTTATAATGTCACAAAAGGTTCCTATTTCAAACAAATGCTGTTCTTTTGGACTTTCTATACATCAAACAGTCCTAAATAAGAAATGTATCACAGCTTCCTAAAAATACTAAACAATTTGTCTGTTTTCAACATTGATAAGAAGAAATATTTCTGTGTGAGCGTAAGAGACTTCTTTCAAAAACATAAAAAATCTTACCGCCCCAAAACCTCTAAATGGCAGCATACATGGAGGGGAAAAAAGTAGCTTCTTCAGGGGCTGTTTTCAAAGTCTAAGACCACATGAGATATAAATGTAGGACACATTGATGCCTGAGAACACTGTTAAAATATGCAGCGCTGAAATCCAACTGTGTGCAATTCAAGGAAAAACCCCACTTTATGGATTCAAGATCTTTAAGGATAACTCATAGAATATTTCGCAATATCTGGCACTTAAAGGTGACTTACGTCTCATTGAATCTTCAAAGCCTGAGGCGTAGTCGTATTAACCCAGATCAGGCTGCTTGGGCTTGAGTCAGAGACTGTGCCTTTAAGGCTGTAATTTAACAGCAGCTTCCCTTCATGTGGTTAACGCTTCACTAAAGAGCGGAGCGGTCAGTGTTATCAATTAAAATCTTGAGTCATTAACAAGTCAAGAAGCTACATTCATGCTCCGACCGTTCTGTGACATCTAGGGAAATGGCCCAATCCATCTTCCAGGAAAAAAGGGGACACTGTAGGAGTGGTTATCTGATGAGGCAGCACCCTCCATTCCAATGGGAAAAATACATTCCACCAGCAGAACTTCCTGGAATTTAGGGATCTTGAGGAACAAGCTTTCTGAACCAGCTGACCAAGTCTGATGAAGGTTTGAGAGGTTTGTCTTATTTTTTACTGTAATTTCTTCTTTGTTTTTATTATTCCTATTTGATTTTTGCTTCATCTATGCAGTCGAAAGTTATTTTCTCAACTGTAAATCTCAGCCCAAAATTATTAGGAAAATAAGAAAAACTTTTGACTGTTTGAGATGTGAATTATACATTGCTGCTTGTTTAGTCATTTAAGCATTTGTTTATGGAATGCAAATCATGGCTTCAGTTTTCCTTGTTGTTTCACTCTTGGCAAAAGATAAAACACTTCTTTTGCGTAATCACTTATCTAGAAAGCCATGGCTTCTATCAGAATTGTATGGGTAATTGATTTACAGAAATAAAACAAGAAACCGCACACCTGTTTTTCATCATTTGTTGAAATATAAATTCGGGAAACATGGTTTGGGACAAAGGGTTCAAAATCCTAGAAACATTGTTCGGTTGAAGTGGGTATGCCATAGTAAATTGTTTTGTTGTTCCAATTTTAATTCCATTTAAACAAGCCGCACATTTTCTGTACAAGACATACCGGCAGCACTGAGGTGGGTCTGAATTTCAGGTTTCATTTTTCATCTTGTTAGGTTGTGCTCAAAATGTACATGAATTCGAGTATGAATATGAGAAGGACTGCAGGAAATATCTTAGAAATAAAAAGGTTTTATTTTGGGTGGTGTGGCTTAGTGCTTAAAGCTGTGTAACTGTTTTAGTTTATTCTTAGCTAAAAACACTTAGTTCTTTCAAAAATATATGTGCTCATTAATGTATATTTACTTCTTTCAAGTAATAAAGTATTCTCGTAAGTTTATAATATGCTATTGAAAATACATAAGGGTGAGGGGTTCGAATGCCGGTCGCCATGTTGCTCCTCCATCTTGAAAGTACATTAGCCAAAGAGGGACATACCCATAAATTCAAGCTTCGCCTTTTGCGTTTTAACACTCGATGGCACCGTGTCGAATGTGAAGAGGGGGATTGCCATGTTAATCTTGGACTAAATCGGCCACTGTAGGAGTTAAAACGAAATCAGAATTGAGAGGAACAGAAGATGGTCATATACTTTTTCACTGCTAGATGGGGGAAAATATCACACAGTGTAGCTTTAAAGCTCTGAATGGGTTACCCAAATGCTGCAGGTTCAGCTAAATAAGACACTTAACCCAAAGTTATTCCATATATATAATTATTTTAATTATATCTATTTTTTAATGTTCTTATTATTATTCTTACGCACTTGAGTCTATGGCAGCCCATAGACCCGCTTGTGGAAAAGTTATGAAATTTGGCACACAGATAGAGGACAGTCTGAACATCAACCACAGCAACTTTGGAGTCTCTAACTCAATCCTTCTAGCACCACTTTGACCAAAAAAACGTAACCATAATTATTTTTTTCCTCTGATTTCTTGACTCAAGACATTCAGTGGCACCCTATGTAATTTTACATCATGAAAAGTTTGAATTTTTCAAAAAAACTACTCTTTTATATCTTCTACATTGCTCTGATTTTCAAAAAAATTTAACCAGATCATCTACAGACCATGCTGACAAAAATGTATGGAATTCAAGTTGAATCGTCAAACCCTTCTCGATAAAAGTGCGAAAGAATTTGATGAAGAGCACGCCAAAATGGATCTGAGGCTATAGCTCCACGATGCTTTAGTGTATTCTGGCCAAACTTGTTATTGCTATAACAACCACAGTTTTGGCACAGTGCTACCTAGTGGTCAGGAGATATGAAATATTTACTTGGACCTTCTGAACGGTTTGTCCAGAAATCACTGGTCTCTTTGGATTCGGTGCAGCATGC
This sequence comes from Pseudorasbora parva, assembly GCF_024679245.1. NCBI lineage: Eukaryota > Metazoa > Chordata > Actinopteri > Cypriniformes > Gobionidae > Pseudorasbora > Pseudorasbora parva. The sequence continues at coordinate 13,584,622 of NC_090175.1, read as the reverse complement.
TGAGTCGATCGATAACCAATTTTTCCATTTCAGCCATTTTGGGTGTCGGACATTTTTTTATTTTGTTAATACGCATTGGCGTATCGTTAAAAAAACTCAATACAATAAGGTACTCAATAAGTTTTGGGGCAAAATAATGAATTTTCCCAAAGTTCTTAAATTAGCCTATAATGAAACTGGTCTTCATAGATTCCTTGGGTCTTGCTGAGAACACGTACCAATTTTGCCATAGTCTGCCAAACTTCGCGTCAACCATTTTGATTATTTTATTTTTTAAACCTACATTTTCAAACTTCTCCAAGACCGTTTGTACAAATTGTATCATATTCAGACCATGCAGGCAAAATGTTATGGAAATGACACTGAAATGACAGTTTAAAGAACATGAGAAAGCTCTCGTTCCTTACGGAGCATGCAACACAGCTTCTTGTCCTAGCCCTGGTCATTTCTAGACTTGACTATTGCAACGCGCTTCTGGCTGGACTTCCATCTTGTGCAATCAAACCGCTGCAAATGATCCAGAACGCTGCAGCACGTCTTGTATTCAATGAGCCCAAAATGGCTCATGTCACACCTCTATTCATCTCTCTGCATTGGCTACCACTCGCTGCCCGGATCAAATTCAAAGCCCTGACTCTTGCTTATGGATCTTCCACAAGCTCAGCACCCCCATACTTCGACTCACTCCTACGAGTCTACACACCCACCAGAAGCCTTCGCTCAGCTAATGAATGAAGGCTTGTGGTACCATGACAGAGAGGTATGAAATCCCTCTCCAGGACTTTTTCTTTCATTGTTCCTGGTTGGTGGAACGATCTTCCGTCCTCCATACGCACGACAGAATCACTCGCTTCATTCAAAAGACAGGTAAAAACTCATCTCTTCCATGAGCACTTAATCTTACATTAAAAAACAAAACAAAACAAAACACCTCTTTCCTCCTCTATTTCTCCTTTCTTCTTCCCTTTTCTGGTTTTTACTACTCTGAGCGGCATACAAATCTTGGTATTTGGGGCACTTTTTGTGTTTCTTTGCCTCTTTTGACGGATCGCTTCCTGTTCTCCTGAGTTGTAAGTCGCTTTGGATAAAAGCGTCTGCTAAATGCATAAATGTAAATGTAAAAATACATCTACCACATGAAAGCACGCAATAGACATCTATGTATGCATGTGTGCTAAATACTACAAAGCCTATGCAACTTTTTGTTAAGTCAATGTTGTCAGATCACCTCATTATGTGTTTATACACTGTGCGTACTGCAGAAATAGTAAGAGCAGAGTGTTATTCCGTATTTGTGCCTGTTTTGGACACTGCAAAGAGCAACAAATTGAGAATTTCAATGGAGTCTTTGTTTAAGTCTGTTAAGTTTCTTAGCGCTATGCAAATGTTGACCTACAGTGTGTTTATATTAAGCAAAATAAGGAATAAAATAAGCAGACGTGACCGCAGTTTTGACGCAGAGGCCATAGTAGATTTCGAACATATGATTAGAGTGATGAGATAAGACACACTTCATTGACAGAACAGATGAGTAATGTTTCTCTAATATACCTCTCGCGGCATTATTTCTACTGGAATCAATCCAGTCGATGTGGGATATAACCAAGCTGAAGAAGTTAGCACCTGAAGGCCTATAGTGCCTGACATTTGAGTCACCATATTTGAATAAAATTGAGTGAAAACAACAACAGCTGACCTCTGCTGTGAATTTGTCTCTGTTTGTTCTACACGAGATGACTTGAGTCGATAAAGCCTTGGACTGTAATGTCGATCCGTGCACCAGAACATCACATCGTAGCGATCAAAGCTCAGTTGGCTTATTAACACTGGCGATGACAGAATTTCAGAACGCCACCCAGAGCTCTCTGTTAACCTCATTGGAAGGTTTATTTATTTTTCCACTGCTTAACCTGTTCCTCTTTTCATGTCCCAAATTTTCCACTCAGGCTACATTTTTACCAGTGAGGTTTTGTTTTCGGCACTATATATGATAGCTGCCAAAAACACCATCCCTATGATTTCATCTTCATAAAGCATGACTGCATTACAACATATATTACAGTACACTTACCTTCATTTTTGATTTATTATTGTGTCCGTCTGATAAAATTGATACCTCCAGGATCACCGTATTCATGGTTAAAGGGTCAAGCATAAATATCTAAAGTGCAATTTGCATGTCAGCTGTTTAAATCAACACCCTTTTTTTTAATCCAAAACTTTAAGAAATATGTTTCTCGTTCTTTGCAGACGTGTGCTTAAAAAATCCTGGCTTTAAGCGGCTGAGAAACTCACAGGTTCCATCTGGTCACTGGCAATGAATTCAAACAAGGACTCGCACTGACATTACATTACAATATGCAGTTTATCAGTATTATTGATTGCTAAACTGCAATTTGTATAGAAAATGGATATATTTAAATATATCATTTTAGAGTTGTATGATTGACATTGAGTGCAAAGTGCTTTCTACAGTTTAACTCTTCTTTTTTTTTCTGAATTACATTTCTCTGTCACAGAATCATCAGTACTGTTCCCACATATGATGATTTTATTACTTTAAAAAATTGCTAAAATGCACTTAGGCTATTCTCTTTGACACAAATTATACTGGTATCCCTATCAAGTTTATTATCAACAAATTGTCAGTTGGTATTTTATTGTATAGTCAGGGTAATTCAGACTTAACCGGTCTTTGCATAATGTTCCTAAAATATAATAATGAACTAGTTATATCCTCCTGGGACACAGGGACAGACTTTGTCCTCTGTAGTGGACATTTTGAGTGAATTTCTCTCACACCCGACAGTTTTAAGTCCTGTGAAGAGATTCTTCATGTCTAGAGCGTCTTTACAAATGACTGACATTAGTTTAATGATCAAATTTAGCACTTATGGGAATATGATATTTTGTAATTATCATTTAAATCTGACTCATTTTCAAATTGTTTGCCATAAATAAATGTTTGCCATATTACTTTCTGTTACAAAACAATGATTTCATGTCCACTGTAGAGGACACCAGGACTTTTATCAGGCGTTTTGAGACACAAAAAGTGAATAGGGAAAGAAATTACATATCAATATTCCTATGAAATATTAGATATTGTTATGAAATTGTTGCCAATCACATTGTTACACTTTCTTTTTTCATTACATGTTGCCCCAAGAACGCATACAAATGCAAATTAGATGCAGTGTATAGATAAATTGTATTTAATGGGACCCATTTATCGCCATTTTATTGCATGAAGTAAAATGGTAGGCTATATATAAATTAATTCCGTTATATATTTCATAACATGTGAAAATCATGTTTATACAAAGTTTGGTTAAAAATGATTGATTGAATGTTTTTTGCCAATATAGTACATAATATAGCTACATGTCATTTTATATGTATTTTGAGTCCTGGTGTCCACTATATGACATAGCATAATGTATTTATTATGCTCTAAACATGCAATGACATAACCCCCCCCCCCCCCCCCTTTTTTTGTTCTCGATAGATAGATAGATAGATAGATAGATAGATAGATAGATAGATAGATAGATAGATAGATAGATAGATAGATAGATAGATAGATAGATAGATAGATAGATAGATAGATAGATAGATAGATAGATGCAGCTCACCTTGACTAAAAATACATTAGTAGGCTACTATTTATAGCCTACTACTTAATGCAAATAATGCCAACCGGCAGACTGATTGAAAATCCCATGAAATAGACTTTCAACTACACGGGTTCAACATAATGTCTTAATGTCTGAAGTAAACGCAAACGTGCTCCGATGGTTTTCTGATGTCTTAGTCAGTTGTGTGTGTGTGTGTGTGTGTGTGTGTGTGTGTGTGTGTGTGTGTGTGTGTGTGTGTGTGTGTGTGTGTGTGTGTGTGTGTGTGTGTGTGTGTGTGTGTGTGTGTGTGTGTGTGTGTGTGTGTGTGTGTGTGTGTGTGTGAACAGGGGCGCACCGCAGATCAGTTTCATCTTTTGTCAATACACAGAATGGGGGCGGAGGAAACACATCCTATAAAAAGAAGGTATCATGAAACGGCAGGCTGCTTCTCAAACACTCACACGAGCAGGAATCCTCTCTGCTTCCACTTACTTTGATTTTTTGTTGTTGTTGGGTAGCCTACAGCATCCTGATGCTTCACGGTTCTCCACATCTTTGTGCTTTAATAATATAACTTAGGTATCTTTATAACGTTTTTTTCCCCACTGACAGATTATTTGATGGACACTGTAGAATGGAGTTTATGCTTTTTTAAACCAAAGTGTGGTGGTCAAAGCCCCTAGTGCTGTAGGAAACATCTTCAAGAAACTACACAGTCTTATTCTGAGTTAAAAAGGACTGGAAGGATGCTGAACGTCACGCGGAGTCGGAGCTGTTGGATGTTGACGCTGATGATCGCGCTAGTGCGGATGGGAGAAACTCAAGGGACCGAGAGCGAAGCCCAGGTGAACTCCATCAAATCACTGGAGCCCCTGATCTCCGCCACTAACCGATCTTCACACAGCGGCAGCCCGAAGAAAAGCAACATCCCCGCTCAGGTAAATCCGACACCCCCATTAGATCATTAGAAAAAAGCTTCAACGCTTCAGGCATCATTAATGCTTAAGTGAATCATTCTCACATGACACTTGTATGCGAACTGTGCGATGATATTTCTGAGGGACAAAACTTGTGTCCCAAATTCCTGAAGTCGCAAGACTGTCCTATTTATATCAAATATGTTTAAAATAATTTTTGGTATCATTGTCTTGTGGTATGAAAAACAGCCTAAATACACGTGAAACTGTTTTGGTTACAGCCACAAAAATATGGAAAATCTCCCCAGAGACATCTCTGATCTACTTCTGAGGTTAATGAAAACTGACAGCATTTTATTTTACGGGCTGTTTTGCTCGTTGCACTGTAGGATTTCTTCTCCCACCTTTTATTTTTCACGTTTGTCTATTTAAAGTCTTAATTAAATGATTTGACAAATTGTGGTATGTGATAGCTACACTCAAACAAAACAAAAAAAGATTCAAGCCCTTCTTAGATATGACAGATTTATATAGTCACTTTATATGCTGCACTGACAGAAAAAAATAGCAGAATTAGGCTACCTTCAGGGGTACAACAGCTTGTCAATAAGGCAGTATCTGGGTATAGAAGGCTATCCTTAAAAGTACCCTTTTAACCCCTAAAATGTCCCTAGTAGTATAATATGCTCCTCTAAAGTAATATTCACCTTTTTAAGGGTAATACAGGTATAAAAATGTCCTTCTAAGGATGCTGCCTCAATGACAAGCTGTTGTACCACTAATTTTACAATGTGTGTGTAGCTCATCTACTATAGGCTACTCAATTTTTCAAGGGTTGAATGTGTTATTTTAGAAAATTGTGATTTTAAAATAAAAAGACTGTAAAAAATGTGACTGTAAAATCCTGTTAATTGGTGAAATTTTCGATATACGATGCATAAATGTAACCGTTTTTAAGATCTGTTAAATTTACAGTAAAAACAAGTCATTATATAATTTACAGCGAAAACCCATAAATTAACATTCCCCGTGTGACACTTCATATCTGATGTGTTTTCATTGAAATTACCTAAAATATTGCAAACATATTTTTGTGGTAATTTTCTGTCAACCAAAACTGCCTTTTTTACTGTAAATTTAACTGAATTTGTTTTTGGAGGAGTTTACAGCTACTTGCATATTATACAAGTACAGTTATCGGGTTTATCAAAGCTCAGTTGAGTGGTCAGTATCCTTTTGAAAGCTTTCCTCATATTTCTGGTAAATCCTGGATTCATACCAAGCTCATGATTTATTTAAGACTTGTTTTATGTAAATAAATTCTCAGCATTAGTAAGTCACACACTATTACTGCAGATGAACCCCCTCTTTGCTTTGTCTCTGATCAGTCGTAAATATGCAGATGTTGTTTTAATTGAGAGCAGACACAATTTATTGGAAGTAACAGAGGAGGTGATGGGATTTTTCTCCCTCTCATATCCTCTTTGGAGTGGGAAGATCTCCAGTATGCAAGTTTCCTGCCAGAGCCTCATCTAAACAATTGCTCTCAACATTACCATCCCCAAAAACGCAGGTGGTCTGGATGATCAGACCAGCATACATGTGGAAACCACTACAGTCCAATATTAGTTAAATGTCATGCTACATTTAACTTCCTATCCAAATGTAGATTGCTAACAACTTTGTAGATTGCAAACAGAGCGACTGTTGTCTCATTTGGATGTTTCCAGTTGCAGATGTTGCAAGACAGATCCCAACGTTTTATACCTGGGGCGAGTATATCAATCTAAACAAATTGCTTTGGAGATTAAAGTAACTAAATATATCTTTAAAAAAAATATTATACCCTGCTATAGTCATAGGTGGTTTAAGGTGCCAGACCAACTGACAAAACCCCCCTAAAACCAACCAAAGATTTTGGGTGTATACAAAACCGGTTTAGACTTGCTTTCTGCATGTAGTGTATTTTTCGTAGTGTACATCGATTCGCTTATTTTTTATAGATGGGACAAAGAAACTTGTAGTTGTGTGTAAATGGTTTAAACATAGGGTTACACCTGTTATACGGGAAAACACCTTGTCACACCATATCACCACAGAGTAGGCCTACACATCATTTGCATGTATAACGGTTTACACTGGCAATGTATTAAAATGAATACCAGATTTGAAAGAACATGTCATTTGGATGCCTTCTCAGATCTGAAATTGAAAACATTTGACATTGAAATAGCATAGACCCGTTTCTGGGCAGGTCATGATGATCAGCCATTGTCATTTTTGTGGTGGACAGTTTTGTTGATTGCTTCTTTGATATATTGGCATATGGTGCACGCTATGATATATTGCAACAAAGATGCATGCTGATTTCAAATTCCTCAATCAATTTGTAGTGTTTTATAATTCCCCATTTGGAACAATTGAACAAAACTAGGCATGCATCCTCACAATAAGCTTTTTCATGCCACACCCAAATATTTGAGTGAGTTTTTTTTTGGAAAATGACAACTTTTCCTGACAAATTAAAATGTTGTCAGCAGTTTATTTCTAAAGTATGGGACTTGACAGTCTGGGAAGAGGTAGAGTTTGTGACAATATACAGTTTCCAGAGATTTAGTGGTTTTTTTTTTTTTTTTTTTTTTTTTTTTTTACAAATGTAAATGTGGTCAGTACATTCAGCACAGCATCAAAATAATAATAATAATAATAATAATAATAATAATAATAATAATAATAATAATAATAATAATAATAATAATAATAATAATAACAACAACAACAACAACAATAATACAATTTTCTTGGGGGAACACAAAACCATTGACAAATATTTTTTCCAATCTCATATAAATTTCCATCCAATAAATATGTGTAGCCCCAACTCATAAAAAAACTAATTCATACGATGAAATGTAATTGAGTTGGTTCAACTCAATTACATTGGTATCAAATACAGTTTAAATTATATTTATACTATAACATGACTTTTTTAAACTTGTCAACCTTGTTAATTGGAAAATCAATCAAATAACACTTTAATCCCTAAATGTACGCTCCTAACGGAGTCTCTTGCAAAGCATGCTGGGAACGATCCACTGCTCAGTTAGTTGTCAACACAAATATTTCATGTTGTTTTAACATAAATTAATTAAGTAAACTGCAGTTTTAAATATATTAGGTTGATTGAACACAATTAAATTAAGTTGTGACAAAATTAGATATGTTTAAGTAAAGTGGACATCATTTACATTTGTCATATCTATGAAGGGTCTGAATCATTTTTTGAGTGCATGTCCCTTTACAGGTGCTGTACATTTACCAAAGTAGTGTGTGGGATATGAGCTTTTTGATACCCAGACACATTCAGTGTAGAAGACAAAAAATTAATAAATTAAATACAAATAGGGTTTCAGAACGACACAGCAATGCACATTACATGAAGAAAACAATGAGTCATAGAAGTGCTTTAGGTGACTAATATATTAGATTTAATGATGCCACTCAGAAGTGTGCCTGAATTTAATTTGCCATGATGTCCTTTAGTCACTTTTCCTAAATGTTTCTCTCCCATCTGGACAAGCTGTCTAAAGAATGCTTTACATTTTTATATGTCATTACACAGCTGCTGAAATGTTTCCTCTCAAGTCCTCTAACTCTCTAACGCTCAAGGATATGGTGGAGATTATAACACAAGCTCCCAATAAATCTCCCACACTGGCGTACTCCCAAGTGCTGCAAATTAGGCAGGCAAGAGAAACGGCCACCCAGTTTCATACATCCGTCCTAACGGAGACGAGCAGAATTCGGTTTGCCGTTTTGTGCTGCACGTAAAGCTGGCCCCTAGCCATGATGTCAGCGTTTTATTAGTAGTAACAACTTAATTCAAATGTGTGTGATGGACTCATGTCAGCTTGATGGTGTCCACAAATCACCAGTACGCAAACCAAAGTCGCTCGCTTTAGACGATTAGAGTGAATGTTCAAGGGGGGTTAATGGTGGTTTCCAGTTGTGGGCAACCCCAAAAGAGGGATATTGGGATTGGCAGAACTTGTTCACCACATTAACCTCTCGACTAGAGGGGAAGAGGCTGCTATTCCGCATGAACACGAGAGCTGTTTCACATCAGTGCCGCAGCTTTGGGACTTTTAACTTTTCCTCTTATTTAATTTGACGCTGAGGTTCCGTTAACGAGTAGGACCGGGGCGGGGGATTGTTTGGGTCTGGCTTGTAAAGAGGCGAGGTGGGTTGCCCTCTCCTGCTCCCTCTGAGGTTAAGTGACTGTTTAGTGATGCTAACGAGCTGAGAGGGTGAAATAAAACAGGCAAAGGTGTGGCGGGTTTTTAGCGCTAACCAGGCTAATCATCTGGAATTGACTTCATCTGAGGAACGAGACAGCCTAGAAGGTGTAATCACCATGGGTTTCCAAACCACAGTTTCATTTGCCAAGGCATGATGTCGCATTTCTGCAGCATTCCCAGAATTCCATGGATGTAACCGTTAGCATCCAGAAAGCTATGCTCATTAAAAAGCAGCCTCATGAACGTGAAATATAAGCGTGAACTCCACCTTCACCTGGTTTGGAGTCCAGCTTAGACAAACTAGAGACCAGCTCGACCAGGCTGCACTGTTAAAAATTATTTAGAAAAAAAGTTACCTGGTTGCCTTAAAATTTTGAGTTCATTGAAATTAAAATTTTGAGTTAATACAATGAACATTTTTTTAGATTCGACAGCCTTTATTAAAAGATTATTAAAAGATTGTGTAAGCATATTGGGTAGTTGTGTGTGTGTTATTTCTGATGAAGCAGTGAAACATGCCAAATAGTGCTATTTTCATGATTTATCAAATATTTTATGTGGTTCAGATACAATAATATTTTGAGTTTCTATTTATTAAACACATTTCCTTCATTGTATCAACTTAAATTTGTAAGGCAACCAGGTTACTTACTTTTTTAAGTTAAACCAACAAACACCAACAATTTTTTTTTTTTTACAGTGTGGGAGACTTAAGGATGGTTTAAGTGAGTTTTCTTAGAGGTTTAGCTGGTTTATGAGGTGACATTCTTGCAGCAACACTACAATTCTCTGTATACTACCTGGCAGCACAACAATGATACAATACATAAATAAATTAGTCTTTTTGTTGCACTTGCATTCCTTCACTGTAAAAAAATATTGTTGGTTTAACTTAAAAAAGTAAGTAACCTGGTTGCCTTAAAGTTGAGTTTATTGAAATAAAAAAATTGAGTTGATACAGTGAAGGAAATTAGTTTAATAAATAGAAACTCAAAATATTATTGTATCTGAACCACATAAAACATTTGACAAATCATGAAAATAACTAAATTTGGCATGTTTCACTGCTTCATCACAAATAAAACACACACAATTACCAAATATGCTTACAAAATATTTGAATAGTATTTGAATAAAGTTGGTCAATTCTCAAAAATGTTCATTGTATTAACTTAATTTTTTAATTTCAATGAACTCAACATTTTAAGGCAAACAGGTAACTTATTTTTTTAAATATTTTTTTTACAGTTTTGTTGGGGATGTGAAGTCTGACAAAAAAAAAAGACCCATCACACCTTTTTTTGTCTAGACTATTTATTAACTCATATTCCCACAGCCTCTATGTTTGTCAATAGTGCCTTTAAGGGTTTGCTACAGATATGTTTTGAGTGCTGGTGAGATTAGCCGTCAAGTTGCGCTTCAAACAGTGGGAGAGCGAAGCTTTCCTGTGCAATCTGATACACATTGGGCCATGCCCTTTGAGGGTGGATAAGGTTTGTTTGTTCAGTGACATAGTTTATTTTACTCTTGAAAACCCTTTCAATTCACTAACACCATTCATGGTGTCAGATGTCAGCTTTGCTTTTGCAAGGTCAAGTTAAGCTGGGCCCCGGGGCCCTAGAGGAACATATGTGTGAGACATGGGTTTTATGTGGAAACCCTATTCACCATCTCATAGTCTGTTGTGTATATGAACTTAGATGCGGGTTCAAAGGAAGTCGTGATATCCTATAGTTGTAGACTGAAGATGATTCTTTTGTAAGCTGTTGTGTACCATATCTATTTTAGGCTCAAACTCAAAGCTAGCTAATAAAAGATTTGTACTTGTTGCAGTGAAATTAAAATGAAATATATCTTGTGTTTTTATTATTTAAATTGTAAATAGTTTCATATTTTTTTAATTTTAAAATTGTGTATATTATATATATATATATATATATATATATATATATATATATATATATATATATACACACACACAAACTTTTCTTTTTTGATTAATTGACTTCGGCTATATACTGTTTTTAAAATATAAAATAGATTGCAATATTTTTCAGCCAGTTTACAAATCTTCCTGCTAAAGTACTACATACTTATCGGTTGCTACTAACAAGATAATACGTGACATAGTTTGGGTATTACCTGATATAAATCCTTAAATGCTTTTTTCCAAGCATGAGGGAGAATACAGATAGGGAGATGATTTTCAAAGGCATGGCACGTTTAGTCTTCAAAGTCCGCCTTTTTTGCCAGCATGCGAGCGGTGACACGGGGGCCAGTGGGCATCCCTCATCGCTGTCTGTCTCTGAGCTTATCATCTTGACACTTATCTCACACATGAACGTATGGGAGGAATAAAAACACACTGTGGAATCAATGAGGGATGAGGATCAACGAGTCGTATCTAAGCATTGGCCGGGTCATTAAAATCCTGATGTGATGACGTTGCCAGATTATGTGCAGACACGATTATGTGTCTGTATTGGCTCTGGTGGTTTATGCAATGCTGTGGAGAAAAGGGTAAGAGATGCGGGTGAGTCCTGCAGCTTTGGAAGCATAATTTGTCTCATCCACTTTGTATCTTCAAGTTTGACATGATTAAGCCGGAAAACTGAGAATGTTTTACATCTAATCACATTAACTGAACTGAATAAGGGGATGTTTTACATGGCTGATTCATCCGCTAATGTAACGTACTCAATAGCTTTCTAATGATGCAGCGAATGAATACTCATTTTTGAGGTCAGTGACTTTTTAGTATTTACACATTTTATGGGCTTCGTTGCTCATTCCTCTGGTGAATGTATCGTTGGTGGTTTGGCCGGGGTTCTTCATGTGTTTTCAATGGTACCAATTCTTTAACTTGCATAAGAAATGAAGGTTGCCCTGAGGTCCGTCAATCTACAAAACATAATCATTTCTTTTGTTATTAGATATTGAGCTATTCTTCCCCCCTTCTCAGACCACATGTTTCGCATTTGACGCTAAACTGAAGATTGTTACGGGTGATGTAAAGCGTTTCCCTCAGCAAATCTTCACTGGCCGGTTTCTTTTCTGGAGTTTGATTTGTATAATATATTGTCTCAGTCTCATCCATTTTATCTTATATTAATGAAATTTAACCTTATATTAAGGAGGTCTGGTTCATTGAATTTGGTGGGGCTCGGGGCACCCGTTACAGCACTTTAAACCAGTTTAGCCTGGCCTAACTTGATTATAACAAAAAGGTATGCTAATATAAAACATGCTTTATACAATTTGTCAGTGTTCTGTTATGGTTTATGTTCTGTTTTCTGGTCATTTGTTTTATTGTATCTTCCTGAGCATTCATTACATATTCTGCATATAAAGGTTAGATCATTTTAAATGAATCCAAAATGTACAATGCCCACAGGTTTCCTCTCATTCCACCTGCTGATGATGAGGGATCATCTGTTGGCACAAAACAGGGTTGCCAGGTTTCACAACAAAACACACCCAATTGCAACTCAAAACTATAGTCCAAAATAAACCCAATCGCGTTTTGGAGAGTTCCCTGGTAAAAAATTTGTTCCGGGGGGGTAAAATATGTGCTTTTTGGCAGATTTTGATTGGTCAATCACAGGATCCATTGGCCTAATGTTTCCTAATCCTAGCATTCAATCAATCCGCTCTTTGAGGAAACCGGTTCTACTTTCATGTCTCATGTCTTCATGTCAGACATTTTGTAAAAAAAAAAATGTTTGTGAGAGGCCATCTACCAAGTGACAATGTTCATTCAGGGCAGTGATACATTTATCGTCAGAAGTTTGAAAATCTTCCCAACATCTTATACTGTAGATAGAATGCAAGATAGAGTGCAATTTTTTATTTCATTCCCATCAGGAAATAATTTATCATGGGAAATGCAGAGCATTTAAAGGGATAGTTCACCCAAAAATGAATATTTGATGTTTATCTGATTACCCCCATGGCATCCAAGATGTAGGTGTGTTTGTTTCTTCAGTAGAACACAAATGAAGATTTATAACTCCAACCGTTGCACTGTGCCAGTCATATAATGCATGTCAATTGGGTGTATTTTTTTTTTTAATGAGAGTCACTATAAGACTAAAAAACACACAGGCAAAACCTTGCCGCTCATGACAATACATTGATGTCTTAAAACACGAAACGATCGGTTTCTGCGAGAAACCGAACAGTATTTATATATATTTTGTACCTCATAGCAGACGAATCTCATCCAGTATTCCCAACACCACTACTTCCACCATTACTTCCGGGTCAAAACCCGGCGTAATCATAAATATATCTATAGAATCCTCATTAGTGCCTGCGCGGAGCGGTCGAATGCGGAACCTATGTACACATATCTATGATCGCACCGTCATTTTGACCTTCTCCGACGAAAGTAATGGCGTTGGGAATACTGGATGAGAATCGTCTGAGGTAAAAAAAAATAACATACTGTTTGTTTCCTGTTTTACGAAACATTAATGTATCGTCATGAGCCGCAGTGTTTAATATGGATTAGTATATCTGTGTTTTTTACTCTCATATTGACTCTCATAGAGAAACACCTCATTGACATTCATTATTCGAGCAACAGTTGGAGTTAAAAATCTTCATTTGTGTTCTACTGAAGAAACAAAAATACCTACATCTTGGATGCACTGAGGGTAAGCAGATAAACATCACATTTTCATTTTTTAACTATCCCTTTAAGCTGTGTCTGAAATAACATACTATATAGTAGGTACTACATATACTTTGTGACCATTAAAAAGTGTATTATATATAGTATGATTGGCTGCGCTCAAAATTGCATACTCTCTTACATATTTTGAATAAGTAATTATTTACCAACTGCTAAAAAAAAGTGTGTTCGATATAGTGTGAGTCTGTGTAGTATGAATGTAATCTGGACGTACTACATTCGCCATGTTGTCATTATAATGTGACCTACCAGCGTCAGTTGAGTCGCTTCACTGCCATTCACCGTGGCCTCATGGGATAGTAAAGTGTCCATCATATGCACACTTCAAAATCTCGCCAGAAGTGGTAGGTCATCCGGGTACTTTTTGCCTCTTTTTACTGTGAATTCGGACATACTACTTTTGTAGTCTATATAGTAGGGAAGTATGCAATTTTGGATGCAGCCAATGGGGTAGGTATGAAAGAAATTGAGACGTTCTGCATCTATGCAATGTTATGTTGTTACTATCATGTGACCTACCAGTGTCAGTTGCATTTGGTCATCAGAGTACTGTGGCTTGTGGTTTTCCAAAGTTTCTAGCCACTCAGCATTTTCACTGGCCCCAATTTTGACATCAGTATCCTGGGGAAAAAATGCTATATAGATATTTTTTTAATATTATCTCATAATTTGGCAGCAGGTATATTAGGCTGCTGTCACTTTAAGATCCGATGCAAAGATCCATTATACTGTTGCACATGCGTTTTCTTTCTCAACTGTTTACATTCACTTAAACCATGACTGTGTTTATGTGAATTCTCGTCAAGACCGGCATTTTGACATCTTTTTTTGTGTATTTGACGGCAATTAACAGTCAAAAATAACTCCATTTAGTACTGAGAAACGGCTTTATGTGAGTGTGAGCACAAAATCTGTGGGAATTAGTAAAATTATGCGCCATACGTGCAATCCCACACCAAAATGCAAGCCCTTTAACAGCAGCAATATTCATCCGGAGCAAATGAATGAATTGAGTGAGTGGAGGCGGGTTTGTGTGTAACTCGCTGTCGGAGAGATGAGAGGGAAAGGAAACACAACGGGAATTGTGTATCTATTAAACAGAAAATGAGTATTGGAAGTGTTTCAGATATTTCAGTATCGATATGTATTGAAAATTCTATATTTCTGACAACACTATTGCACTAGTTTATTATTTCACATGCCTTTTTAAAAGACTACAATTGAAAAATGTATATATTATATATAAAATTCAACCCGCCAAAGTGTTCATGTCAAGCCCTGTTTGTGAAGCATCATATTGACAGACTTTATACACAACTGTCATTCTTAATTCCTACTAAGGAATGTATAATGTCACATTCTGGTATACTTTTAAAGTTTTTGATAAATACCAGTGAGTGTTGAAAACAGGGCTTGGTGGAGACCCTAACCTGATCTGTCTTTCTCATTCTCAGGGGTATCCATGCATCAGCGATAAAGAGTGCATGGTGGGAACTTACTGCCACAGCCCGCAGCACGCCCCGTCCCGCTGCCTCACCTGCCGCAGGAGGAAGAAGCGCTGCCATAGAGACGCCATGTGTTGCCCCGGGAACCGCTGCAGCAACTGTACGTTCCTGTGTTGAGACCAAATCTGTCTAATCATACGAACTTGGGAACATTTACGATGGATTTCTTCTGTCATTCCTTAGATATCTGCATCCCCATCTCAGAGAAATCCCCTATGGAGGAGCACAACAAGCTTTCTATCAAAGACAAAGGCTGGAGGAAGAATGGCAAACCTCAGGCCAAGATCTCTCTCAAAGGTGAGGAACTGACAATATCACAAATGGAGAACCATGTTTTTTCAAGATCTGCACGGTTAGAGAGAGCATACATATACCATATTCTGGTATAGTTTGCAGCAGTCCACCAATAATTAAAGGGGTACTTCAGCGCTGGGAAGATGAATCTGTATTTAAACTGGGTCATTAATGTAGTAGAAATGTGAAATTATTTTTGAATTTGGTGCTTTCTAGACTGAGAAAAGACAGAAAATGTGTTTTTGTCTCATGGGGATGAAAGACTACAATTCCCAGAATGCTTCGCTGCCCTGTGAGGCCACTCCCAAAGCCACTGCTACTGAATCACTTTTACTTTCCCACCGCAACCGCGTTCATCTTCATAAAATCAGTTCAGTTAGAGAACAGACACTACAATTAAAAGGGAGTGTCAGCACAAACGCAGCAGGAGTCAGATTACACTCATCGTGGTGAGCCGAATAAGCTCTCGTGATGAGAGCTGATGTAAACGCGTCCACCCTCGCGGCAGTCATTCTCAGCGCATGTTCAGTCTGGCGCGTTTTCAGTTGATGCCTTTGGAAGATTAACTTTCTTGGGAATTAACTTGAGAAGATAAAATACTCACTTTGCTCCGCCGGCCAACCGTTTCCATGAATGCCTGAGCCGAACTGAGCTGTGAGTGCGACCCCATCCCCCACGCGCAAATTGAAAACATGCGGAAATAGCTCCCTCTGCTGGCTGTAGTCTTTAGCGTCTGGCCAAGCATTTTACCGATGGCGCAAATCGGCGATATTTGCATCACCGGAGTAATTTTTCCAGAAATAAAATGCATAAATCTCTCGTCTCAGGGGGATATGAGAGGGGGGAGCATTCGAATATACTCCAGGGTTTCTACTGATAGAAAGCCATATGCTAATCGCTGAAGTAACCCTTTAACTAGAAAATCCATGGACAATAATGTAAATGTACAAAATGTCAGACTTCAAAACGCTGTTTAGAAAAATGTGGATGGATAACACTTTACAATAAGGGCCCAATGGTAAACCTTAGTAAATGCATTAACTAAAATTAAAATAATAGTAACAATGAGCAATTCATTTGTTACAATATGTATTAATCTTTAAATACACATTGGCATTGTTAGTTCATGTCAGTTCAGTTCATTGAATAATCTTTTGTAAAGTATGGATATAGTATATTACAGACTATAATAGCGTTTCACCAGTTTTGACTGCAAATCTAGCATTTTTTTATGTTTTCAATTTTAAAAATGATGTACATTTAAAACACTATACTTTGTGTTTTATTACCTTGCCATTAAATTGCAGATTTTTTTTTTTCCTTATTTGGAAAGTAAGAAATGCATAGATTTTTTTTATTTTGCTATTGGAGCAAATGGGAACTAAAAATATATATTTTTGAAGTTTAAAAATTATATAATATTCTAAATTCTGCTAAAGAAGTTTATCAAGCTATCAGGCAACTTCCATAAAACCCGTTAAACTAACCATTAAAGGGTTAGTTCACCCAAAAATGAAATTGATGTCATTAATGAATCACCCTAATGTCATTCCACACCCGTAAGACCTCCGTTCATCTTCAGAACACAGTTTAAGATATTTTAGATTTAGTCTGACAGCATATGCAAGTGTATGCACACTATACTGTCCATGTCCAGAAAGGGAATAAAACCATCATCAGAGTAGTCCATATGAGACATCAGTGGGTTAATTAGAATCTCTTGAAGCATCGAAAATACATTTTGGTCCAAACAATAGCAAAAACTACGACTTTATTTAGCACTGTCTTCCCTTCCACATTTGTTTTCAAACCTCAAATAAAGATTCAAACGGTTATGAATCAGCAGATTCGGATCGCCAATGTGATTTCAGCAGTTTGGCAGTTTGACAAGAGATCCAAATCATGAATCAATCCGCTGATTCATAACCGTTTTAATCTTTATTTGAGGTTTGAAAACAAACGCAGAAGAAAAGACAATGCTGAATAAAGTCGTAGGTTTTGTCAATTTTAAATCTAAAATATCTTAAACTGTGTTCTGGAGATGAACGGAGGTCTTATGGGTGTGGAACGACATTAGGGTGAGCCATTAATGACATTAATTTCATTTTTGGGTGAACTAACCCTTTAAGTACGATCAATAAATGCTTTTCATGGTCAGTTCATGCAAACCTGAAGAGTGTTATCGAAATGTGTTTAGATTTATTGGTGTAAACGGCTGAATATCTTAACCTGACAAACATTCTAGTGATCGATTTTTTTTTTCCCCTCGCTTGTGTAGCCTGCATTCAGGAAGTGACATATCATTTCAAGCAATGTGATGAGAGCATGTGCTTTTCTGTCTGGTGTTGTGTGCGACATGCATCCGACTGTGGGCGGTCTGTGGCCATCTGAGACTGAGAGTTTCATATTCATACTCACTTATGAACAATGTCTGCAATGAGTTGATTCACTGGATGTGGTTACATGCATGTGTTGAGGGGGACGGCGGCCCACAACTACACACGCAGATCGTATATCTGGAAGATTTGACCACAGCGGGAGGCCTGTGTAGGAAGGATCACAACGCTGTTTCCTCACCTCAGACACAGTCACGCTCTCAAACAGAAATTAAACCACACCAGATTTAGCCTGATCCATTTGAGGCACCCTGAATGTTGTAGCGACTGCCATTTAGAATAATTTATGGACTATTCATTTTATGAATTAATATATAAATGCATAATAAATATAACAAAGCAGACAATTAGCCAAGCATATCAAGTTATCTTCAAATGGGCCAAGTTACTTAAAGCTACACTGTGTAATTTTTTTTAGTTTATTCTTAGCTAAAAACAGTTCCTTCAAAAATATATGCGCTCTTTAATGTATATTTACTTCTTTCAAGTAATAAAGTATTCTCGTAAGTTTATAATATGCCATTGAAAATACATACGGGTGAGGGGTTCGAATGCTGGTCGCCATGTTGCCCCTCCATCTTGAAAGTACATTAGCCAAAGAGGGACATACCTGTTAAATCAAGCTTCGCCTTTCGCGTTTTAAAACTCGATGGCACCGTGTCGAATGTGAAGAGGGGATTGCCATGTTAATCTTGGACTATATTGGCCACCGTAGGAGTTAAAACCAAATCGGAATTGAGAGGAACAGAAGATGGTCATATACCTTTTTACTGCTAGATAGGGGAAAATATCACACAGTGTAGCTTTAATATATCAGGAAATGATTTGCTCAGGGGTCCCTAACATGTTTCTACACACAAGCCTTGCAATTCAATTAAAAAAGGGTATAATGGAGTACAGAAAAAGCTTTAGCATTTCATAAATAAGCCAGAACAATGCAAGGGTCTCTTTTCTGATGATGTATACTGGTGCAAGGGCGGGGCAACCTGTCACTCACAAACCACAACCATCCAATCAAGTCCCGCCTTATTTGATTTTTTTCTTGTTTGAGAATCCATTTCACTCTGATATACGTCACAATAGGGAACGATGGCAACTTTAACCTGCTCTGCTTCTATTTTTGGACAAGTGAACCACCATTGGAAAATTCCTTTGCATTTGTTTGTAAGTAGATCTTTATCAATAGTAGTGACGTATTTGGTTGCACTTTATTTTGTTATTTCATTTGAATGTTGTGGAGAATATTTGCATTAGTGATGGAAAGGACTGGCTCTGCCATTGACGGAGAGAGGGATGATACTTATAGTTGCGATGTAACGGAAATAGCAACAGATCTTTTCTTCTGTATGTCAGAGTGAAACGGTTTATCGGAAGGAAAAAAAGTTTGTTGATTGGATGAAGGCAGTTCTGAATGCAATCTTGCAGGATTGTGTGTGTGTGTGTGTGTGTGTGTGTGTGTGTGTGTGTGTGTGTGTGTGTTTGGGGGGGGGGTCAACATTTTTTAAACATTGCAAGGTAACATTAAAAAAATATACATACAGTCGGAATGGAGGAGTGGAGAAAAGTGAATTTCCATTTCATGACGAATCTAATGTAATAAATTATAGCATTTTTAGGGACTGGTTAGGGAAGGTCAATAACCTCTGTCATGGCTAATATTAAATTTCATATACACATTTGCTTTGGGAGGAACTCATAAATATAGTTTGTAGAAAATTATTATTATTAAATATTTTTGTCAATATTTCCTTGTTTGATTGGAAGTCAAGTCAAGTTTATTTATAGCGCTTATGACGACTGTTTCAATGCAGCTTGTTTAACAGAAAAATATTGCAACAAAATTTGATTTGATTTGATTTATCATATAGCGACAATATGGGCAGATCAGTAATATAGTTGGTACAGTTAATTGAGAAATGAATTTTATTTGGATATTTAAAAACTTTAGCTGAAATTTTAGTGTCCCCAACTGAGCAAGCCAAGCCAAAGGCAACACTTTTGAATAGTCGTCTTTTTTTCTTTTGTCAGCTGAACCCATTTGACATGCTGTAAAATATTTACTTGAAATACCCCCAATTGTTTTTTCTTTTTTTTCTGATATCAGTTAATGGTCATATAACATGCAGGTAAACATTAAAAAAATATATATTTTGTTTTAATTTGACATTTTTATGATTTAATTAACTATTAGCTTTTAATTAACTCATGTCAGTTGCGTAAACGTTGTATTAAAGGAATAGTTCACCCAAAAATGTTAAGTCATTTTAAAGCAAATCATTTGCATAATTCTTCAAAAATTAGATTTTTTTATTTATTTATTTTCATGAGAGAAAAAAGGGTGAATTAATAATGAGATTTCCTTATTTTTGGCATTTTTTCCCTCAATGTAAATGAGAAAAATGAATATGTTTTTCCCCTTGCAAAGTCATCTGCATAAAACAGTAATTTAAGAATATTAAATAATAGCAAAAAAAAAAAAAAACTTCTTCCCTTAGCAACTGTTCATTGAATATAGCGAGCATTTAGCCAGGAAGTATTGGTTTACAAAGTAACTAGCCTTAAGTTCTATAGATTCCATCTAAAGGCTTGGGTATGTTTCAATTTACATTTTTTTTTACAATTTACAATTTACATGTGCTTCGGTACTTGTTTTTTGCATACTGTATATTAGGGAAGTATTCGTTTTCGGACACAGTGCGTGACCTTTATCACGCTTGATATGTTTAAGCTGCAGAATGGCATTCACTTCTCCTTTCACCTGCAGGTCACGAGGGCGACCCTTGCCTGCGCTCGTCCGACTGCTCGGAGGGCTACTGCTGCGCTCGCCATTTCTGGACCAAAATCTGCAAGCCTGTGCTGCGGCAAGGCGAAGTGTGCACTAAGCAGCGCAAGAAAGGCTCCCACAGCCTGGAGATCTTCCAGCGCTGTGACTGCGCCAAAGGACTTGCCTGCAAGGTATGGAAAGACGCGACCTCCTTCTCCAGGTCCAGGCTGCACGTGTGCCAGAGGATCTGAGACGGGAGGCCCCTGCAAAACAAGCCGCACCTTGGGGCCCCCGCGTCCCTCTGGGGGAGGAGTGGGGCGAGGACTCCTTTCTCCAAGACTTACTCAGCTGTGATAAAGAGAGAAGGATGAATGTGTGCCATGACAGGGTGGGAACGAGCCGATGCAGTGGACGCTCAGCCGTAGAGGAAGCACTCCGTGCATCTTTTCAAGATTATTCGCTGGAGGTTTAATGATCTACAAGCCATATTTATCACTGATGCGTTTGATGCAAGAGCTGGCATTATTTCGGTATGACTGTGCTATTGATGTAGTATCATTTTTAATGCTCTGAGATTTGGTTCATTTGTTTTGCCACTAAATATTTCATGCACATATGATAGTTTTTCCACAGCATAACCACTAAAATATAAACTTGGTTTCAATATCACAGACTTTGTTTCTTGTTTGCTAATAACCGCGTAGAGAGCAGGTTTCATTTTTAGTTGACTCTTTCTAAATTTCAGATTGAATCTGCCCTTCTTAATGTGCACTTTGAGTTTGCCTGTATAAAAATGATCTGAAATGTGTACATAACACCCAAACAGAAGAACAACTGCATGTTCTCAAGGTAGCCACACACTAGTAATGCATTAGCCTGAGAAATATGATCATTAGTTCAGATTTACTCAATAGATAGCCTTTTTTTTAATCATAAATACTAAATTGGTTCTGATTATCAAGGGAAGTTGTTTACAGTTTGAGTGCTGTTCAGTGAATGTGCAGATGCGTTTATTATTATGGCATCATGAATCATAGTCCGTACTTTTGTTCTGTCAAACTCCACATCTCCTTTTAGCTAGAATAAAAATAATTATTAAAATATAATAAGCTCTTATATTGTAAATAAAATGCAAAATTGTCAAAATGTATTTAAGAAGCAGTTGTATATCATGTATATATTGGTAGAAAGGAACAGATGGGGAAATAAAGTAGCATAAAGAGACATTAAACACTTTTTACTTTCAACTTACTGTTTGTCATAGCATGGTGTGAGATCATTTCCTCAAGCTCTGTTTTTACACCGCAGATATGAAAATCCCCACGCAGAACTATTTCTATTAAATTATTTTCAAAACACGTGTCTTCACAGCACTCATGTTGTGTAATTGTTTATTGTCTGATTTCCTGGGTTAGTCCTTAACTTTGTTCCTGTTGTAACAGTGCTGTTATGTCTCATTGTGTATTTACAGTGATTTAAACAGATTAAAGAATGTATTTTGTATTACAAGCATTTGACTGCTCCCATATTTTCAGCTCTGAATCGAACGCTTCTGATGTGAATGATATCTGACTTTTCTCAAATACTGCCTGAGGTGATAAACTTGAGGAACACAATTGAATGTATACAACTGTTATTAACCAGTAAAGGCATATATATATATATGAGAGAGAGAGAGAGAGAGAGAGAGAGAGAGAGAGAGAGAGAGAGAGAGAGAGAGAGAGAGAGAGAGAGAGAGAGAGAGAGAGAGAGAGAGAGAGAGAGAGAGAGAGAGAGAGAGAATGGAGATTCTCCTGAAATAGCTGCAGAAGAGGCATTTCAAAGATGGCCGCCGAGTGAAACGACTCAAGTGAGGAAATTTGCTTGATACTGTGATGGTTGATGTATACATTTTATATTATTGTGTTAGCAAAGACTTTGTTTAAGGAATAGTTCACCCAAAAATGAAAATTCTGTAATTTACTCACCCTAATGTTAAAGCAAAAGTGTTCTGCGTAACACATGAGAATGATTTGAACCTCATTAGTTCCTGTGGAACCTAAAATGTATTGCGTAATACTCAAGAATGAACCTCACTGGTTCTTGCTGAAGCTCAAACCTGCTGCGTAACTCAAGAATGAACCTGATTGGTTCTTGCTGAAGCTCAAACGGGAAGCGTAACACGAGAATGAACCTCATTGGTTCTTGCTGAACCTCAAACGGGAAGCGTAACACGAGAATGAACCTCATTGGTTCTTACTGAAGCTCAAACGTGCAGCGTAACACGAGAATGAACCTCATTGGTTCTTGCTGAAGCTCAAACGTGCTGCGTATCACCAGAATGAACCTCAATGGTTCTTGCTGAAGCTCAAACGTGCTGCGTAACACGAGAATGAACCTCATTGGTTCTTACTGAAGCTCAAACGTGCTGCGTAACACGAGAATGAACCTCATTGGTTCTTACTGAAGCTCAAACGTGCTGCGTATCACGAGAATGAACCTCATTGGTTCTTGCTGAAGCTCAAACGTGCTGCGTAACACGAGAATGAACCTCATTGGTTCTTACTGAAGCTCAAACGTGCTGCGTATCACGAGAATGAACCTCATTGGTTCTTACTGAAGCTCAAACGTGCTGCGTATCACGAGAATGAACCTCATTGGTTCTTACTGAAGCTCAAACGTGCTGCGTATCACGAGAATGAACCTCATTGGTTCTTGCGGAAGCTCAAACGTGCTACGTAACACAAGAATGAACCTCATTGGTTCTTACTGAAGCTCAAACGTGCTGCGTATCACGAGAATGAACCTCATTGGTTCTTGCGGAAGCTCAAACGTGCTACGTAACACAAGAATGAACCTCATTGGTTCTTACTGAAGCTCAAACGTGCTGCGTATCACGAGAATGAACCTCATTGGTTCTTGCTGAAGCTCAAACGTGCTGCGTAACACGAGAATGAACCTCATTGGTTCTCGCTGAAGCTCAAACGTGCTGCGTAACACGAGAATGAACCTCATTGGTTCTCGCTGAAGCTCAAACGTGCTGCGTAACACGAGAATGAACCTCATTGGTTCTTACTGAAGCTCAAACGTGCTGCGTAACACGAGAATGAACCTCATTGGTTCTTACTGAAGCTCAAACGTGCTGCGTATCACGAGAATGAACCTCATTGGTTCTT
The DNA here is from genome assembly GCF_024679245.1 of Pseudorasbora parva. Lineage (NCBI taxonomy): Eukaryota > Metazoa > Chordata > Actinopteri > Cypriniformes > Gobionidae > Pseudorasbora > Pseudorasbora parva. Next base: position 13,560,980 of record NC_090175.1, on the reverse strand, counting down.
ACTGAAGCTCAAACGTGCTGCGTATCACGAGAATGAACCTCATTGGTTCTTGCGGAAGCTCAAACGTGCTACGTAACACAAGAATGAACCTCATTGGTTCTTACTGAAGCTCAAACGTGCTGCGTATCACGAGAATGAACCTCATTGGTTCTTGCTGAAGCTCAAACGTGCTGCGTAACACGAGAATGAACCTCATTGGTTCTCGCTGAAGCTCAAACGTGCAGCGTAACATGAGAATGAACCTCATTGGTTCTTGCTGAAGCTCAAACGTGCTGCGTAACATGAGAATGAACCTCATTGGTTCTTGCTGAAGCTCAAACGTGCTGCGTAACACGAGAATTAACCTCATTGGTTCTCGCTGAAGCTCAAACGTGCAGCATAACACGAGAATGAACCTCATTGGTTCTCGCTGAAGCTCAAACGTGCAGCGTAACACAAGAATGAACCTCATTGGTTCTTGCTGAAGCTCAAACGTGCTGCGTAACAAGAGAATGAACCTCATTGGTTCTCGCTGAAGCTCAAACGTGCAGCGTATCACGAGAATGAACCTCATTGGTTCTTGCTGAAGCTCAAACGTGCTGCGTAACATGAGAATGAACCTCATTGGTTCTCGCTGAAGCTCAAACGTGCAGCGTATCACGAGAATGAACCTCATTGGTTCTTACTGAAGCTCAAACGTGCTGCGTAACACGAGAATGAACCTCATTGGTTCTTGCTGAAGCTCAAACGTGCTGCGTAACATGAGAATGAACCTCATTGGTTCTTGCTGAACCTCAAACGTGCAGCGTATCACGAGAATGAACCTCATTGTTCTTGCTGAAGCTCAAACGTGCTGCGTAACACGAGAATGAACCTCATTGGTTCTCGCTGAAGCTCAAACGTGCAGCGTATCACGAGAATGAACCTCATTGGTTCTTACTGAAGCTCAAACGTGCTGCGTAACACGAGAATGAACCTCATTGGTTCTTGCTGAAGCTCAAACGTGCTGCGTAACACGAGAATGAACCTCGTTGGTTCTTACTGAAGCTCAAACGTGCTGCGTAACACGAGAATGAACCTCATTGGTTCTTGCTGAAGCTCAAACGTGCTGCGTAACACGAGAATGAACCTCATTGGTTCTCGCTGAAGCTCAAACGTGCAGCGTAACACGAGAATGAACCTCATTGGTTCTTGCTGAAGCTCAAACGTGCTGCGTAACACGAGAATGAACCTCATTGGTTCTCGCTGAAGCTCAAACGTGCTGCGTAACAAGAGAATGAACCTCATTGGTTCTCGCTGAAGCTCAAACGTGCAGCGTATCACGAGAATGAACCTCATTGGTTCTTGCTGAAGCTCAAACGTGCTGCGTAACATGAGAATGAACCTCATTGGTTCTCGCTGAAGCTCAAACGTGCAGCGTATCACGAGAATGAACCTCATTGGTTCTTACTGAAGCTCAAACGTGCTGCGTAACACGAGAATGAACCTCATTGGTTCTTGCTGAAGCTCAAACGTGCTGCGTAACATGAGAATGAACCTCATTGGTTCTTGCTGAACCTCAAACGTGCAGCGTATCACGAGAATGAACCTCATTGGTTCTTGCTGAAGCTCAAACGTGCTGCGTAACATGAGAATGAACCTCATTGGTTCTTGCTGAACCTCAAACGTGCAGCGTATCACGAGAATGAACCTCATTGTTCTTGCTGAAGCTCAAACGTGCTGCGTAACACGAGAATGAACCTCATTGGTTCTCGCTGAAGCTCAAACGTGCAGCGTATCACGAGAATGAACCTCATTGGTTCTTACTGAAGCTCAAACGTGCTGCGTAACACGAGAATGAACCTCATTGGTTCTTGCTGAAGCTCAAACGTGCTGCGTAACACGAGAATGAACCTCATTGGTTCTTACTGAAGCTCAAACGTGCTGCGTAACACGAGAATGAACCTCATTGGTTCTTGCTGAAGCTCAAACGTGCAGCGTAACACGAGAATGAACCTCATTGGTTCTTGCTGAAGCTCAAACGTGCTGCGTAACACGAGAATGAACCTCATTGGTTCTCGCTGAAGCTCAAACGTGCTGCGTAACATGAGAATGAACCTCATTGGTTCTTACTGAAGCTCAAACGTGCTGCGTAACACGAGAATGAACCTCATTGGTTCTCGCTGAAGCTCAAACGTGCTGCGTAACACGAGAATGAACCTCATTGG